>NW_026712409.1:22785169-23290362 GCF_030504385.1 Musca domestica | reverse complement strand
CTCTTTAAAATCGTCAATCGAAACGATGCTAAAAACCCCGAAATGCTCAATATTTAAAGATTTATGAGCGTTTTAAAATAGGCTATTTTTCCTCTTAAAAAATCGTCATCAAAACGATGCTAAAAACCCCGAAATGTCAATATGTAAGGAGTTATGAGCGTTTTAAAATAGGCTATTTTTCCTCTTTAAAATCGTCAATCAAAACGATGCTAAAACCCCGAAATGTCAATATTTAAGGAGTTATGAGCGTTTTAAAATAGGTATTTTTCCTCTTTAAAAATCGTCAATCCCCCCCCCCCCCCCCCCCCCAAAACGATGCTAAAAACCCCGAAATGTCAAATTAAGGAGTTATGAGCGTTTTTAAAATAGGCTATTTTTCCTTTAAAATCGTCAATCAAAACGATGCTAAAAACCCCGAAATGTCAATATTTAAGGAGTATGAGCGTTTTAAAAAATAGGCTATTTTCATCTTTAAAATCGTCAATCAAAACGATGCTAAAAAACCCCGAAATGTCAATATTTAAGGAGTTATGAGCGTTTTAAATAGGCTATTTTTCCTCTTTAAGTAACTGCAATCAAAACGATGCTAAAAACCCCGAAATGTCATATTTAGGAGTTATGAGCGTTTTAAAATAGGCTACTTTTCCTCTTTAAGAAACTGCAATCAAAACGATGCTAAAAACCCGAAATGTCAATATTTAAGGAGTTATGAGCGTCTTAAAATAGGCTATTTTCCTCTTTAAAAATCGTCAATCAAACGATGCTAAAAACCCCGAAATGTCAATATTTAAGGAGTTATGAGCGTTTTAAACTAGGCTATTTTTCCTCTTTAAAAATCGTCAATCAAAATGATGCTAAAAACCCCGAAATGTCAATATTTAAGGAGTATGAGCGTTTTAAAATAGACTATTTTTCCTCTTTAAAAATCGTCAATCAAAACGATGCTAAAAACCCGAAATGTCAATATTTAAGGAGTTATGAGCGTTTTAAATAGGCTATTTTTCCTCTTTAAGAAACTGCAATCAAAACGATGCTAAAAACCCCGAAATGTCAATATTTAAGGAGTTATGAGCGTTTTAAAATAGGCTATTTTTCCTCTTTAAAAATCGTCAATCAAAACGATGCTAAAAACCCCGAAATGTCAATATTTAAGGAGTTATGAGCGTTTTAAAATAGACTATTTTTCCTCTTTAAAAATCGTCAATCAAAACGATGCTAAAAACCCCGAAATGTCAATATTTAAGGAGTTATGAGCGTTTTAAAATAGGCTTTTTTTCCTCTTTAAGAAACTGCAATCAAAACGATGCTAAATACCCCGAAATGTCAATATTTAAGGAGTTATGAGCGTTTTAAAATGGGCTATTTTCCTCTTTAAGAAACTGCAATCAAAACGATGCTAAAAACCCCGAAATGTCAATATTAAGGAGTTATGAGCGTTTTAAATTAGGCTATTTTTCCTCTTTAAGAAACTGCAATCAAAACGATGCTAAATACCCCGAAATGTCAATATTTAAGGAGTTATGAGCGTTTTAAAATAGGCTATTTTCCTCTTTAAAAATCGTCAATCAAAACGATGCTAAAAACCCCGAAATGTCAATATTTAAGGAGTTATGAGCGTTTTAAAATAGACTATTTTTCCTCTTTAAGGAACTGCAATCAAAACGATGCTAAATACCCCGAAATGTCAATATTTAAGGAGTTATGAGCGTTTTAAAATGGGCTATTTTTCCTCTTTAAGAAACTGCAATCAAAACGATGCTAAAAACCCCGAAATGTCAATATTTAAGGAGTTATGAGCGTTTTAAATTAGGCTATTTTTCCTCTTTAAGAAACTGCAATCAAAACGATGCTAAATACCCCCGAAATGTCAATATTTAAGGAGTATGAGCGTTTTAAAATAGGCTATTTTCCTCTTTAAAAATCGTCAATCAAAACGATGCTAGAAACCCCGAAATGTCAATATTTAAGGAGTTATGAGCGTTTTAAAATAGGCTATTTTTCCTCTTTAAAAATCGTCAATCAAAACGATGCTAAAAACCCCGAAATGTCAATATTTAAGGAGTTATGAGCGTTTTAAAATAGACTATTTTTCCTCTTTAAAAATCGTCAATCAAAACGATGCTAAAAACCCCGAAATGTCAATATTTAGGAGTTATGAGCGTTTTAAAATAGGCTATTTTCCTCTTTAAAAATCGTCAATCAAAACGATGCTAGAAACCCCGAAATGTCAATATTTAAGGAGTTATGAGCGTTTTAAAATAGGCTATTTTTCCTCTTTAAAAATCGTCAATCAAAACGATGCTAAAAACCCCGAAATGTCAATATTTAAGGAGTTATGAGCGTTTTAAAATAGGCTATTTTTCCTCTTTAAAAATCGTCAATCAAAACGATGCTAAAAACCCCGAAATGTCAATATTTAAGGAGTTATGAGCGTTTTAAAATAGGCTATTTTTCCTCTTTAAGAAACTGCAATCAAAACGATGCTAAAAACCCCGAATGTCAATATTTAAGGAGTTATGAGCGTTTTAAAATAGGCTATTTTCCTCTTTAAAAATCGTCAATCAAAACGATGCTAGAAACCCCGAAATGTCAATATTTAAGGAGTTATGAGCGTTTTAAAATAGGCTATTTTTCCTCTTTAAAAATCGTCAATCAAAACGATGCTAAAAACCCCGAAATGTCAATATTTAAGGAGTTATGAGCGTTTTAAAATAGGCTATTTTTCCTCTTTAAAAATCGTCAATCAAAACGATGCTAAAAACCCCGAAATGTCAATATTTAAGGAGTTATGAGCGTTTTAAAATAGGCTATTTTTCCTCTTTAAGAAACTGCAATCAAAACGATGCTAAAAACCCCGAAATGTCAATATTTAAGGAGTTATGAGCGTTTTAAAATAGGCTATTTTTCCTCTTTAAAAATCGTCAATCAAAACGATGCTAAAAACCCCGAAATGTCAATATTTAAGGAGTTATGAGCGTTTTAAAATAGACTATTTTTCCTCTTTAAGGAACTGCAATCAAAACGATGCTAAATACCCCGAAATGTCAATATTTAAGGAGTTATGAGCGTTTTAAAATGGGCTATTTTTCCTCTTTAAGAAACTGCAATCAAAACGATGCTAAAAACCCCGAAATGTCAATATTTAAGGAGTTATGAGCGTTTTAAATTAGGCTATTTTCCTCTTTAAGAAACTGCAATCAAAACGATGCTAAATACCCCGAAATGTCAATATTTAAGGAGTTAGAAACTGCAATCAAAACGATGCTAAAAACCCCGAAATGTCAATATTTAAGGAGTTATGAGCGTTTTAAAATAGGCTATTTTTCCTCTTTAAAAATCGTCAATCAAAACGATGCTAAAAACCCCGAAATGTCAATATTTAAGGAGTTATGAGCGTTTTAAAATAGGCTATTTTTCCTCTTTAAAAATCGTCAATCAAAACGATGCCAAAAACCCCGAAATGTCAATATTTAAGGAGTTATGAGCGTTTTAAAATAGGCTATTTTTCCTCTTTAAAAATCGTCAATCAAAACGATGCTAAAAACCCCGAAATGTCAATATTTAAGGAGTTATGAGCGTTTTAAAATAGGCTATTTTTCCTCTTTAAAAATCGTCAATCAAAACGATGCTAAAAACCCCGAAATGTCAATATTTAAGTTTTAAATAGGCTATTTTTCCTCCTTAAAAATCGTCAATCAAAACGATGCTAAAAACCCCGAAATGTCAATATTTAAGGAGTTATGAGCGTTTTAAAATAGGCTATTTTTCCTCTTTAAAAATCGTCAATCAAAACGATGCTAAAAACCCCGAAATGTCAATATTTAAGTTTTAAATAGGCTATTTTTCCTCCTTAAAAATCGTCAATCAAAACGATGCTAAAAACCCCGAAATGTCAATATTTAAGGAGTTATGAGCGTTTTAAAATAGACTATTTTTCCTCTTTAAGAAACTGCAATCAAAACGATGCTAAAACCCCGAAATGTCAATATTTAAGGAGTTATGAGCGTTTTAAAATAGGCTATTTTTCCTCTTTAAAAATCGTCAATCAAAACGATGCTAAAAACCCCGAAATGTCAATATTTAAGGAGTTATGAGCGTTTTAAAATAGGCTATTTTTCCTCTTTGAGAAACTGTTATCAAAAGGATGCTAAAATCCTCGAAATGTCAATATTAAAGGAGTTATGCAATTTTCTGCTATGACATTAAGGTCAATTTTGACTGAAAATTCGGGATGACAATCTTCTCGTTATTGTCGATCATTACACAAGTCCTAGCAAAATGATACTTTGAAGCCAAATTCAATCATTCCATAATAAAGGTGCGAGTACATAAAAAGCTTGAAGTGATGGCTAGGCACATTAATGTCAAATCATAATGAAAATCATACACGCTATGATTATAACTATTATTTAAAGTTCAAAGGACTAAATATGCCGAAGCATTTGTATCTTTTAAATTCGGACTTTTATTGCCCATTTGATGCACAATTAATTTGAAATCGGATAAAGATATATATGGGAGCTATATCCAAATTGGAACCGATCTCGATAAAATTTGGCAAAGGTATTTCTGAGTATATATGGGAGCTATAGCTATATCTGAACCGATCTTCACCAAATTTGACACACTAGCTTCTAGACTCAATTCGGTCGTAAGTGCCAAAATTTAGACAAATATTAGACATTTGGTGCACAATAAAAGGTAAATCGGGCGAAGTTATATATGGGAGTTATATCCAAATCTGAACCGATCTCGATAAAATAAAGCAAATGTATTTTTGAGCTCTATTTGATATATTTCCCCAAATATTGTTGTTTAAGAGTGCATATTACAGCTGCGGAGGACAAAAATAACAAATCGGATGAACAATATGTATGGGAGCTATAGCTATATCTGAACCGATTTCGTTCAAATTTGGCATATTTATTTTCAGGCCTCAATAGGGTTCGTCCTTGGGCCAAACAAATGATTTGTGCAAAATTTCATCTGGATAGGGCAATAAATGCGGACTGTACTTTGTTTACAAAAATACATCGACAGACGGACAGACAGACAGACAGACCGACAGACGGACGGACGGACATGCATATATCGACTCAGAATGTGATTCTATGCAGATCATCAAAAGGAACTATGGGTCTATCTCGTTTCCTTTTGCCTGTTACAAACAAATGCACAAAGACAATACCCTGACCACCTTGTTGTGTAGGGTATAAAGACGGCAGGATTTTAGTGCGGTTCTCTAATCCCTTTATGAAATGTCACAAAATATGCCTAGCCATGACACCAACCTTCTTTTGTACTTACACCTTAAGCCTTACGTGACTTATGAGGTTAATATTTTAGGTATTTTCTTCTGCCATGACTTTTTTTATACCCTCTAACAAAATTGACAAAATATTTGGTCGGAAATAAATTTAAATTTCTAACCAACTGTACGCTGACACTTAATTAATTAACTAGTTAATTTTAAAATACACATTTTTCTACTTTTAACATCAAAAAGGTACGTTGACACAACATCTATATATATAAATGTAAGTTGTGTTAGTTACTACGCTTATAACTTAAGAACCGCTGGATTAATTTTAACGATTCACACAAATTCGGAGTTGTCTACTCTCCGAAAAGGATAATATCCAAAAAAATCGCGTAAAAATGTGATATATTAACATTTTCATTTTGACTTTTCAAATGTACAATAGTAATGTTTTATTTTGCATGATTTTTTTCCATTTTGACTTACTTTTTTCTAATGTACATTTGTAGTGTTTTTTATATTTTATTTTTGAATTCGAATATTTATACCAATTTATTTAATTGACTTGATTTCTTGAGAACTGAAATTGATGGCGGGTTACATGGAAGTGTAGTAGCGAATTATGTGGTGGCGAAACGGAATAGATGATATCGAAATAATTTAACGCGGTCACACCAAAGTTAAAAGGTAAATACCTTTTTTAAATCGCTGAAAAATCATGAAAAAGAGATCTCATTGCAAAAATCAAAAAAACATTTTCAATGGAATCGAATTTTAAAGTAATAGTACATTCTATTGACAAACTTTGTAAGGAAGGATCTTAAAACATTTGCTGTAAAAAATCAGCGAAAAAGTTGAAGACTTTTTCAATTTGTTATTCTTTTTTTGTCAATTTTTTTTTCAATTTGTATTATCATATTGAATTCAGTGGATTTTTTGTGAACAAAATAAAGAATAATTTTTCACTAAAAAAATTAAATAAGTGCGAAATAGGATGTTAACTGACATCTACCTTTCAACTCCAGGGCCTACATCGTGGGTTAGCTGGAAGATGCGAACACATTTAAACAAACAAAAATGACCGAAAAAGCTTAATGGGGCTCATTTCAAAGCGTGACAATGATCCGTCCAATGAGAGCTCAAAATGCAAAATTCTTTGGGAGAATAATAAGTAATATACCAATATTGAAATAAAAGGTGCAAAATAGTAGAGCGAATGGGACTTTTAGTAAGAAAAGGTTTTATATCCTTCCAGAAATTCTTCCCAAACATTCAAAATACCTAAAATCACTTTTGCAGGTCTTTATATCGATCATAACTCATGGATAAGGGAACAACCCGATTTCATATTTATATAACCATCTATGATTTAAGTTATTTTTGGGGTCTTGGCCGGCCACTTTTTTCATTTTTTGGCCCTTATTTGACATTTTGTTTCTAAGGGGGTAGATAACCTCTTCGCATAAAATTTGAAATTTTCAGAGTAGGGCCCATATTGGTATTGACCAAATTCATCAATTGATTTGGCTAAAAAATTTTATTTATGCCACCCTGGGGTAGGGAACCATCATACAGATAATTGCCACATAGGAATTTATTTAAGTAAAGTCCCCACATTGGAGTATCCCCAAGTCCACTTTCACATCTAATGTGTGGTCAGAAAAGAAAATTTTGTATTCTATTGAATTTTTAACCCCCAAGAGAATATTGGTTGGGAACGTAGATTTGGGATGTGCATCCATATGAAATAAATTGTGGAAACATGAAGAAATTACAAATATAAGAAAGTAGCACGGGACCGAAAATTTGTTTAATCATCATTGAATTATCCTATGATGAAAATATGGACTTTAAGGGGTCTCCAACTTACAATTTAAATGGCAAATAAAATTAATTCCCATCTTATCATTCTGCCCTCAATTATGAGGTGGATAAAACTATTTTTACTTATTTAAATCACGCGAAATGCTATGACATGCTATATTGTTCTGCTATATTTTGATTTGGCCTCTATTTGTCATCTTGGATTATAAGGGGTAGAAGAAAGTTTTCAATGTAGGTCGATGTTTCGGAGTAGTGCCCATATAAAGAAGGTACCTCCTAATTTAACCACATTTCAAAGAATTTGGCTAATAATGCGTATTAGGGGGGTGAAAATCTTACACTAAAATTTCAACATATCTACAAATTTTAGAATTTTTATCCATGTTATAATACCCTCTCAAGACCACCTTTTGGCGGACAAACAGACTGACATGGTTAGGGGGACTTATGAGGACTCTAATGCACAATCTAAGTTGCTAATGGGTTTAAAAAAGTAATTAACTTTGGCTATTCTTAAATCATTCAGCCCTCAATTATGTAGTATACAAAATACAGCAAATTCCAAATTACTGCTCATTTGACTGGAAGATTTTGCTACGATTTTTACCATATTAAAAATTAATTTGATCCCTTAGCGATAAGATTGATATATACTTTTTAATAGATTTGTATAGCACATCCACACAGTTGAAGCCCACAGTTTAAATATTGAAGCCCACTGGTTAAAAATGGGTACAGGTATTTTAAAACACTTTAAATCGACCTTACGTGAACACTTATATCAGTCATATCTGTGAATAATTATGCTTGGGAATATATGCATAATAGACAAAAACTACGGGCCGGCAACGCGGACCGGGCCAGCTAGTATATAATAAATAACATATTTTATTATACATTTTCATTCGGACATTTAATTCCTTTACAAAGACCCAATATTACTCACAGAATACAATAGTTTTGCTCGACGGCTGTGTTGATCAATTGCCGCCGTTAATTATGGGCTCGACTTGGATCTCTGCTTAAACTGTTTCGTAATTGTCGTACGTTCCGATCGTCAACGTTCATTTCGGGGTATTCGTTATCTTTTTGCACCTTGAGGGGGTGTGTTTTTATTTATTTTTCCATTGGCATTTATCCTAATCGATCGAAAGAAATCATGTTAAAATTAAGATGTGTTCTAAACACACAACTATGGCGTACAGCAGGATCCGTTCGCCTGTTGCATGTTGGAGAGGCAAATGTGTTGCCGACTGCTGTTGATAAGAACTCATCTGAATTCAAGGTGAGTTTTGTTTTGACGTGTAATTGCATAATTCGTGAATATTGACATTCGTTCACATTTCGCAAAAAAAAAATAGGAAAATGAAAAAGATATGTCAAAATTGGTCAATGAATTGCGTACAATTACCAGTGAAGTGTTGACAGGTGGTGGTGCAAAGGCTATTGAACGTCATACCTCACGAGGTAAGTTGGTTGCGGTGTTTGTTGTGGATAAGATAAGAATGCTGGCAAAATCAGGATCAATGTGCCTGTTGCGGATCTTATTTTTTAATTTCCTTTTGTATTCTTCCAGGCAAACTGCTGGCCCGCGAGCGCATTAACAAGTTGTTGGACAAAGGTTCCCCCTTCTTGGAGCTAGGTACCTTGGCTGGTTACCAGCTATACGGCTCGGAAGTGGTTAACTCGGGTGGTATTGTTACTGGCATTGGTCGTGTTTGTGGGTAAGTGGTTGGATTGCAATAAAAAATAAATTTGTTTTTAAATAATTCATCTTCTATAAATTCCAGCACGGAATGTGTAGTTGTTGCCAATGATGCCACAGTCAAGGGTGGCTCCTATTATCCCATCACCGTGAAAAAGCATTTACGTGCCCAAGAAATTGCACAGGAAAATCGTTTGCCATGCATCTATTTGGTAGATTCTGGCGGTGCTAATTTGCCACGTCAAGATGAAGTCTTTCCCGATAAGTTGCACTTTGGTCGTATTTTCTATAATCAGGCAAATATGTCCGCTATGGGCATACCCCAGATTGCTGTTGTCATGGGTAGTTGTACTGCTGGTGGTGCCTATGTTCCAGCCATGGCCGATGAAAGTATAATCGTCAAGAAGCAAGGTACAATATTTTTGGCTGGTCCACCTCTAGTTAAAGCAGCAACGGGTGAAGAGGTATCTGCCGAAGATTTGGGTGGTGCCGATTTGCACTGTAAGACATCCGGAGTAACAGATCATTATGCTGTTGACGATGAACATGCTCTGTATTTGGCACGCCAAGTGGTTAGCAATTTGAATTTGCCCGCCACAAATAACTATGACGAGCAATTGCTTTACTCCAGCAAGAAAGCCATAAAAGCCTCAAATAATTCCATTGAAACTGAAGTCGAGGAACCCAAATATGATCCCCGCGAGCTGTACGGCATTGTTGGACCAAATCTAACCAAGAGCTTTGATGTGCGTGAAGTTATTGCACGTATTGTTGATGGCAGTCGTTTTACCGAATTTAAAAAACTTTATGGCGAAACTTTGGTTTGTGGTTTTGCCAAACTCTATGGTCATACTGTGGGCATTGTTGGAAATAACGGTGTCTTGTTTTCGGAGAGTGCCTTAAAGGGTTCCCACTTCATCCAGTTGTGTGCCCAACGTAACATTCCTTTGGTGTTCCTACAAAATATCACAGGTTTTATGGTTGGTCGTGATGCCGAGGCAAATGGCATTGCCAAGAATGGTGCCAAAATGGTTACAGCCGTGGCATGTGCAAATGTACCAAAATTCACCGTCATCATTGGTGGTTCATATGGTGCTGGCAATTATGGTATGTCTTCTAAAAATATTAATTGAATTTCAAAGATTAAAATATTTCCAACATTTTTTGCCTTCAGGTATGTGTGGTCGTGCCTATTCTCCACGATTCCTCTACATGTGGCCCAATTCCCGTATCTCCGTCATGGGTGGTACTCAGGCTGCAAATGTAATGGCCCAAATTACTGCTGACCAAAGAAAACGTGAAGGAAAAGACTTTAGCGAGGACGAAGCCAATAAACTGAAAGCTCCCATAATGGAAAAATTCGAAAAGGAAGGTTCTCCCTATTACAGCACTGCCCGTTTGTGGGATGATGGTATTATTGACCCAGCAAACACACGTCAAGTTTTAGGCTTGAGCTTGAAAGCTGCCCTTAACAATCCTGGCAATGGCACTAAGTTCGGTGTATTCCGCATGTAGAGAAAAAGTAGCAGCATACAAACAAAATGGGGAAACAATGTGCATTTATTTTACGAGCAAAGCTAACAGATAGTATGATTTTACAAAAAAAAATTTTAGGTGATTATGATGAAACTGTTGCATTTATTAGAGTATAAGTAAAACGTGTAAAATTTTGATACATATACTGTTCCAATGTTGTATAGCAAATTTATAAAGATTTTTTTTTTTAAATACAATTTTTAAAGAAACTTATACAGTACGAAACCTACATTTTTCCATTTTTTATAGTAGATTCTAGTGAAAAGTGTAGCTAAAATCTTCAAAATATCGAATATCTGGAGGTACATTTATGTATACGCAACAGTGGACCTCTGAAACCAATTATCGGCAAAAGAAGGTGGTGCCTATTACGAACTCCAAATACCAAGTTTGAGGCAACTCTGTTGAAAAATTTAGGTAAAATAATCAAAATACAGAATATTGGGGGTCACCGTTATATGGATGCTATACGAAGGCGTCGTACTATGTCGCGAGTTCATACAAACGGCGGCCAAAAATAGAAAGAGTTGTCGTAGGTGGATGAAATTTTGTACAGATGCTTATTATTGGGCTAAAAAGCAAATTACAAAAATTTGGATAGATTGGACCAAAATTCGGTATACCTCCCATATATAGGGTCTTCCAAATTTCACTCTTTTAGCCTATAAAATCGTTAATATTCAACCAAATTTGATGAAAATTGGCATGTAACTTCTAATTGGGCCTATAAAACAGTTGACAAAAAATTGGATTGATCGGACCATGATTTGGTATACCTCCCATACAATGGGTCTTGAAAAATTCTCTCTTTTGGGATATAAAAACGAATGTATTAACCCAAATTCGACGAAAATCTGCAGTTTACTTCTAATTTGGGCTATAAAACAAGTGACAAAAAATTGAATTGATCGGACCATGATTTGGTATACCTCCCATACAATGGGGCTTGAAAATTTCGATTTGTTGGCCTATGAAATCGTATGTATTCAACCATATTAAATGAATATTTGCAGTTTACTTCTTATTTAGTGAAATATTAAAATTGTCTGTAGGTTTACGTTTCAGAGTATTTTATATTACAAAACCCTCTTTTCAATAAAACACGTTTTATTCGTATTTAATTTTTATTAATAACATAAGCTTTGAAATACACTATTCACTACATACCTCACTGCAATCATCAGATTCATCTTCTGAACATATTTCCGGAATATTTAAGTTATTTTCTTCACAAATATATGATTTAATGTCTTCCATGTTATAATTTCGGGCCAATATATTATGACTGTTCAAGGATATTACAGGGTCCGATTGTAGTATCAAATACTGAATTAAATCCCTATTTGACTCGACTCTACCACATTTTCGGGTACATTCATTGATGTTTCCGTCACTTCTATATTTTCTGGAATCAATTTTTTCTTAGCTTCTGCTATAGCATAATACGATGGGAAACAATTTTTATGTATAGCATTTACAGCATTTCTCATCATGTTATACTGTCTAACTGATAAATCCATATCCACGTAGAGCGCCAATGCTTTTTCCACTGAAATAATGTCCGTTTCCTTTACATTCGAAAATCTTTTTGCAGCTGTTGTTATGATGTCCGCCGAAGTAGATGCAACAAGTTCACCTACACGTCGCCTTTTTGTTCTACATGAACTTTCCTCAAAGTTAATGCGTGGTCGACCTCTTGATGTAGACTTATCAGGTTCCTAAATATTTAAAAGTTTTTAAATAATTGGTTTAATAAAAATAATCTTCAAATGTACCGAATCAAATTTAAACGTATCCATAAGAAACCAATCTTTTAAGACCATTTCTACTTTATCCCTCTTTCGATAGTATTTTTTCCACGTAGAAGACAATTTGTAGCAAATATTTTTAACCTTTATGTGTTCTTCGCCCGTCATTTTCCTTCCAATTCGATCCTCAATAAATTCTTTAAGTTTTGCCAGAACATATGACATACTTTGATCCTTTACTTCTAACCATTCCAAAAATATGTCACAGTTTTTTAAAGAGGTGGTCACTAAAAAAAGCAAATAACTCTTAGGACCGCAGGTTTCCGCAGCTAATTTTTTTATAGGTTAAAAATACATACTTTTCACAACTAAAATCAACAAAAATGTAGACTAAACTTTTTAACCTTTTTTTTTCTACTCCACTAATTTCAAGATTTGCTTTACAAAATAGATGAACTAAGTACAACAGGTGTTTGTAACTGTAAACACCATATGATCACTATTTACACCCAAACAAAGGTGAAGCCAAGTTTTTGACATCCCAAGTAACTAAAATAAACACTTTTTTTATAACCGTTACTTTTAATATTCAAATTTTTGAACATATGAAAAAAGTGTCAATTTTCCGAAAAAAATAGAAAAATGCCGATTGCCAAAAACTATCAGATTTGAACCCTCGTACAGGCAAAACTACTTGACGTATCACTACCAAAATTCATATTATTCCTAACTGGAATGTTTTCTATCAATTCTCATCAATAAATTTGTGCTCTTATGTACTTGGTTTTTACCATTTTTGGCCGCGGTCGTGACACTGTGCGTCGCTTTGTACAGCAGGTAGTACCCATCAGGAACTACCAATACCAAATTTTAAACAATTTTCGTCAGAAACTATGATACAAATCATCGAAATTCCGAATATCTGGTGGTACAATTATATGGAGTCTA
Source organism: Musca domestica (assembly GCF_030504385.1). Lineage (NCBI taxonomy): Eukaryota > Metazoa > Arthropoda > Insecta > Diptera > Muscidae > Musca > Musca domestica. Next base: position 23,277,341 of record NW_026712409.1, on the reverse strand, counting down.
CAGCAAAATTTGGACCTATATGTACAGTTCTCTGCGAGAAAGTTTGCTACATACTATATATGGTAATTAAAACAACAAAAAACCTTAAATCTGTCGGTACAGTTATATGGGTCTTTACCTAAGCATGGACCTATATAGTCAGTTTTCAATATTTATTTCGCTGGGATGCTAGAGTGATTTCCACAGACAGACATGCTAAATCTACATAGAATTTTATGCTGAACAAGAATATATAGACTTTGTGGGGTCTAAAATGTACATTTCTGGATGTTACGAACGGAATGACAAATTTAACATACCCTCCAAAAAAGTTTTTTCTTTATATCGATTATGCGATGTCCCTCCTTGTATAAAATTTAGGGTGTGGGTACATAAGCAGCTTGAAGTCTTGGCATGGTATATTTTGTGAGATATCACAAAGGAATGTCAGAGCCGCACTCGAATCCTGCCGTCGTTTCCCCTTTTAATTTGAAATTAATATGCCTAGCCATGATGCCAGGCTGCTTATGTACCTTTATGCATGTCAAACTATCGGCGAATTCATGATAAAATTATACAGGTAGCCGCATGACAACAGCTGCTGGTACAATGAGCTGTCAAAACATATTTGGAATTCTAAATTTTGAATGAAAAATTGTTTAAATTAGTGAAATTTGTTGCAGATCACATATCATACCAACCTCTGAAGGGTATCGTATAAAAAATCTCTTAAAATGGATTTATTTTTGGAAATATGTTTAAATATTTTTGACATATCAATGTTTGCCAGGTTTGATACATATAACTGTATTCTTCTACCATGGGTGAATTTAAAAGCAAACGTATGCTCCGTTCTAGTATCTGCAAGAATCTCTTAGTATTGCAAATTTTTTCAATATCATGAAGGCAAAATCGGTTATTTTAGTAAAAACTTTTACATTCTTTTAGTTCTGTAACAGAAAAGTACATGATCTAAGAACAAAGAATATTGTAAAAGCTGATTATGCGCCGCACTCCGTCTTTATTTCCTGGTATTATATAATTAAAAGGAGCTATTGCTTAATATGTTAGTACTTTTCTTACAATTATAGTACGCACTTCCAAAATCACCTTTACATTTTTAACCACAGAGTGGGTTGCTAGTGTGTACCATACTTAAGAAAACAAATCGATTAGCATAATCGTCTTCTTCTTAATGTATGTTCATATTCGTGGATTTTATTAAAGTAAACTACATATTAAGCGTATTTAAGATATTATTACAAAACAAAATAACTTAAAAAACTGTCAAATTTATGTCTGGATAAAAATTTAAACTAAAATATTAGCCGGTATGGCAGCTGTCGATCAAAGGAACTACGACAGCAACACATCGATTGTTCGATTGATTTTCTAGCAACTTCGATTAGTCTTAATTCGACGTAGATATCCCTTTTCGGAAGCGAACACCGAACACGAACACAGAACGACAACGGCAACAGAAAAGACTACTATAAAAGAATAAAGCGATTAATCAAAATCTTTGAAAAGAAAACTTGAATTATATTGATGAAATTGTGCAAATATTGTGTTTTATAAAGAGCAAACAAAACGAGAACCATACAAAAAGATCGGCAAACGCGCTATATAGTGAGCCGCTGTACAGAAAAAAAAAAGAATTCAAACGATTTGATTTTTTGTACAGGGCAGCCCAGTCGATTGATTTAAAAGATTGTGGTGTGAAAAGGTGAGTGAGAGTTGAACTCCCTGGTTCTTGACTTGAGTGTGAAAGAGAACGAAGAAATTTGAAGTGTAACTTATATGGTGAAAAAGGAGAAATGAAAAAAGATAAAATTGGCAAAAAGCAAAGATGATGATTAATTATTGGAAAATGTTGAGGTTGCTTACAACCAGTAAAATAATACTTAACACTTCAAAGAATGCGTTGATGTGGTAAAATGTTGTTTTATAAAATTAAACGGAAAAATGCCGGTATTTGAAAATGTAGTTGCAAAAATTCCTCAACTATTGTGCATGGATGGCTTTGCATATGGTTTCATATTTTTTTTATTCTAATTCCTGTACTTGTGTGTGCAGTAAAATCGGTGCGAGTGTGTTGGTTTTACTTGTGAGAGAGTGAGAAAGAGGTGGATGTTTTTTTATATTATTCACATTATTTTCCTCTTTATAAAACTCTGACGCATACAATTTTACATTATCGAGGGGATGTTTGCAGCCGTTGCATATGTATTTGATAAAGAAGTAGATAATCCTCCCAAAATGTCTTGAGCAAAACGACGACGCTAGCTGTGTGCCACAGACCAGGCTAAGTATTTCCAATCCATTTGGTTTTAATATTTTTTTTGCTACTGTTGGAATAATGGGCAGAGAAGATAATCGTCATCATCATTATAATATTTTTTGTTCATTCTTTTGGATTTAGACCACCATTCTCTAGTGGCCAGGCAGAGAAAATAGCTTTCGAATGTGTGTAATGAATGGGATGGTCTTGGAGAGTTTTATGTTTATTGGTTTTATTTGTGTCTTTTGTTTTTATGCCGAAGTTCTCTTAGGGGGGTTTATTTTATCCATTTAGCTTTCTAAGATGACCTGCTTTTCTATTCAGCAGAGAATGATACAACTATTTAAAAGTCGAAAAGATGTGTCATCTTTTTGTAAATTGTGACTAAACCTACCACCATTCTATTTTGTTTGTTCTGTTCAACTGAGCGGCTATGTCCCACATTCCTTTCCCCTCGTTGGTCATTTTTAAGTTCACGTTAATACGAGGTATATGCCCGACCCCCCACACATACATATACTTGTAAATGTCCTTTTTCTGACATTTGTCGTCTTCGAAAGAAAACCCAAAGAATATTTGGTTATCTAGGAAATGTGTACGTGTCTGTTTTTTTTTTCTTCTCTTCTTTTACAGTAACTGGATATAATATCGCCCAAGTATCAACAAGAAGAGTGTGTACGCGTTTACGTCATCCATTTGTACTCGATATATAATAATTTTGCTTGTTTAAAACTATTTCAATACTCGCCACATATAAATATGACAAAAACAAGCAAGACCTCGTTGGCGACCACCACCTCCGCTTTATTCGATATTATGCGATACAATTATATGCGGTTTTTTCCTCTGCTGTGCTGTGCTGCCGCTGCTGGTGTTATTGTTATCGTTGTATGTGAGTGTTTCTTTTAACCCACCTTGTTTGATTGGGTTTCAAGTTGTTTTCGTTGTGGCGATTCTCATAACTGGCATATGCCGGTTTTTTTTGGGCAAGTTCACAAAATAAACCGCAAACATAACTATTTTGTTGTTGTTGTTCTTGTTGTCTATCTTTACCTTTACCATCAGTGTTTTCCGATTTATACTATTTGTATAACTTCATCTTCATTTGACTACTTTTTACCTATTGTAGGTGTCTATGTAGTCAACATTATGTTGTACTTGCCTATTAGCAGTTTTGAAGAGATCTGTGAGGGTCAGTTGACGAAACAACATACACCAGTAAATGAAACCTTAGGCACTGCCTGTGGGCTAGCGTAGCTATCTTTTGATTTAAAGAAAATAGCCAACTCTCTGAACCGATTATCTAGTGTTGGTCATACAAGCGAGGAGAAACACTCGAGTCCCAACTGAAGGCTGTCCGTAGGCCGACAAAAACTAATTCAACTTATTTGAAGCCGCAATATGTGACGAAAGGTGCAGCAGTAGAGATTGCCGTTCAGGAGACATCAGTGCAGTTCCATACTTCGACAAAGATACGGACACGCTGTGGACTACGACAGGGTTAATCCGAAATAATTCTTAATATGTACCGCACCGAGACAGATCTATGGTGAATGATGTTTTGATAAATTGTGCAGAACCATGGTCCAGTATTTTCTTCAATACCGGCACAGACTAAAAGAATCTGTAGCAGAAAAATAAACCAATCCGTAGAACCCAAACTTTGGTAGAGCCCTTTATGCATGCATGAAGCCTTAAGCATGCCCAAGGGGTCCTCAACGCTTACCACATCGAAAATTATTGCCCCTAAATAGAGCTTTGAAATTTGGCACAATATTTTGCATTATCTTATTATGACAGAATTTCTCCCCTTAGGCTGGGATAGTTTGTTGGGGTCCAGCGTTAAATTTGTAGGATTTGTGTGAGATAAGAAGACCAGTCTGATTCGTTATTCAATTAATCGGGGTTTTTCAATGACTAAGGGATTGTATATGTTCAAAGTTCTCCTATTTATTATGCCTCCATGAAAAATAAATTGATCCACTGAGTCTAGGGTTCCGTTGTACACAGGTTTTTGATGGGCTCACTGGGATTCGTCTAGATACGATACTTGCATAAGTACTAGCGGCCTCATACCCTTGCTTCCTTATTGTTGGAGAATAACGGGGTATACCCATTTTTCGCCCTAACTCTCTGGGATAGTATCTCAATCCACAGAACGAACCTCAGTTACCTGAACGGCAATCTACACATTAGGGTAAATTTTATTCTATTGTTCTGTTTCATTTTTATCCTTGAAGTACCTGTAGCATATTTTCACTGTATAGACGTCATGGCTCTTATGTTGCAGTGACCTTTATTTATGCCCAGGTTTAGGTTTGATTTCGTAAGGGCGAGCACGCAACTTAAAAGTTGGTGGCTTCAAAACCGTCAGTTGCAGCAAACCTTACTCTAGTAATGAACTTGAATCAGCCGAACGAAATGACTTATAGACAGAAAATGGCTCCAATCGACATACAACGAAGTTATGATGGGAACCTATGGATGGGGTTTGAGTGCTTAAAAAATGCAACTTAATTGATGTAAGTACAGTATGGTGTACCCTAAAGCTTGTGACTTCATAGAATCGCCCAAGTGTGAAGACAAGCAGTGACCCTTGAACGAATAACTTGCTGTAGCATTTTTTCCACACCCATCCGAGTTGTTCAACGAAAATAACACCAATAGAGACTCCGCTTTGACTGCAAAAAATGAGGTGGTCTGTATTTTTGTGTGAAAAAGGTTAGCTCTGGTTTGGAGTGGGTTACAACATGGACAATCGTAGTGAGTCCACCTTTATAGTCGAACAAGGCTTTTGGCATCAATTCCGAATATGTTTCTGCGGATTTTCCAGTCATCATGAACAGATCCACGTCATCAGCCATATTACGGTTAGTTTCCATGAAAAATTGATCTTTGCTCCGGAATGGCGCATGTTACATTCGGCTAGAAATTGTCAATTTGGTGAAAAAGACAAAGTAATAATGACAACATTCTCCACCCTGTGGCAAGCACCCGGTGTGTTACCTCCGAATCGATCGCTACTCGATACGAGAGGTGATGATCCTAATGCTAAGAATTATTTTTAAGTCACTCTATTACCACGCCAGGGGGAATCAAGCTTTACGTTTTTTGGACAACTCTATACTAAGAAAGCTTTGAAGTTGAATTTGGTTGACTTTGGTTTAGGAAGTGAAAATCCCGATAGACGGGAATGTTGTTGTTGTTAGAGAAGCTCATACTACTGTGCTCGTTGTGATTCTTCTCTAACCTGGCTCTGCTTCTGAATCCAAATTCAAAAAAGGAAGCGATCTGTATGTTTCTTTCCATTGTGGCGCAGGAGTTAGGTAAGGAGATTTGGTTGGACAGCGTGTAGCGTGTCATGTGGACCTGTACCATATCGTCGGCACTTCTCACAACTCGAGCCCAATCTGCATTTAGGTGGCTGCACCATATGGATCTCTCGTTCTTCAGCTCGGATTGCGCTATTCACTCTGTACTCGGAGCTCATCCCCCTCTTGGAAATGTTGACTATTTTGGTAAAGGAAACGAGTAAAAAAGCTGAAAATTCGTGAATACCCTCCACCATTTGGAACGAATTTGCAAATTTTCAAAAAATAAAATAAATAAAATAAAATCCGTTAAAAATTCTGCTAAAATCTTAAAAATACCGAATATAGCCGTTATATTAGGGTCTATACGACGACGTGGACCTGCATCATCAAAATACAGAATATAGGGAGGTACTATACCAAAACGTGGAGCTGCACAGATAATTTTCTGTCATTGGCGACATTATCCATAACGAACTTCAAATACCAAACTTGAAGCAATTCCGGTGAATAAAGTCGCTAAAATCATCAAAATACCAAATATCGGGAGGTACCGTTTTATGGGGGCTATACGATGACGTGTCTGTCCGTCATATGCTGTAGTGTCCATTACGAACATCAAATACCAAATTTGAAACAATTCCGGTAAATAATGTCGCTAAAATCATCAAAATACCGAATATCGGGAGGTATCGTTAAATGGGCGCTATACGAAGACGTGAACCTGCACAGACAATTTTCCGTCTTAGGTTGTAGTATCCATTACCAACTTCAAACACCAAGTTGAAACAATTCCGGATGTCGCTAAAATCATTAAAATGTCGAATATGGTACCGTTATATGGGGGCTATAAGAAGACATGGACCTGCACATACAATATTCTGTCATAAGCTGTAGTATCTATTACGAACATCAAATACCAAATTTGAAACAATTCCGGTGAATAATGTGGCTAAAATCATCAAAATACCGAATATCGGAAGGTACCGTTATATGGGGGCTATACCAAAACGTTGACCTACATGGCCCCTAAGTCCTGCAGACATTATATACATTTGAGTAAAATGTTATCAGCCTACTTCATTTCGTTCGGAAGATAGAGTGATTTCCACAGACGGACGAACATCGCTAAATCGACATAGAATTATATGCCGATCAAGAATATATATACTTTGTGGGGTCTAAAATGTATATTTCGCGGTGTTACAAACGGTGTTACAAATCCACCATACTATGGTGGAGGGTATAAAAATTGAATATCCGACTTTTGCTCTCGACAACGCATATCTGGCTTGGTTTAGAATATTGTATTTTGTGGTTTATTTTTTATGTCCCAATTTCAAACCATGGGAACAGTGATAGTCGTATATCCCACTGCTAGGAAATCTAAAAAACCTACACCGATGATTTGTGAATTTAGGGATGCCGTAATGTTTACTAATTACCTATATGCTATATTTCTATATTTCTACTAAATTTTGTCTCATATAATACCACTAAATACCAAAAGATATATCTAATCAGTGAATCACTTTCCCATCTCAGAAGTTAACTTGTAGTAGGAATGCATTTAGTTTGTTGAGGTTTCTACAAATATATTGATGACATTTCATTGTAAAACAACAATAGCAGCAGCCGATGACGATGTGTAATTATTATTATTACAAACAGGAAAAAAGAAAACAACGAAACATTCTTGATCTATTTTTATTCCATAATTTCTTATCAATAAACCTCTTTATTTTACCCACAATGTTGCCATGTAACTCTTATTAATTGCTTCATGTTGTCGTTGTTGATCTGCAGAAGGAATCATTTTTTTTTTTGTATTTTTTACTTCTTCCGCCTTTTGTTCAAAATGCATTTTTACTTTTTTGTGTCACACATATAATCCCCTATTTCTTTAAAGTTCATTGTTCTGGTGCGTTGGTTTGCGCCTTGCTGCTTGCCTGCCTGTAAGTGGTGTGTGCTGTGCGGCTGCAGATCATGAAAACCAATGACTCTGATGTTCGCCACGTACTCCATAAGGAGAAACATTTTTTTTTTTCATAAAAATCTAGAAATTTTGTTTGTAAGATGGCTGGTGATTTTGTTGCACACACACACACAACCATATACACACCCAAATGGAGCTCTTCAAGTCCATGCTTTTGGATCGTCAAGTGAATGTAATTTCTATTTTTTATTAACATTTCTATTTTAGCATTTCTAAAATAACTTTGTAGTGGTCCCTGTTGTTGTTAGGCCAGCAGCTTACCACGGATGATATTATATTTGTTACTGTTGTTGTTTATTTTTATTAAATGTCAGCAGATATATTTTTTTTTTATTTTTCTCCTGTCTTTTTGTAAAATCTTTCTGGTTTCTTGTTCGATGCTGCTGCTGTTATCAAAACCAGAAAATGAGCCTGGATATTGAGATGAACATTATTTGTTGCCACCACGGGCAACATACTGCTTGACACAATTTAGCGCAGTTTTTGTTTCCTGTTGTTCGGCAACTGGATTTGCATGTTTAAAAATCATAATTCTTTTTGTGCAACATTCAAATACCATTGGGATGGGATAAGGCGGTGGTTATTTGTGGCATGCCAAATTTGATAAGGATCTCTTACAAAACCAGTATTTGTCGTGGCATATAAGCCACGCAACTTTTGGCCTATTTTTCTTAAAGGCTATAGAACTGAGTAGCACATGCACATGTAGATGCAGTGTGACAACATAAAGTGTTTTTTTTTTTTTGGTAAATCAGCCATTGAAACTTTCCTTGACAACACCACCACAAATCCCATTCTAACAGATGTTCAAACAGCAAAACCTTTTTTAACCCTTCCGCAATGTGTGCAACATCTTCATTTTTTTAAGTGAAGCCATCATAAACTCAATAAGCACCCAAATTACGGCACGAATTTAAGGAAAACGGAAATAAAGGCAAAGTAGAAGAAAATTGTAAATGTAGTCAAGTCAAGGTTCAGTGACCTTTTTAATACTTTCTCCTCAATTATGACTTTCAGCAAGTCAGAGTTTTTCACTCTTGTTTATGTTTAAAAATAGACAATAAAAAAAATGATTTTGGGCAAACCAAATGGCTCAAGGTTTCAAAATTTAACAGTTCAAAGAAAAGAATTTGCTCGCATAGCTGACTTTACACCTGTCCAGGGAAGAATGTATTTTTTTATTTTTATACGCCGTTTCACTCCGTTTGTAACACCTCGAAATATACATTTCGATCCGCATAAAATTCTATGTCGATTTAGCGATGTCCGCCCGTCTGTGGAAATTACTCTGGCTTCCGAACGAAATGAAGTAGGTTGATAAAATTTTACGCAAATGTATATTATGTCTGCAGGACTTTTGGTATTGAAAATGGACCATGTAGGTCCACGTTTTGGTATAGCTCCCATATAATGGAATCTCGCTATTTTCGATATTTTGGCGATTTGAGCGACATTATTCACCGGAATTGTTTCAAATTTGGTTTTTGAAGTTCGTAATGGATACTACTGCCTATGACAGAAAATTGTCTTTGCAGGTCCACGTTTTGTCGTAGCCCCCATATAATGGTACTTCCCGATATTCGATATTTGGATGATTTTAGCGACATTTTTAACCGGAAACGTTTCAAATTTGGTATTTGAAGTTCGTAATGGATACTTCAACCTAAGACAGAAAATTGTCTGTATAGGTCCACGTCTTCGTATAGCCCCCATATAACGGTACCTCCTGATATTCGGTATTTTGATGATTTAAGCGACATTATTCATCGGAATTGTTTCAAATTTGGTATTTGTAGTTCGTAATGGATACTACAGCCTAAGACAGAAAATTGTCTGTGCAGGTCCACGTCTTCATATAGCCCCCACCTAACAGTACCTCCCTATATTCCGTATTTTGATGATTTTAGCTACATTATTCGCCGAATCCATGTCGTCGTACAGACCCTAATATAACGGCTATATTCGGTATTTTTAAGATCTTAACAGTATTTTCAACGGAATAAAAGGTGGAAGGTATTCAAAGTTCGGCTCGGTCGAACTTACAACTTTTTTACTCGTTTTCACATTATTAGTTACCTAGCTCATAGGGCCATGGACGGTTCTAAAAACATGTATATATTGACTACTCTAAGCGATTAAAAAAGCAAATATAATTTTGCAGTGGTAGCCGGTATTGCCTTGACTTCAAACAGGCATAAGATCCCCAAATACATTTGACCAATATGTCAACATTCTGATTGATAATAAAAAGCACTACATATTCTCTAAGCTAACGTTAACATTCTCGTTGAGTAGTTAAATTTCTCATAAGGAATATTCAATGTTGGTCCAACATAAATTTATCTCAGATTTTTTGGATATTTAGAAGTTTTGACCAATTTAATTTGATATTTTGTTTTTTTTTTTTGCGGAAAAATAAATTCTCGGTGCCTCTTTTCTTTTGGAATTTTAAAGATTTTGACCCAAATTTCCAATTAGAAAAATATTGGTTCCGGTCTATATTCTATATGCTTACTATGAAATTCGGTTCGATTTATTCCCCACTACAAAAAGCTTAGCATTTTTCGCTCATGAAATCCAATCTGAGGATGTTGCTAATTAAGACCCATTTATGTATTTTTTGAACAAAACCCATCTGTGCTTTTATGAGCTTAACAATTAGCTTTTTGTAGGAGTTCCACAAATACTTTATTTGCGACGGACAATGGCTTGTAACTTCAATATTTGACATCGTATGTACTTCCATTTGTCGTGGAAGTGCAACAGCCATACAGAGTGCTGCGTGTGGTAATAGTTGTTGCATTTCAAACAAACTATTACTTCACAAGTCCTACATTTATAATGATGATCCTCCCCTATTTTCATTGCATTACATTTGCTCCCTATGTCAGCAGGCCGGTTTGTTGGTATGTGGTGTTTTGATTTTAAACATTTGAAGTCAACGCACTCTAAGTATATGTCATTTGTGTTTCTTTCTTCTTGATTGTTGTTGTTTTTTTTCGTTGCGGCCACCATTAACGTGCCACTCAACAGAAACTCTTTGACGCTTGACGGCATAGTGAAATTTTGCTTTTTTTGTTTTGGTTTTTTGTTCACTTTGTTGGGGAAGAAAAGCCATAAAAATAAATCTCTGTAAAGTTCAATGTTTAAAATAACATATTCTTTTTTCTAGAAACACCCAGCTGTGTGGTGTGGTTGGCCGGCCAACAGACACTCGCTGCACTAGCTCCTCCCTGGCAAACATGGCATGCAATGTTAAGTTTCACTTCCCTGATTGATTTTGAACTTTAAAAATGTCATTCTAAATATTTGGATGGCAGTCTAACGAATTCTTTTTCGGTTGTAGGAAATGGCAAGAGATTTTCAGTTCTTCGTTTTCACATTGAAGAAAATCATTTAGGGTGTGGACGACACAAATGTCCTAATAAATTAATTGATTTTCTTTCTAGATGTGTTGTAGATAATTAGTCGTAGTAGAATAGTTTTTCCAATATTTGTCATTGGTATTTTATGGTAGTTCTCTATATTTGTAAAAAAATGTCGAAGATGTCTGACACCATGGCGTTACCATTTTTGGAAAAATTACTAAATGAAGCGTGGCGATAAATTGAATTATATTGATCTTTTGTTTTTGATTAACGGTTAATTTAATTACTTATCATTTATTTCCGTCACTAAACATACTGATATGGAACTGTTTCAGGGACGAGAGTTAATTGGGGAAAGGTTAAAAGAAAATTGTGAGCGGTAATGATGTTATAATCGTATTAACGAGGGAGAAGCATAGCCGCAAGGTTTGGTAATTTTCTTTGAAGAACCGGCAAAACAGAGGAAGAAGTTCAAGTAGTTAGAAGAAAACAATTTTTCAAGAATTTAAGAAAACGAAGTCAATCTTTAACTACTAGATTCGATTTATAGCGATTGTACAGAATCGTGGTTACTTTATCTAAACAGTGGCATATGTAGAAAAAAAAATCCAAGAAAAGGTTTACGCTCCATCAAGGAAGGGTCTATCGAGGGTCTATTAAAATTGACATTCCGTTTGTAACATCTCGAAATGTTTTCCTTGACCAGTGTAAATTTATGTGTCCGATTGTGTACGATTAGCCCTGTCACTTGTTGAAATCATGATGGATGTTAGAGTATTGAAATTCTACACAGACATAGATATTTTTTCTAAGATGTTTGGTGTTAAAATTGGAATATCTTATCTTGTTCCACTTGATATTGTTTTTTAGAGTGTTTAGGTTAGGTTAGGTTAGGTTAAAGGACGCGCAGTTACCATATGGCAACCGCACCACTCGGAGACCTATAGGTCCATTGTGTTTACCCTAGAAGAATAGTAAGAAAAAGGAAGGAGTGGTTGATAGAAGAGGGTGAAGATAGAAGATAGAGTTAAAGAGTGTGATTTACGGCTAAGGAATTTGCCGTGTCGTCTTTAGCCACTTGGATCTTCTGGCTAATTGAAGAATTACTATAGGGTCAGTGTTAGAAAAAGAAGACAGATCATGTGACACTAGTTCACCCACCAGCCTGTGTCTCACATTAATAAGTGCTGGGCAGTGACAGAGCAAGTGTTTGACTGTCTCAATTTCTTCTTCATCTTGATAGATCCTACAGTAGTCAATGTCGTCGTTATCCCATTTCGAGGTCATTGCCCTCACCTTACAGTGACCTGTGATGATACCCACCACAAGCTTTAGATCAGGTTTCGACAATGACAGTAGCGATTTTGTTCTCTTCTTTGAGAGTGTGGGCCAGATTCTTGTTGAGATAGTGCAACCCATTTCATCCAGCCATTTTTGTTTGATTTTCTCAGAGTAATGTCTGTGAATAACCTGTAGGAAGTGGCACAGTGGTGGTTTAACTGAGTTATTTACTTCAATTGTAGTTGATTCGGATCCTAGCCTGGCCAATTCGTCTGCAGTCTCGTTACCTGGGATGTTATAGTGACCAGGAACCCAACAGAGCTTTATGGACAACCCTGTATTTTCCAAGACTTTCCTGCAGTTCAAAACAGCCGTAGACTTAATGGTAAAGGAATTTAAGGCCTTTAGTGCCGCCTGACTATCGACATATATAGACACCGGACCGCTGACCTCAGTATTCCTCGTGAACAGCAGATGTGTGGTCTTTTCGACCGCAAAGATTTCCGCCTGATATACGGTACGGAATACAGTTGTTTCCAAGCTAGTAGGATTCATTTTAGAGTGTTTGCCACAAAGATGTTCAGATAGCAGAAAGAATTTTCGAAATGAGTCAAACATTTCTAGAAAAGGAATCGCAGATCAGCTTGGGCGGTCCAGGATGCTGATTCTCCAGTATCAGGGGTTTTTGTACCCTCCACCATAGTTTGGAGGCTATATTAAGTTCGTCATTCCGTTCGAAATATACTTTTTAGACCCCACAAAAAGTATACATTCTTGATCAGCATAAAATTTTATGTCGATTTGGCGATGTCATTCCTCCTTTTGTTTATTCGGAAATCACTCCTACTTCCGAACGAAATGAAGAAGGATCGTACAATTTTACTCAAATGTATATTATGTCTGCAGAACTTTTGGTATTGAAAATGGGCCACGTAGGATCAAGTTTTGGTATAGCCCCCATATAATGGTACCTCCCTATTTTCCGTATTTTGGTGATTTACGCGAAATTATTCACCGAAATTGTTTCAAATTTGGTATTTGAAGTTCGTAATGAATATTACAGCCTATGATAGAAAATTGTCTGCGCAGATCCGCGTCTTCGTATAGCCCCCATATAACGGTACCACCCGATATTCGTATATTGTTAATTTTAGCGACGTTATTCACTGGAAATGTTTCAAGTTTGGTATTTGAAGTTCGTAATGGATACCAGCCTATGACAGAAAATTTTCTGTGCTTGTCCAGGCCTTCGTATACCCCCATATAACGATACTTCCCGATATTCAGTATTTTGGTGATTTTAGCGACATTATTCACCGGAACTGTTTCAAATTTCATCTGGATTAGTCTGGTGCGTCTATCTCCCTTTTGTGTTGTTTAACCACTGACGTTGTCGATTCTCAATTGCTTCTAATTTCACTACAGATTCTAGCTCCGTTTGGGTTGAACTCTGCAGTTTCGCCTCGAAAATCTTGTTTTGGGTATGAGACACTATAATCTGAGGAAAATAGATTGAAAACACTCCTGTTGGGTACAACTGGGTCTTGAAGTGTAAATATCATCGAAGTAGACCTCATGTTCTACATGAATATTTCAAGGTGTTGAAGAAGGAAATGGCAAACGCGATATACTGGCTGACCCCACCAGCTATAATCCCGTTTGGTCAGCGGTTGTTATGAAACAGGTGTTACTCCTCCTTGACGGATGGTTTTCGCTATTTAGGAAATAACAAACGCATTTCATAATAGGCTCTCCATGTAGGTGGTAGAAATAGACGATAATTGTGATAAAAATTATACTTTATCTATATAATTAAACGCTATTTAAAGAACATTTAAACAATGGAAGCTTGTGCGCTGTGCTGTCTGTCGTCGGCACACTCATAAACATTTTGCAGTTTTCAGCGGCGAACAAAACATGTTTGTTGTCGGTTGCTAGACAACAATTTGTTATATTGACGTTAATACGTCAGAATATGACCGAAAGACCAAACAAACGAACGGCGACCATCTGTTGCTACTATTTGTTTCTTTAGGCTTTCTTAGTTCCATAGATTTCCACAAGGTAGGTGGTGGGTACGCGGTGATGGCGGCGGTAGCATGAGCAACACGATCATTGCCAGTCGCTGGTGCGGAGCAACAATATTAACAAAATACCAGGCATAATAAACAATAATCCGTTACGTTTATAACGACACGATAATGATGAACTTGTATGGTGGAAAAAAAGAGATTTGAATCACGCACATGGCGAGGGATAGATGGCGTTATGCTTCAATTCACTTTCAAAACATTCAAACATATAATTATTATATGTTGTTCGACAGTGTAATATAACTACATACCTACATTTAGACACACCATGGTCTGTGGCAGATGATGACGATGGTTTGATAATGCCATTGCGGCCGGCGGGGCATATTCAGGCCAAATGTTTTCAGTGAAAAAGTAAACGAAAAACAATTTCAAATATTTTAAGACGAGAGAGTAGTAACCGTCAGTCAGTCAGTCAGGTTATGATCATAAGTGAATGTGTCTCATTGACATTTATCTACTTTATTATCATTGAGCGTCACTTTTTGTACATTAAAAAGAGAAACAATTGTAAAATTCAAACTAATTTCCTTTTTTTTTCATTTCTTTTCTTTTCAGAGAATTGCATAGCGCAATACAACAGAAGTCAGTTAGTCAGCCAGCCAACTCCCATTTTCCTGCTGCTGTGCACCATCGTAACTACTAAAAACAAAGACAACAAAACTACCATCATATTCTTCATCATCAACTCTGTGAATAGTGGCAAGCCCGCAAGCTTATAAAAAAATTATAGAAAAATGGCAGTGAATGTATATTCAACAAATGTTACAACCGAGAATTTATCCAGACATGATATGCTGTCTTGGGTAAATGATTGTCTGCAAGCACAGTTTTCGAAAATTGAAGAACTCTGCACCGGTAAATAAACCAACGATACGAGACACTTTACACTTAAGACAGTGGCGTAGTAAAAATGAACAGATGAGTATTAATTGTGAACATTATATGGATTTGTATATATCATGCAAAAGGAAGGTTAGGTTACGGAATGCGCAGCTACATCATTGGTCCATTGGTCCTACTGATAATAGGATAGATATAGATTGAGAAAAAGGAAGGAGTAGAAAGATCTAGTTATATTAAGACATGATATTCTTTTAGTAAATCTGTTGGTGATAATTAGATCTACGTGTGAGCAGAACGTTAAGGTTTCTTTTTCCCATATACGGACTTCCTATTTCTCTGAGGCTAATCCGTTATTGAACTCGGCTCAGATCAGCTCCCAATATTTGTCTCCATAAAAAGACAACACAAATTCTTAAACCCTGAACAGAGTGATTGGTCAGATTTCAGTGTGTTTTTAGAAGAAATGTTATTTGGTCTAAACAGAAGTTTGATACAATTTTCTATATTGATAACATCAGCCACCACCGCCCAGGCATGTATGGTATAACCTTCATGATCTAGAAAGAGAGGTACAGAGGTATAAGAAAGAGCCAACAGGCCTAACAAGCGGGACTGAATAGTATTCACGCAGATGCGGTCACAGGAGTTATAGGAGAATAGAGTGATTACCATACTCCGAGATCATCCGCTTCCCATCGCAGCTGAATAACAAGAGCTGCCTCGACGAACCAGAGTCGTTTTGCCACAACCGCTTCAATTCGTATTGGGCTCGAATTGACAGCATTACGCAGCGTGTGGCACAGGCCCGCATGACACACTGCTCATCTTTAACTTCCCAGCCAAACCTAGCTCTCGTATCGCCATGAACCCAATCCAGACAGATAAGAGAAGAGCCAATCAGAACGAACAACAAATATTTACGATGGCAATATTTAAACAACTGTTGAGGCACGAGAAGTCGATTAGAGAACAACTATCCTCAACATGCTGGTAGTAGCCCTCACTTCATTATCGAGGACTATCACATGCGTCGCGTCGTTAGCAACCAAATCTCTTGGGGTGCACAACTTTTTCCATGGAAGCGAACCAGTAACAGAGTTTCCCATCATCAGAAAAAATACCATAAAATACATAGGACCATTCCTGTACTATACTCACATTTTTACACATAATATTCCAGGATTAAATCAGGATTTATCTAGGACTGCGGTCAGCCATGCGATTTAGCAAGTTGTTTGAGCAATAGAAGCCTTTCACTAATGTCGTAGCCTTATGAACGAGATTATTGCTACCAGGAGAGATTTTTATGATGAAGAGATAGATTTTCATTGATACACGCATGGGCTTCTAGTTGGATCAGGATCAGGCCTATTAAGCAGTAGTTGAGTAATATTCACACTGTTACATTCAGATATGTACTTGGAGACCACCCATCTATTGATTACTGAATGGAGCAGGCACCCCAATTCATAACAAATCGAAGACCGACGAAACTTGGAATTTTTAAACAGAACAATTTTTCGGTTAATTATTTAGAGTCCAAAAAGATGCATATTTTTTGTTCAGTGTAAAATTAGACTTGTTCTGATTGTTATAGTCTCGGCATCTTTCGAGGGAGATGTTTGAACTAAGATCAATTTTGGAAGTCGACGGGGTGTTAAAGAGCGTAGGTGTTTTAAATGTTCTATTCGCATTTCCCAACGAAAGTATTTTTCCCAACGTCATGCAACATACACGCTCTTTAATTCTTATATAGCTCAAATAGGATGGCATATCGGTCGGTCTGCCCTAGTATTTTTGTAATCAAAGTATACTATTGCCCGTTTTAGGCAAACATTTGCACAGCTGATCTGGTTGAATTGGTGGTAATCGAGTCAGATTTAAATGAAATATAGCTAAAGCTCCCATATTCCGATTCATCCTTGTTGATATCTCAGGAATTTTTATTTATTTAGTGCGGAAGCCTTGTCTCCGTATTTTTTACTCTTTAAGTATATCTGTTTTTACTCCTCATCATACTACCCAACATCAACTCCCATTTGTTTCAACTACGCCACTGTCTCTCAGAATTCATTCACCCAAAAAACGACAATGAAAGCTCTTTAACACACAATGTATTTACCTCATTTCTTTTTAGGTGCTGCTTACTGTCAATTTATGGATATGCTATTTCCTGGTAGTGTGCCTATGAAACGTGTCAAGTTCCGTACAAATTTGGAACATGAATACATTCAGAATTTTAAGATATTACAAGCCTCCTTCAAGAAAATGACCGTGGATAAGGTAAGTTGAAATCTGCACTCTATGTGTGTAATAACAGTATATACATATTTATAATAATAATAAATAAATAAAAAAGTAAGTGATCGTTTTGTTTTGGCCCACGTACTACATATGAAATGATTTAAACGGCAGACCTTTGTCTTTTTCTCTCTCTCTATATATGTGTTTTTTTTTTTTCTTGTCCATGTTCTGCTTGGTGTTGTTGATTAACCGAACAATAAAAATGGCCCAATACACCGAACCGGACATCAAAACCAAACTCTGGTGGTCTCCCTTTGTGTGTGCGCGTGAATTTTGTGTCTTGTTTCTAGATAATACCGGTTGACAAATTGATTAAGGGTCGTTTTCAAGACAATTTCGAATTTCTGCAATGGTTTAAGAAATTCTTTGATGCTAATTATGATGGACGTGAATATGAACCATTGATTGCACGCGGTGGCATACGTTTGGGCAATGGTGTTGGTGGAGGCGGTAGTGGTGTTGGCAGCAGTAATGATTTACTAGACAGACGTCACATACAAATGCCTTCGGGACGAACACATCATGCTGCTGCACCAACACACACACGAACAACCGGTAAAGACCAAAAAAAGGAAAAAAAAATATTCGTATAAAAGTTATTTATCGAGTGTGAAGCACGTTTCTCTTCTGTACCTAATTATTTATTTATATTTTCTTCTCTTCATTTGCGCACTTACTCGGATGGGATTCATAATTTCATTTAATTTTATTATCTTTTTTCTTGTTTGTTGTGATTGTCTTGGTTTGTTGCGCTACTGGGGATACCTTATAATTTTTACACGGATTAAAATGGACCGCCGCACCCTACATACTACTCTACTACCACTACTAAGACACTTTTTTACATCACTTACATTTTGTGCACAATTATTATAATTATTTAGTTGTTTTCACTCATTTGCAACAGTTCTTGTTTTTTGTTCATCCTCTTTATAATGAGGAGGACTATTTTTATTTTGTTCTGTGCTGGGATTTCATTATCGATTATTATATTTTAGCGGAAGGAAAGGTATGTGCCATACTAATTGCTCTTAATTGTCAATTGTTTAAGTTAATGCGTTGCGATTGTAAAAGGGATTTAATTATGGCAGCTATTTGTTTAGGTCACAAAGGCATCTAAGGCATAGTAATTATTATTTGTGCAAGTTCGAACGATTTTTATACTGTCTACCTAACTGGGGATTTATAATTCCGTATGCAACTTCTCGAAAGAATCATTCTAGACTATCAGCGTAATTACAATAACAAATGAATAGGAAGCAAGCCTTTTTTCATACACGCAACTCAAGCTTGAAGATAGGCTACATCGGTTCACGATAGCGTACAGGTCCCATGCAACGGAACCCCCAACTACCCAGTATATTGATGATTTGAGACACTTTTCTCAACGGAATTTTTTGAAATTAGGTATTGGACGTTAGCAATTATTAGTTAACCTTCTGGCAGAAAACTGTACAGGATGAGATAAAAAGAAACTGCAACAAAGTCAAACTCCATATTTTTTCTTTTTTTTTTAACTTTATTGAATGAAAGCAAAAAATGTCGGAAATTGCATAAAAATTTAGAATAAGTTTAGATTTGTTCGAATTGGTCACCTTTGGCACAAATTATGGTCTTCAAACGGCCAATGAAACCGTCACACGCTACCCGAATGTTGCTCTGCGGTATTTTGTTATTATTATTTGTTACTAGTCCAACGGATTGGTATCCGAAGATTTTGGTGGCCATTGTGCGCTGGAAATAAAGTGAGGAACCTCATTTTGTAACCATTCTTGGGTGGCACGTGCTTTGTGCAATGGTCCTGAGTCCTGTTGGAATGTCCAAGGTCTGCGGTCAAAATGTTTGGGTGCCCAAGGCTTTAATACTCCCTCCAGAATATTTTCGCGATAATATTCGGCATTTATTCTGATGTCACGGCCGATTAATACGAGCGGAGAGCGACCATCGGCTGTTGTGGCGGCCCACACCATCACCTTAGCCGGCCCTTGAGTTCTGGTGGCCAACCGAAAGTGCAGATTTTCAGCTGACCTCTTTGGCAATATTTTGTTTGTTTACAAACTGCTGGACAACGAATGTTTTCTCATCGGAGAAAACCAAATTCGGAGGTTCACCACTTTCGGCCATGCGAAGCGCAACTCTTCAGTTCTTGCACTATTGTAATTTCAAAGGCTTTACCCCGAGCTCATTTTTCAATATTAGCCGAATGGAATGTTGTGATATGTTCAGCTTACGACCCATTTTTCGCCCACTGCAAAGCGGGTTTCCTTTACTTTTTGAACCATTTCTTCTGATGTTGCTGTTTTCTTCCGCCCACATCCTTGAAGTCGAGCTACGCTATCAGTATCACTGCAACGAGCGATGGTACGAGACATAAAATATTTATCCACATTTAAATGCTGGAGTGCTCCAACGATAGCCCCTTTTGGTTTTTCAGCCAAATATAAAGAAATCACACTATCACACTTGAGTTCCGTCACAAATAACTGTTTTTCTGGAAAATCCTTACTAAAATGCTTTTGTGTGCTTGTAAACAATATAATAGGCTATCACTGGGATAATTTTAACAGCTGTCGAACGAGTGGCTCTGAAGTTGGTTGCAGTTTTTTCATCTCACCCTGTAGTTGCACATAATTTTAAATTTTGAATGAGTAGGAAATCTTACAAAAATATGTGATTTTCTATAGGCCGTTGTTAGTGGGAGGAATACTTTTCTGCTGGGTTTTTAATTCACTTTGCAAAAATGGATAATTTATCATATCAAGCCCCGTCCCCCGCCCCCTCTACATTCTAAAATACCATTATTGTTGTTGTCCCCCTCGCAAAAATCCCATTCTCTTAAGCAGATATCATAAAACATCACTTACTTTGAACACTTTTTTAATTGTAAAACAAATCAATAACTATAATAATTAAATTGACTTAACCAAAATATTTGTTTCACATTTTCATCTATCATTTATTTGTTTCTTCTTCTTTTTTCTTTCGTTTTATACCAACACCCGTTTTGATTTCATTTAAATTCTACAATTGGATGTTCGTCCAATCAAATGGTTCTACGCTTTATTTTTATGTTTGGTTTTTTTCTTTTGGGAACACCATCTAACTTATATTTTATAGATTATACCCATTGACAAATTGATAAAAGGCCGCTTTCAAGATAATTTTGAATTTTTGCAATGGTTTAAAAAATTCTTCGATGCTAATTACGATGGCCATGATTATGATGCCAGTGCGGCCAGAGAGGGTGCACAAATGGGTTTTGGAGCGGGTAATGTTAAGTCTTTGCCAGGCACTGGTGGCGGCAACACATCATACAGGAAACCGGCTGTGGCAGTGGCCACACAACGATCGACAGTGTCATCAACAGTGAGGCCCAGTATGTGATTTGTCCTTTATTTGTAGATGTTTTGTTGTTACATTTTTTGTTTTGTTATATATTTTTATTGTATATTTTTAAATGGTTTTAATTTATGGTCTATTTTTGGTATATTATTTTAATTTAATTTCTTTGGCATTTAACAAATTTTGAAGAGCACCTAAAAACATTTTCACCCAAAATTCTTCAATAATTTATTAACTATTCTTAATTCATTGTCTTGGCTTCTATTGTAAACAAAATCTTTATTTTTTCATTTTTCAAATTATTTTTTTTTTCGGTTTGACGTGCTTCGCGTTTGTTAAATTAAACAAGAAAGAAAGAAATACAACTTTTTCGCCTAGTGAAATTTACTCAATTTGTAATCGTAAACAATTTGACTATTTTTCACTTGCTATGACCTACAACTTGCATTAATAACCATCCATTCCATACCTATAAACAGCTACAAAAGTACCACCCAGAGCAGCACCTGCAGCAAATTCAAGAACCAATGCCATTTCAAACAGCGGTGGCGCTGTTAAGAAGGCAAATGACAATTCAAATGCTGTAACAAATCAACAAATTGAGGAATTATCAAGTCAGGTAGATATAAATGTTTTTAGTAATTACCTTTATACAACCTCAAGATCAAATATTATGTTCTGTTTTCTATTTAAGGTTATGGATATGCGCCTAAATTTGGAGGGTTTGGAAAAAGAACGAGATTTCTACTTTTCTAAATTGCGTGACATAGAAATTCTGTAAGTTATCTTATTTTTAAAAACAACTTTTGGTGTATAAATCTAATGGTTACCTATAAATGTTTTCTTTCAGCTGCCAAGAAGCCGATGAAGGAGATTCGCATCCTCTTATACAGAAAATTTTGGAAATTTTGTATGCAACGGAGGTATGTAATAAAAAATGAAATACTATCTATAGTAGGAATTGGAACTAGAATAACATGTAGGACTAGTTTAGGGGCAAAAAGAATTATTAGTTTCCCAAAGTCGTAATATTAATTCATAACAATGGCATTCGGTAAAAAAATTCGAATCGAATTGCCTCATTCTATCGACATCGGCTAAAATGTTGATATAGCTGTCATTGTACACATGGCACGTTTATGTAAAGGGTGATTTTCAGAACTATACGAAAAAAATATTCATAAAGTTAAGAAAAAAACTATTAAGTTAGTTACGCAGTAATGGACTAGGCGTAAGCCCATCAGAAGTAGATATCGGTACTGTTCTCTCATTTCAACTAAAAGAAAAATAATGAGGGACGCGCAAAGAGAGGTTCATTCGCACTCTACTCTAAGAACTCTATAGGTAAAAGTTGGGGTTTTAAACCACATATAATCAAGTGGATGTATGAGACAATTGTTCGCCCGATCCTAGCATATGGAGATCAAGTCAGGTGGCAAGTTGAAACGCCGCATCGCTACTGATCACTGTATCCAGTAGTTTGCTTACGTCCAATAAGACTTCACGTAGAGGAACCAGGCAATCACGTGTGTGCCCTTCGACTTAGAGAACTGAAACAGTGGCTCAGTCAACTCTTCAGTCTCTCTGGGTACGTCGTATAGAATGTATAAAAGAAGCAAATACTAGTTGTATTACCACGGTTGAACTTCGAAACACACCGGAAATCAGGTGTGCCCTTCGACTTGGAGAACTCAAACAAAAGCTCAGTCAATTCTCACTCTGCGATCTTGTGTCGTATGGAAAGAATAAGAGAAGTTAATACTAGTTGCATTACCACGGTTGAACTTCGAACCACTTAACATCCACAAATATTTCAGTGACGTCTGGAACCATTAAGTTTATCCCAGGCGGAAAATTTTGCGATCAAAAAAGCCATAGGCAAACAAAAACCGTTGACAAACAGGAACAGTGAGTTAAAGGGGTCCGGTGATTATATATAGGGTGAGTTTAAAGATCTGCAACAAAGTCAAACGCCATAATTTTAACATTGTTGGCCCATTCCCGGCGAAGCGCTAGCTTGAGGTGATCGACACTTTGGTATTTTTTAGTACCAACCTTGCTTTCCACAATACTCCATACACAAAAGTCCAACGAATTGGTATCCGGAGATTCTGGTGGACATTGTGCGCTGAGAATGAAGCGAGGAACCTCATTTTGTTACCATTCTTGGATGGCGCATGCTGAGTGCAATGGTGCTGAGTCCTGTTTGAATGTCCAAGGTCTTTGCATTCCCAAGGCTTTAATACACCCTCCAGAATATTTTCGCTATAATATTCGATATTTATTCTGATGCCACGGTCGATTAATACGAGCGGAGAGCGACCATCGGCTTTTATGGCAGCCCACACCATCGGCATGGCCGGCGCTTGAGTTCTGGTGCACATTTTCAACTGACCTCTTTGGCAAGTAAAGCTGGACAACGAATGATTTCTCATCGGAGAAAACCAAATTCGGCGGTTCATCACTTTCGGCCAAGCGAAGCAACTCTTAAGCTCTTTTGCGACTATTTTCTTTCTGTTGCGGTGTAAGTTCTTGCACTTTTTGGAATTTCCATGTCTTTACCCCGAGCTTATTTTTTTCTCGAAAATTCTTACCAAAATACTTTTGTATGCTTGTAAATAATGTAATGAGTTGTCACTGGAATAATTTTAACAGCTGTCGGACGAGTGGCTTAGAAATGACAGCAGTCTAAAGTTTGTTGCAGTTTTTATACCCTCCACCTTGGAAAGGAGGGTATATTAACTTTGTCATTCCGTTTGTAACATCTTTAAATATTCGTCGTAGACCCCGATGTCCGTCTGTCTGTCTGTTGAAATCACGATATTTGACGTAACGCGTCAAAATTCAGCAGAACAATTTGTATTGTGTCTAGGATGGTTGGTATTGAAAATGAAATATATCGGTCCACGTTCTGGTATAGTCCCCATATAACGGTACCTCCCAAAATTCGGTATTTTGATGATTTTTGACACATTTTTTCAAGAATTTTTCTGAAAATTGGTAGTTGTAGATTATAATCTGAATCTGGCAACGCTATGCCTGAGTAGTCGTGTTTATTTCACTGCAGCTGATCAATCGCTAAATTTTTTGGATTCTATTTATAATTGCCGCCATACCTTACTGTTTGCAGCTCAATTTTAAAATTTACTTCGAGGTTGTGAAGAATTGCAAGGAACTCAGTTGGATTTCCCGATAATTCGAGCTAAACATTGTCCTATCAAGGTGGATTATTGCTGAATCATCACTGTTTGCTTTTTATTGGTTTTATAACTGTTGTCGCTGTTTTTTATTCTGCTTTGCGTGCTGTTCCTTTGCTGTGGTTGTTGTTGTTTGGATTGTCTGATTATTTCAAAGATGTCGAAGTCAGAAAAGTGTGGTATTTGTTGCGATTCTATTACCAAGACTCAAGGAAGCATTATGTGTCGCCTGTGCTCCAACTGGCTACATTCTCATTGTGCCAACGTTGGTACTAAGGAATTGGCTGCATTGCGAGCAATAAAATTCAACAATTATATTTGTTCCAAATGTGACGCAAATCTTCAATCCAACAGCAGTAGCGGAATAGCTGACGAGATCCGCAGTCTTAATACCAAGTTTGATGGCTTCATTTCGAACAATCAAGCAGAACAAAACTCAATTAAATCAGCATTGAACGATATAAAGACGGAAATGTGTTCGTGCTTTTCAGAACTTAAAACTGAAATTAGTAACTGCAACGAGAAAATCAAAACTGTGGAAGCTACTACTTCTTCAAAAATGTCTGAGATGGAGGCTGAGCTTAATAAACTGCACTGCAGGCTAAATCGGGCGGACATTCTAGTTGGTGGACTGCCATCTGGCTTACCAGATTTGATGGCACCAATTCTGGCGCTGGGCAAGTTTTTTAATTTGTCTCTATCTAGTGCAGATATTAATCAAGTTTCATACATAAGGAAGAAGACGCAAATATTGATTAAATTTAATAACGTGTCTCTTCGTGACTCTATAATGAGGGAGTATTTCAAAACAAGAAACATTAAAGTCAGTGACCTATTGGTTGGAGCCGGTAATGACTTGTCAAACCGAGTATACTTGAATGAGCATTTCTCGCCAGGCGCTGCGCATCTGAATTCTTTATGTAGAAAACTGCGAAGGCTCAATATTATTGTCAAGTATAGAATTCTTAACTCGAATACACTAATGGCTAAATTAAATTTTTCAAATGGAACTGATATTGTTGCTGACCTCGAAAAATGCAACATGCTATTGAAGGACGCTGAGTTGTCACCATCTTAAATCTACAAATTTCCTTTTTTTGGTATTGTAATTATAAAATTTAAATTTATATTAGGATCAGCTGTTTGAAGTTATAAAATAGAGATATAGAGTATGTTTTTATATTTTAAATTTATTTTATCATACATTTTTTCTTGGTTCCCCTCCTCTAATTATTTGCCAGTTTATGATGTCTCTTAACGACAACCTTGGTCCGGTGGTTAACAATAACTCTTATATTAAATCTGCCCTCTGCTCTAGTAACCAACATTTTAAACTTGCTCATTTAAATTGCCGTAGTATAAAGGCCCAGCTGAAGATTGAGGAGTTAAGGCATATAATTGTAGATAGCGCATTGCACTTATTTGCTGTATCAGAGACTTGGCTTACTCCTGAAGTTTGTAATAATGCAATTTCCATCCCTGGATATAGAATATGTCGTAATGATCGGCAATTCTCTGGCAGAGGAGGAGGTGTTGCGATATTTGTGCAAAATGGACTACAATTTAAAACTGTTTTTCAAATCTCATTGGCTGGATGTGAATCATTATTTATTGAATTGGTGTTTGGGCATGTTAAAGTCTTGTTTGGTGTTGTTTACTTGTCTACGGGTTGTTTACACAATTTTGAAGTCAATCATAGAGAAATATTTTCCAAATATTCAAATATAGTCGTTTTAGGTGATTTCAACATTAACTTATTTGATGTTTCCAAAGCAAACATTTGTCGCTCGTTTTGTGCCAGATACAATATGTCGATAATTCATAACTCAAAGCCATCTCATTTTGATTTAGGCAGAAGGTCGACATCGCTTATAGATTTTATGTTAGTAAGTGATGCTTCTTTCAAACATTTTTCTGGTCAAGTTCAATGTCCGTCTGTTTCTGATCATGCCCTCATCTTTGCATGCCTTATTTTCAATGTTTATTATCCGTCCAAATTCATAGTTTTTCGAAATTATAATATAATCGATTGGGATCATTTGTTTACTCTCTTGAGTGAGTTTGATAGCTATGCTTTTTATAGTTCAGTACATGTAAACATGAAATGTGAATTTCTAACAAATCTGCTTGCAGATCTTTTTTCTTGTGTTCCGGTTGTGCGAAAGGAAATTAATGCTAATTCAGATCGCTGGCTTGAAGCAATGGATGTAGATTTTGCTAGATCGGCTAGGGACTTAGCTTTTTCTGCCTTCCAACATAACAGATGTCAAGAAAATTGGTCCACTTACCGCAGATATCGGAATAGGGCTAGGACCGTAATGCGCAGGGCCAAAAGGAAATTTTTCTCTAAACTCTTAGGTAATGCGAATTCTGCTGGAATATGGAAAATATTGAAAAACTATGGATGTGTAGAATCCGATAATACTGCAATTGACATTAATGTCAATGACATTAATAATTTTTTTGCTCTAAATAATTCTGTGCAGGATAATGAAGTTGACTTCTCTCAGTTTACTGACACAGATTCGTCCTTTTCCTTTCGCTGTGTTTCGGAAATTGAGGTCCATGAAGTCTTGAGCAAGATCAAATGCAAGTCGGTTGGTGTAGATGAAATTCCAATATACTTTCTTAAATTGGTTTTTCCATATATTTCTGACTTTGTTCTACATTTAGTGAACTACATTTTAATTAGTTCTTCATTTCCACAAGATTGGAAAACTGCGCGTGTTGTGCCCATTCCAAAATCTAAAAATGTTCAGGGTCCGGAAGACCTCCGCCCAATTTCAATACTTCCAGCCATTTCGAAAATAGTAGAAGTTATTTTAAAGAACCAAATATTAGAACATACAAGCAGTTTAATTTGTGATACACAATATGCCTTCAGACGGGGTCACAGTACTACACATTTACTATTGAGAGCCACAGATTTAATCCGTTTGAATCTTAACGAAGGCAAAGTTAATGTTTTGATATCTCTTGATATTTCAAAAGCTTTCAATTCAATAAATTTTTCACTCTTGATTAACAAGTTAAGACACACTTTTAATTTTTCATTGACTGCATGTAAGCTGATACTCTCATACCTTAAGGATAGGACTCAGTTTGTTTCTGTAAATAACTTTAAATCAAATTTGCTTTCCCTTTACAGTGGTGTACCGCAGGGTTCCGTATTGGGCCCGCTATTATTTATCCTTTACGTAAATGACTTACGTGCTTGCATTGACGTGGAATGTTGCACAACATTTCAGTTTGCCGATGATATATTCTTATTATTTACTGGTCGAGGAGATAATTTATCTTTGTTAGAAAATACTATCAACATGTGCCTAAATCAATTTTCAAGTTGGGCATCAGCGAATCATCTAACAGTTAACTCATCTAAGTCCAAAGCACTGTTGTTTGGCATGTCCAAAAATGCATCATCGAACTTAAACATTGTTTTAGGCAATAATATTATTGGTTTTGTTGAACACCATAAAGTTCTGGGTGTTACTATTGATAATGAACTATCGTTTAGTAATCACATTGATATTTTATCTGGCAAAATTTGTTTTTTATTAAGAAGAATATACGCATCAAATTTGTATATGCCTCTTCATGTTAAGAAACAGGTAGCTCATGCATTGCTTATGTCTACCTTTTTATATGGTATTGAGATTGTGTCAGGTTGCATTGGTGGACATCTCTCTCGGTTGCGGAAAATTGTAAATGCAATTGTACGTTTTGTCTATAAGATTCCTTTAAGAAGTCATATTTCTGATTACGTTAAGTGTTTTCTGGGTTGTTCCTTTAACAATTTCATATCTTATCGTATCCTGGTAGGATTTTATAATGTAGTTAAAAATGGTGAGCCTGCATCATTAGCAAGACTTTTTTCCTTTTCACATTCAACCAGAAACCCTCAATTGATTATACCTAGGATATGTAGGAATATTTATGCGCGATCCTTTGTAGTTCGGATTGCACGCGTTTGGAATGTGCTTCCACATGAACTTAGAATATTCTCGCATGCTAATAATGTATTTAAAAGGAAATTGCGAATTCATTTGGCAATGAATTAAAATGATGGACTAATCTAGAGTTGTTGTTGTCTAGGACATTTATATATTTTTCTTTTCTTAATAATATATGGCTGGGGAGCCAAGTAAAAATTATGTATTTTAGTGAAATGAAAGAGTTGTATTATTACTATAAGCTCAGGTTTAATTTTGTAACTAGTAATACTTGTATATGGTCTTATAGGCTTTGTATTACAGAAATGGATGAAATAAAATAAAAAAATAAAAAATAAAATAATGAGTCCCAGTTCGTGTGGCGAGTCATTGTAATTATAGGTCCACGTTTTGGTATAGCCCCCATATAACGATACCTCCCGATATTCGGTAATTTGATGATTTTTGCCAAAATTTTTTCACGGATTTGTCTGAAAATTCGTATTTGTAGGTCATAATGAGTTCAAGCTCCTTTGGCGAAACATTGCATGTGTAGGTTCACGATTTGGTATAGCCCCCATATAACGGTACCTCCCGATATTCGGCATTTTAATGGTTTTTGCCACATTTCTTATAATGTTTTCTTTTCCCTAAGGTGGAGGGTATTAAAAGTTTGGCCCGGCCGAACTTAATGTTTTTTTACTTGTTTCATCTCACCCTGTCTAAAAGCTAAAATATCATCAGTGGAATTTTGTTACGCATGGAACAAAGTCTGCCATATATGTATGTTTCATCCGATTTTACCTTAAAACCTTCTCATTGACATAATAGGATCTCTATAGCAATAATATTTGGCATGGTAGGTTTTCTCCATACAGCATAAAATTCCTTGGAATCCTTGATTATTTTACCAGTAGTCTATGGTTTAACTAATGTGTACTTAATTATCATGTATTAGTATCTCTTACTAATGACCGTATTTTTTCTTTATTCTTCCAGGATGGTTTTGCGCCTCCAGATGAGATTCCACCCGAAGATGAGGAATATTAAACAGTTAAATGAGCCAAGCATGTGTGTTGCGGTGTGTTCTCTTTATGATTTCTTTTCGTTTAGTCTATCAGAAAAAAACTTTACCTCTTGTTTGTTTTCTTTTTGTTTCGTACACCGAAAAAGCCCCATAATAAAATGATTGTAGTTTCTTAATATTCTCAATACACAAAAAATAAGAAACAAACAATTGCAAAAGAGCTACAACAACAAAGATGTTGAACATAAGTTGAACTTTTTTTTGCTAAACTTTGAGAGCTGAAAAGAAAGAAAGAAAGAAAAGAAGAAGGAGAGATACGCAATAAAACGAACAAAACAACTTTACCCTTTCATTTAGCTTATACACATCAGAACAAAAACAAACAAAAAAGAGAGTAACAATTTTTATTATAACAAAAAATAAACGTAAAAAATATGCAACAAAACTATAAAAATGGACACATATGGCGATTAAGATAAAACCAACACCTTATATATCTGTCATTCTTTCTTTGATGCACACACATCGTCAAATATTGCAAAAAATAACATTTCTTTTACAAATGCTCAAACCCCCCTTTAAACACTTTTTTGTCGTCTATAATTCTTTTCTCTTACTATTATTATTACTTTTTTGTAATATTTTCCCAAAATGAAATGCAAACAAACAAAGCGAAAAAGAAAACACCTTAAACAACAATGTATTTTAATTATTTTATTTTAAGTATGACTCATTTCTATATTTAAAATTATAAACAAAAAGAAACAAGACCTTATTACTCGAATCTTTAGACACTATCGCCAGTCAGTCATTATTTTAATTTTTAAATTATAAGTTTAAAAATTATAAAATAATCCACAACACTAGCCTAACAACTATGAAGGATTTTATTTAATTTAATTTCTTTTTTTGATTTGGCCTTTACAAATATTTTTTAAAAATTAGTAGTTGAAAAGAATAATAAAAATAATAAATAATTTTTTAATATATTTACACTGAAAATCAACAACAAAAACATTGAGATATGTTTGACAATTTTATTGAGCCATTTTGAGTTGAAACAATTTATGTGTTTATTTTTTTAAAGATGCATTTAATAAAGAAGCCTCCAATAGTTTTATGTTTTTCTCCACAGTAACTTGTTAACAATGCCTTTGGGTCGTGTTAATTATATTTTGATAAGAAACAAACATCATCCCTTCTGTTTATCCTAACCTAAATTTATATTTTATAGTTTGTCTTTTTCAAGACAAATTGTTTGATCAATAAAACGAAATGATATTTAAAAAAAAGAAAGAAAAACGATTTCCCTTATTAACTGAGTTGCAAGAAAATGCAAGCACATCCCGTTTGTTTTCAATTTATAGTTGATTTGAAACATTCTTGTGTAGCAATTGAAGGTAGATTATTCGGACACCTGCTTGCCCTTTTTGGAATCAATCCAGGCGCATAATCGACATTTAGCTGTCGCACGAAAGTTGAAAATTATCTCAAGTTGTTTAGAATCGAATATATATATAAAACAATATTTACATTATCTGCTAAGAATTGAGTTAATAATGAATTGATATTTTGCTATATAAGCAAATATGTGCATGTATATATAAATTTGGATATTGTTTTTTCCCACAAAACAAAAACGAACATAACAAATATCATATAAAATAAAAGTGATGAAGAGTTAAATCATAATTTTGGATGTTCTTTTACTGTCATAGTTTTTAAAAACATGGCGGGGACAAAGACATGTGGTGGAATGGTTTTAATAGATTAATGTTATATTTGCATGTGTTTAAGAGGAGATTCCAAAGAAAAACTTGCGATTTCAAGGAACGTTTCTTTCAGAATTCTTTAAAAGGCAAGATAAACCTTTTTAATTCACGATTTGTTTTTACTAAGTTGCTACAGTACCGGTGCAAATTTTCAGCTGACCTCTTTGGGAAGTAAACACGACCATTTTGTTTGTTTACAAACTGCTTTACAACGAATGTTTTCTCATCGGAGAAAACCAAATTTGGGAGTTCACCACTTTCTGCCAAGCTAAGCAACTCTTTAGCACTTTTGCGACTATTTTCTTTCTGCTGCGGTGTAAATTCTTGCACTTTTTGGAATTTCAAAGGCTTTATCCCGAGCTCATTTTTCAATATTTGCCGAATGGAATATTGCGATATGTTCAGCCATGTCACGAGCCATTTTTCGGCCACTGCGACGTGGGTTTCGAAAAAGTCGCTTCTTTACTTTTCGAACCATTTCTGCTGATGTTGCTGGTTTCTTCCGTCCAATTCCTTGAAACCGGGCTACGCTACCAGTATCAGTGTCACGGTAACGAGCATTTAAATGCTGGAGTGCTCTAACGATAGCCACTTGCGTTTTTCCAGCCAAATATAAACAAATCACGCTTGGATTCCATCACGAATAATTTCAATCAGTGCATTCATTCTACGCTATGCGGAGCATCCATGAAACTTTTAGGGCCTTTAAAGACCTCTTAAATAGATCAGATTCTACTCTATCTACAACTGTATATTCTAAAAATAGCAAATCGAACCACTGGAATTGTCTAAATTATAGAGATATTTTACGACATTAATAAATTCTCAAAATATTCAACTTTATTTAACAATAACTAATTGTACATACAGCTTGACTACAAATATGTAAATGCTTATTTAACAGCTTCCTGAATGTGCTTTTGTTTGTGGGTACCATCACAGAAAGGACGATGTTTGGTTTGTTTGCAATTGCACAGCCAATAGTCTCCGGTCTTCTCCACCTTGAAACGTATGGGTCTCAGTTTAATTTTCAAAAATTCATCTTTATGCATTCCATCGCAAATGGGTTGTCGTTTCGATTTGCCGCATAGACACCAACTGTATACTTTATCTAAAAAATACGAAACATTAATTGAAAAAGTTAATTATTAATTTCTCTATATTCAATACTTAGGCACAATCACTTTTTGAAGGTTATGTAAAACATTTTACTATTTCTTATGTGGTTGAGCAAGTATCACAAAGCAATTCCTTTCACTTTTTTTCAATTACCTTTGTCCAAATGAATCTTGAATGGTTTTTTGTCAAATATGGCACCGTTTTCAGCTTGTAAATGAGCTGTTTGATTTCCTTCTAAGACATTTTTTGGTATAGTTTTAGTTTCTCCAGTTTCCTTTTTGCCGGCAGCACAATAAAAACGTTGCTGTAACAGAATTTATATAAAATTAATAGTGCCACATACGTTGTACTTAAGAGGATATATTACCACAAGTCCTATTGTGGGACGAATATCTCTTTTTAGCGCTATAGAAAACATCCTTTCTGTTGGAAATTTTATTCTCACAAACCCAGTTTCTTCTTCTTATTAGAAAAGACAATGTTGGCTAGTTAATTATCATCAGCTGTTTAAAAATAAGGGATATCTATTCACTTGGCATAGCATTTGGTAATAGTAAAGTAAGAAGAAGAATGTAATTTTAATCTTCTTCGTTTCCACCTTTTTCAACATTTTAAAGCAAGAGTTTTTGAACATTTTATTGAAATAATGCTTTTGCATTTGTGCTTATTAAATTTTTTGAAGTATTCAATATTATTTTGCGAATTTTTGGAATAAATTCGTTGGGCCGTTTTTACAAATGGCCGTTATTTCACAATTTAATAGAGTGCTTACACACAAAGTACATGGTACAATTAAAAAGGTAAAGTCATGCAATCATATGTTTGTCAAAATTTATATTAATAAATCCATTGCATACACAAAAATCAGAGATGGGAACCTCTTTTTTGTTCGGTAAAATTTGACAGGGTAAATTACAGAAAATGCAGAGCTTGATATGCTTATTTTAAATGACTAACCTTCTTGATTTCACCATGACACAAATAATTCCGGATTAAATCCTTACTTACCAGATATCATATTTTGATTAAATGCATTTATATTGTAGTTTAGGCGTCGGTATAAAGCAGACGTTAAGGGTATAAATGTAAACCGGAACAAAGTTATAAGAACTTTTTTTAGTTATTAGAAAATCGCGAAAAATGAATGCAACGTCGAGAATTATTCATAGTATCGAAATACATTAACAATTCTTTTTCATTTCATATTTTATTTTCTCGAAGAAAAAATTGTTGTAATTATGGCGTTCATGTGTCACACCATGGTAGAAGAATACAGGTAGTCGCATCGACACAGCTGCTGGGACAATGAACTGTCAAACCGATTTTGGAATTGAAAATTTTGAATGAAAAATTATTATAATTTGTAAAAGTTGTTGAAAAATTCATATTATAACAACCTCTGATTTGCGTCGTATAAAAATAAATTAAAAAATACACTCATTTTTCATAAAACATTTTAGAAATTTTGACATATCAATGTTTCCAAGCGTTGATGCATCTACCTATATTCTTCTACCATGTGTCACACGATATATGTTACATTCGCAGTACACCTTTTCCATATTCTTTCTCTTAAAAACAGGTTTGTCTAGTTACTCTTCCTCATGGTAGAAGAATATAGGTAGATCCAACAACGCTTGAGAATATTAATATGTCAACATTTTTAAAGTGTTTTGTCAAAAAATGAGTATATAAGTATATTATAAGTTTTCCTATACGACGCAAATCGGAGGTTGTAATGATATGTATTTTTCAACACTCTTTACAATTTTCAATAATTTTTCATTCAAGATTTTCAATTCCAAAATCGGTTTGACAGTTCATTGTGCCAGCTATGTCGACGCGACTACCTGTATTCTTCTGTGTTCCTGTAAGAAAACCCTAAGAAATTAAACGGAAATCCTTGTAAAAAGCTTTTCAATTTCCAAAATAAAGATGTTTATTGCCTCATAGTTCCAAGTGATTGCAAGAAGAAAATTTATCCAGCATGCATTTGCAAACTCACAGTAAAAGAACTGTCTCTCGATCCACTCTCCTTTAAAGAACTATTGTGTTAACAGGCGACTTCCAGTCACGATTTGCAGTAATTTTAGAAAATATGATAACCATTTCAAATTTACAAATTTGATGGTAACCAGAAACATATGTTCTTTACCTCAAACGTAGTACAATAAGAAGGTAGAACAGCTTCGTAGAACTACAGAAATACAGCCCGCTTCCTCATTTTTAAATGAGTTAAATAGCGCGAAAAAATCAATGAAATGACTGGATCTTCTTTAAAAAATAAGATCTAAGCTGTTCAATATTTAATTCAATGGTATAACTGGTTAGTAGCTTTAACGCACGCCCTGCAACGTATGTTTTTTCCATGGTAGAAAAAAGAAAAATATAAACCAATTTTGAAATTTAAAATGTTGAATGAAAAATTATTTAAATTTGTAACAATTGTTGAAAAGCGCGAATTATAATAACCTCCAAATGACGTCATATAAGAAATCATATAAAAATTTACTTATATTTGAAAAAAAAAAAACATTAAACAATTTTTTGACATATCAATGTTTCTAAGCGTTGATGCATCTACCTGTATTCTTCTACTATGTTTTTTGTTTTGTTTTTTTTTTTTTCAAAACCATAAAAACATACACGAAATTGGTAGAAGTCAGGCACACTTAGAAAAAAAAATTGTAATCAACTGGTAGCTCTACCTCATCTTTTCATTGCACCATGACCTCAAAAACATTGTACAATATATCGATATGGCAACATTGCTTTCTATTTCCGTTAAACGTCTTTGTAAATTCAAATGAAATTTCATTTTAAATAAATTTAAAAATTGTATCTTTTTTTATAAATTTGTTTGCTTATATTGCGCTGTATAAACTTCGAACACAATTCCAATAATATTTATTTTGAGAGTGGGAGAAAAAAACGAAAAATATGCGAGTCCTGGACGTTTCTCGTGTCTGTAATTCATAACAATAACAAGAACAACATGCCATCATAAGAGAATTGAGCAAAAACAAATCAAACAAATGCTCGCAAGAAGACACAAGAAAACTTATTTTTAATTTAAGAAGAACATTTTCACATAATTCGCCCGCAACAAAATCAGACGTTTACCGACAACGAACGCGAGCGGAACAAGAAGATCGTGACCAAGAAGAATTACAGAAACAGTATAGCGTACGGAACAAATCCGATAGTGTGTGTGCGTGCGGGTGAAAGTGTGTGCGTTTGCATCGGTGTTACCACAAAGTAGACAACAGGGAGCTACTAGATCGATCACACACTCACACACACATACCATATATTCAACGTCGGTTGTGTCCCATACATATATTTCTATATTTATTATTAACGACGGCGAATACATTAATTCATTTTCCCCAAATTCTATTCGAATAGTGGAAAAGACAATTAATTGTTTCACAAAAAAATTAATCGATATTCCGCCCTCTTTCGAAGTAACAAACCCTCAAGAGATAAAACGAATTTTTGAATAATTACTATGTAATTTAAGTGAAAAAGAACAGGAAAGAAAAGGAAAACAACAAGAAAAAAAACAAGCACAAAAAGTTTGTGAGAAACAATTTAAAAATAGATCTACTCTAAACCTCAGGTCATTATCATTTGCTACCCAGAAACCAACAGCAGGAAGTTCAAGTTTTCAATTTACCTCAAAGCATCCCAATAAAGTTCAACGAAAATGTCTGGAGATGTGCAACCACGTAAACGCAAGGACAAGAAGAAGAAACGTGGTAAGTTAGTTAATATCCCTTTCTTCCCCTTAGATCTATTTCAGTATCCGATAAACTTTCGAAACATATGGATGTAGAATTTAAGTCTAATATTTCGAATTTAAAAAAAAATGTATAGTTTCTTTATTTTTTCTTCTCAAATGACTGATTTTACTTTCCGTATGCGCCCTATTATATAAAAAATATTTTTGGTACTTTTTTAAGTTTTTATGAAAATTATATTTTTAATTTTCATCACACACATTCTATATTTTCTGATGGCTGATATTGATGTTGTTGTTGACATTGCGTTGTGTGTTTTTCTTTTCGTCCACTTTTCATTTAAATCGAGAAAGTGTGAGAGAAACTAGAGAGAGAAAGGCATGTTGAGAACGTTGTTTTCGTAGAGTGTTGCCAAAAGAGAAACCAACGAAAGAAAATGATTTATTTTTTACCGTTGTTTTTCCCGCCAACTTGTGGTCAAAGTAACGATTAACGGTAACGTTTATTGTGTAAATGGTATATCGTTTCCCGTCAGAGTTGCCGTAGTAAAGATAAGTACTTGAAAAGTTGGTATAAAATTCCCTAAAGGAGTTCATGTGTAATTTTGTTCCAAAACGTGGGAATGCATTTAATAATCAAAAGGACTGACTGGTTATACCTTGTAATACTTTTTTAACGTTGTCAAAAATTTCCTGGTCAATAATCCCTTCAAAATGTCTTTTTACACCAAAATAAAAGTGAATCTAAATTAAAGCTATTGACTTTATAAACGTCAATTTTTGTCATAACTCATATTTGTGTGTCCACGATAAAGACGACTATATAGTTCTCCTTATACTTTTGGCAAATTTCCATTTGCAAATGATTTGCAACATTCTCCTCAATGTAAGAAGACAATGTTTATATTTTCCCTTTCTTTGTTTTGTGCGGCTTTTTTTGTTTTTCTATATTATCATTATTGTACACAAAGGAATTAAGAATGTATATACATACATACGCATATACAACGGCAGCATAATCTCACAGAGGTTTAATGTTTTTGAATGCCTATCAATGCGTATTCTGAAATAAAAGAATATTTACGTTTTTGATTTGAAATGTAAAGTAAATTTTCATTTGCCAGGTTTTAAAATGCGACGTACTCAGTTGGTGTTTTTCCGCACACAATCTAAACACAAACACAAAATATAAACGAATAATAAAAGATGTGCATATTTGTAATTGAAAAATAATAACGACTTTATTATTTGATAGATTTGTAGATTTATTATTTGGTAGATACCATGGTAGAATAATATAGGTAAATGCATCAACGCTTGGGAACGTTAATGTGTCAAACAATTTAAAATGCTTTTTTTTTCAAATATAAGTAGATTTTTATATGTTTTCTTATATGACGTTAATCGGAAATTATAATAATATACGTTTTTCAACAATTTTTACAAATTTGAATAATTTTCCATTCATAATTTTCAATTCCAAAATTGGTCTAACAGTTCATTGTCCCATCAACTGTGACGATGCGTCTATTCTTTTACCATGGCAGATACCATGGTACAAGCTTCGTAAAACTACAGAAATACAGCCCTGAGGCTATGCCCTCTTCCTGTCAGACTCATCCCAAATTATATGCAACAAGTTGTTTTCATGTTTTCCCTCATTTTTTAAATAGCGCGAAAAATAAATGAAATGTCTGGATTTTCGCTCAAAAATATAATGCAAACTGTTCAATCTTTCAACGTCACAGCTAAACTGGTAAATAGCTTTAATGCGCGAGCCGCAATCTAGATTATCTTGGCAAATTTTGCCAATTTAAATTCGGATTTTAGGATTTCTTTCGTCTTTTGCCTCTATCGGTTTAAGAACTTAAGAAAACCATAGTCTTAATACATAAAACGCTTTTTTTAACTGGCTTAAGTCCTCGGCTGGCTTCTTCGGGAAAGAACGAAAGAGCGTAGGCCCAAAATCGAACTAAGTCAATCTAAAACTTCTTTTGTTCCTCTACGAAAAAGCCAGCCGCTGACTTAAGCCAGTCAAAACAGCCTTTTATGTATTATCGCTTTTCCAATGAAAAGATTACAATTGAGACGATGCGTTTCTTATATCACGTTTACATACAAATTGATAAATCTCAAAAAATTTAACGCATTTTTAGGGTTGATCCTGGTTATGTTAGCTTACTTTTAGCCACTTCTTTATTTTTGTGGCTAACTAATCGACAATTCAAGACTACAATAGGTATGTCGGGTTACTTTTCCTGCAGGAATTGTCCAGTATTTTCTTTCTGAGAGTAAAACTGTTTTGTTTTCTTTTGCATGAAAACTGTAAAAGTAAACAGACGCATTAACTGCAAAAACGTCATGGTAGAAGAATACAGATAGTCGCATTGCCACAGCTGCTGCGGCAATGAACTGTTAAATCAATTCTGAAACTGAAAATTTGGAATGAAAAAAATATTCAAATGCGTTAAAATTGTTGAAAACTACTACTACTTATTTTTGAAAAAAAAAAAAAAAATTTTAAATTTTTGACGCATCAATGTTCCCATGGTAGATAGTCCCATCGACGCAGCTGCTGGGACAATGAACTGTCAAACCAATTTTTGAAGAAAAATTTTTAAATGAAAAATTATTAAAATTTGTAAAAATTGTTATAAAACGCATTTTATAAGAAAATCAGATTGACGTCCTATAGGAAAACACATACAAATTTACTTATTTTTGAAAAACATTTTTAAAAATTTGACACATCAATTTGACCAAGCGTTGATGCATCTTCCTTTATTTTTCTACCATGAAAAACGTGCAAGTGATCAGCTGGTTTATCTAAACAAAACAATTTGCCCGCCGATAAAAGCAGATAAAAATAAAAAAGCCGAAAAACAAAAGAATTAGGATTGCTATTTTATTAAGGTGAGAGTAAATAAGCAGCTTCATGTTTTCGCATGGCAAAATTTGTGTCTTATCATAAAGGGATTCCAGAGCCGCACTCGAACCCTGCCGTCGTTTTTCTTTATAATTTGACATTAATATGCCTAGCCATGATGTCAACCTGCTTATATACTCACACCTTTATGTTATGATCATGGCAAAATTATACAAGGTTACCTCATGATAACATGTAATATACATATTTGTCATAATATTTTATTGACAACATCCATTTTTAAACTAAAATGAAAATGCCATTGTGAAAAAATGCAGTGACTACCAGTTACTTTTACAAAAAGCTTGGCATATCTCTGGCTTATTTAATAATGAAAACCCGAAAATGTGAACTTTATCCTTTAGTAGGGGATAACAAAACTGCACTATAAAGAAAAGATAGAAGAACGGGCCTATATCTTTGATTATAATTAAGACAAATCATGTTTATAATTAAGACAAATCATGTTTAAAATTTAAAGTACGTTGAAACCATGGCACTTGCACCATGGTTTACAAATGGTACAATAAATAGGTAAGGCAATGGCTACCAGCTGATTACAATTTGTTTTCAATGGTGAGAGCTTCAGTTCTTCGCATGGCATATTTTGTGACATATCATAAAGGAATGCCAGAGACGCACTCGAATCTTGTTGTCGTTTTTTTTCTTATAATTTGATTTTAATATGCCTAGCCATGATGCCAAGCTGCTTATGTAACTTAGTGTGCCCGACTTCTGCTAATTTTGTGTAATGTTTTAAAAAACAAAATATGTTCAAAATCAATAATTGGAAGAAACTTACATTGCATTTAGATATAAACCAATTTTGCCATGAAGATTGAAGTGTTTGGATCATATTTTTTAAAGAAGTTCCAGGAATTTCAATCATCTTTCGTCTTTTTAAAATATTTTAAAAATGGAGAAAAATACAACGTTAATCAAAACAATTTGTTGCATATAACATTGAATATTACTGACAAAAAAGTGGGCATAGCCTCATGGCTGTATTTCTATAATTTTACAAAGCTGTTCTACCTCCATATTGTATCATGCGTTTACACTTACTTAATTCAGTGGATTTCAACTCTAAATTCCATTGCGTAGACGTGAAATGAAATTGACTCTCACATCCAACGAATTTCATGTGACGTAAACGCAATATAATTGACAATTTGAATTCACTGGATTTGTTATGTGTTTTAATTCCAAAACGTATATAAAACATATTAGAGTTAACAGTAAAAACACACTGGATTTCGTGTATGTAAACATGCGTTTGTAGACAACGTTTACAATGAAAGGCTGGATTGTGTAATTTTACCGCAATAAAAGACTAATGTAAACGTAGTCTAAGGGAATAAAAACATGTTCACATAAAGGCGATTCAGTGGATTTTAAATGTCAATTTCATCTGAAAGACACTCGTTTTTGTGTCAAACTAATATAAGGTTATAGTTCATTAAATAATTTTCCATCCGTTCGTAATACATGAATCTATATAATATCCATAAATCGAAGAGCATTATTTTTGTACTTTAATATTAACATAATATTTCTTATTTCTCTGCTACTGACAAATAGAATCTCTTGACTATCGCAAATCAGAGGGTGAATTGATTTTTTCACGAAAATCGAGTTTGCAAGGTAGTTCATTCATTAAAATAAATTAATATTATATTTACCCTTTGCCAGTTAAACAATATTGAAATCCCAGCACCATATTTTTATTTTGGTTTAATTTGTTGTATTTTGAATAAGCTGCGAAGCATATAAGTGAACGGAATCAGCTGGATTTGATGCGACCTTCAGGGCGAGAGTGCATAAATGGCTTTTTTGACTGGCTTCTTTGTAGAAGAACAAAGGAGTTTTAGGTTGACTTAGTCCCATTTAGGCCCTACGCTCCTTTGTTCTTTTTTCAAATAAGCCATCCGATGACTTAACCCATTCAGAAAAGTGTTTTATGTGCTCTCACCTTTAAGGTCAAAACAGACCAATGTTTGAATCGTAACTTTGACGCGAAACGTAAAATTACAACACTGTTATCAGCCACAAATTACAACAGTGTTGCCATTTGGCACGATTTAAGATTTGATCGGTATTGATCTGGGGCTGGATTCTTGTTCTATGAAAATATGAAATGAAAAATATTTCCTTTATAAAATTTTTCTTTTGACATTTCTTTCCTTCATAAAAGTTTTCATTTTACATTTTCATAAAACAAGAATGGAGGCCCTAGACGCATTTTTTCCTAAAATGCAAAGGATGAAAGATTTAGTCCAAAGCTTACTGCACTTTATTATATTCTTCCTAGCACGGAAACGGAGCATTCCCTTGCTTTCTTTTTATATAAGTCCTTGTTTCTTGCATTCCTTCTGATCCTATGAATTTTTCATATTTCCTATCCACTGCTTTTTTCAGATTCTATAATGCTTTTTTCAATTCAAATAAATAATATGCTCCCAATTTTTATCAAACAGATGATGAATCCTCTCACGGAGTACACATTACAAAAATGTCATCGGATGATGTACACTTACATGTACATCATGAACATGGCACTGGTGGACATTGGTGTGCCAAGATAATCTTCTTTTCATTGATGACCGTACTTTTGGGTCTGGTATGTTTGATTATAATGGAAAATCGTGGCATATCAGATGGTAAGTTTTTCGATCTCAGGCCAATTTTCTGAGGGCAATAAATAATTTTGAATTTTATTTTTTAGTTGATACACCATTATCGGAATCAAGATTTTCAAATTATTTTGATGGCTGGGTTGATGAACATCGTCCCGACGATGATCACCATGATGATGCCCATGGCTCGTTAGAAGATCACGACGATGATCACGATGATGAACATGATGATGAACCGTTTGAAGAAGAACCTGATGTCTCAGAGGGCGAAGAAGCCGATGAGATAGCCGAAGATGAAAATGTAACTCAGGAAGAAGCCGAAGAGGCTGATGAAGATGATGATGAAAATGTAACAGCCGAAGATGAAAATGTAACTGGTGAAGATGTGGATGCTGATGAAGAGGAGGGGGAAGAGGAAGATGATAATGAAAATGTTACAGCCGAAGAAGACAATGTCACAGCTGAGGAAGATGAAAATGTCACAGCTGAAGAGGAAAATGTTACAGTTGAAGAAGAAAACGTAACAGCTGAAGAAGAGGAAGAAGCAAATGTCACCGCTGAGGACGAGTATGAAGCTGACGATGAAGATAATGCTACAAATGAAGATAACATCGATGAAAATGTTACTCGCGAATCATCAAAACCTGTTTCCAAGGGAAGGGCTGACGATGACGAAGACACATTTGAAGATGTAAGTTTTAAATCTTGATATATTCTAACTATTTCCAAACATATTCTCGAAGATCAAAAAAGATGAAACGCAAAAATTGGAATAAATCTCAATTGAATCTTTGAGCAATTTGATTTAGAACTTCGTTTATGACGATACTATTTTTCGTGATATATCTAATATGGCTATCCTATGTTCAAGTCCAAATCATTTCTAAGGTGAGAACATATAGAGCATGTTGTTTTACTGGCTAGCATCTACCTAAGTCAACCTAATGGTGAGAATACATAAAAAGCTTTTTTGACTGGCTTAAGTCATCGCCTGGATTCTTCGTAAAGAAACAAAGAAGTTTTAGGTTGTCTTAATTCGATTTTGAACCTAAGCTCCTTTGATATTTTCCGAAGAAACCATCCCATGACTTTAGCCAGTCAAAAAAGCTTTCTATGTATTCTCACCTATAAATTTCTTTGCTCTTTTACGGAGAAGCCAGCCGATGACTTAACTTTTAGGTTAACATAGTTCGATTTCGACTCATAATTAAACTTGTTCACCTCTTGATTATATGTTCTCCTACAAAGAAACCAGTCGATGACTAAGCCAGTCAAAACATCTTTTTATGTATTCTCACCCTTAAACTTCTTTGTTTTTTACCAAAAAGCCAGCCGATGACATGAGTTTTAGGTTTCCAACCATAATTAAACTTGTTCACCTTTTGAGCATTTCGATGACATGAGTTTTAGGTTTCCAACCATAATTAAAGTTGTTCACCTTTTGAGCATTTGTTCTCTTACGAAGAAGCCAGTCGTTGACTTAAAGTGAGACTACATAAAACGCTTCTTTGACTGTCTTAAGTCATAGGTTGGCTACTTCGTAGAGGAATAACGGAGTTTTAGGTTGACTAAGTTCCATTTTGTCCCGCCGCTCCTTTAATATTTTCTGAAGAAAAAAGCCAGCCAATGACTTAAGCCAGTCAAAAAATCCATTTATGTACTCTCACCTTTAAGCCAGTAAAGAAAGCTCTTTACGTAACTGCAACCTAATAAAAGATTAAAGACCCACCGAATCTATATTTCAATTCGACTCCAAATATTTTATCTGAAATAACTTATGCGCGTTTAGACTACAAAATCCGTTCGATTTTAAATATCAATTCGATAGCGTATGCGTCACGTAAATCGTCATTAATCCAGTGGACATTACTTGACGTATCGCAATTGAATTGACATTTGAAATCCAGTGGATTTACACGATAACCCCTCCATAACGACCAATTTAAAAAGCATGCATGTAAATACTACTTAACCCAATTCTATTGTGATTGAATTGTCATCAAGTTGTCAAAAGCTGTCAAAACCTGAGATTTTAAAAGGTAAAGTGTCAAATTCAACGGATATAATATTTGACGTATTCGCAATGGAATTGACAGCTGAAATTCAATTAAATCCACAATTAAAGCTAGAGCCGTGTTTACACTTTACTGTATCTGCAACATTTAACTCATAAAAAAGAAAGGGAACGAAGTAATAGATCAAATAAATTGTTACTTTGTTTCTTTTCTTTTAATACTGATGAAAGTTGCAAATGTAGTATGGTGAAAATACGGATAAGATTCTGCAATGTAAACGTAGTCTAAATAGTCTGACAGAAACCGGACATAGCCTCAGGACTGTATTTCAGTAGTTTTACGATGATGTTTTACCTCCATACTTTACCATGTATTTACCTAAATACCATGGTAGAATTAAGAAGGTAATGCCATGTAATCACATATTTATTTGACATCTTATTGTCAACATTTATATTTATCAAACCATTGTAAATTGAACATTTAGACAAACATTTCTAGACAGTGAAATTTGACAAGTTAAATAATAGAAATGCAGAGAT
Source organism: Musca domestica (assembly GCF_030504385.1). NCBI lineage: Eukaryota > Metazoa > Arthropoda > Insecta > Diptera > Muscidae > Musca > Musca domestica. The sequence goes on along the minus strand of NW_026712409.1, from coordinate 23,233,632 downwards.
GGATATGCTTATTTCAAATGACTTTACCTTCTGAATTCTACCAAATATATTAAACATTTGAAAATCACCAATCGGATTGGAGTTTTTTTCCTTTCCATTATTTAGCCATCGCGTCATTAGTGTACGACTAGGTTTTTTATACAATTTTTGGTTTATTAACAACTAATACATTAACTGAATAGTCTTGTCATTTGTAAACACAACATAAATTCATTATAACGTTGGAAACATGGTAGAAGAATACAGATAGTCGCATTAACACAGCTGATGGGACAATGAACTGTCAAACCAATTTTGGAATTGAAAATTTTGAATGAAAAAATATTTAAGTTTGTAAAAATTGTTGAAAAACGCGAATTATAATAACCTCCGAATGACGTCGTATAAGAAAATATCTCAAATCTATTTATATTTAAAAGAACATTAACATTGACATATCAATGTTCCCAGACGTTGATGCATCTACCTGTATTCTTCTACGAAAACTCTCCCATCGCCACGATTTCGATTATGTTTACATTGGAGACTTTTAACGTGATAATTAAGCTCAATGTAAGCATGACATTCTGCAACAGATTTTGATCCGCTTTGCAACGCTAAAAGTTTTTTTAAACAAACAAAAGTATATTAAACAAATCTATTTACATCTATTTAGGATGAAGAAGACACAAATATGGATTCTATTGAGAATATTGTCGATAATGATGCTGCCGAATTGGAGCTATTAAAAGAGAAAGCTCGCCAACAGGCTGAAGCTGAGGCTAAAAATAATCCAGCCTCAATTGAAAATGACGAAAATGAAGAAGAATTGGCAACTTCATGGGCATCGTCACGTAAGTTTGACACTGTAGTTGTAGATGGTTATGTTGGGCAGGCAATAAAAATGACAAATGGGCATGGGTATAAACAAGCAATGGGGGAATGAGAGAGTTAAGGGGAAGGCACATAAGCGATGTGGTATTTCGTGGCAGCCAGTTCGTTTACTTTAAATTTATTACGGTGTGAGATAAAAAAACTGCAACAAAGTCAAACGACATAATTTTTTGTTTTTTAAATTTTATTGAATGAAAGCAAAAAACGTCGGAAATAGCATCAAATTTTAGAATAAGTTTAGATTTGTTCAAAGAGTTCACCTTTGGTACGAAATATGGCCTTCAAACGGCCAATTAAACCGTCACATGCTGCCCGAATGTTACTCTGCGGTATTTTGGCCCATTCCCGGCGAAGCTCTTGCTTTAGGTGATCGACACTTTGGTATTTTTTAGTGCCAACCTTGTTTTCCAATATACTCCAGACACAATAGTCAAACGGATTGGTATCAGGAAATGAAGCGAGGAACCTCATTTTATCAACATTCTTGGGTGGTGCATGCTGAGTGCGATGGTGTTGAGTTCTGTTGGAATGTCCAAGGTCTGCAGCCTTTAATACACCCTCCAGAATATTTTCGCGATAATATTCGGCATTTATTCTGATGTCACGGCCGATTAATATGAGCGGAGAGCGACCATCGGCTGTTATGGTGGCCACATCATCACCATGACCGGCGCTTGAGTTCTGGTGGCCAGCCGAAGGTGCACATTTTCAGCCGACCTCTTAGGCAAGTAAACACGATCATTTTTGTTTGTTTACAAACTGCTGGACAACGAAGGTTTTCTCATCGGAGAAAACCAAATTCGGCAGTTCACCTCGAAAGCGAAGCAACTCTTTAGCTCTTTCGAGTCTATTTTCTTTCTGTTGCGGTGTAAGTTGTTGCACTTTTTTGAATTTCAATAGCTTTACCCCGAGATCATTTTTCAATATTTGCCGAATGGAATATTGCGATATGTTCAGCTCACGAGCCATTTTTCGGCCACTGCGACGCGTGTTTTGATTAAGGCGCTTCTTTACTTCTCGAACCATTTCCGCTGGTGTTGCTGTTTTCTTCCACTTCACGGTAACTAGCGATGGTATGAGATTTATTCACATTTAAATGCGGGAGTGCTCAAGTTGGTTGCAGTTTTTTCATCTCACCCTGTATTTTACCTTGAACTTATTACACAAAGAAAGGAGTTGCTTATTTGTCTCTCCTTTTATGCCGCTATCATTTTTAAATTGATAATTGGTCTATCAGGATACATTTGAAGTGTACTTCCTAAGCTTAAGATGCCGGTGTAGCGATCGTTGTGGAAAACGTTTACCGAAAAACATTTTATAATGATAATTACTTAGTAATTTATTTTTTAGCGTAGTCGCCCGTACAATGTGCATCCAAAAATGGAGGTTATCAATTATATCGTCACAATAAATTGTTGTTATGTCCGACATGGTAGAAGAATACAGGTAGATGCATCAACGCTATTGATATGTCAGAAAAATTAAAATGTATTTTCAAATATAAGTAGATTTTTATATGTTTTCTTATACGACATCAATCGGATATTATCATACTACGCGTTTTTCAACAATTTTAACGACTTTGAATAATTTTTCATTCAACATTTTCAATTCCAAAATTGGTTTGACAGTAGTTATCCTAGCAGCTGTGTCGATGCGTCTACCTATATTCTTATACCATGTATGTCCGATATGCGCACTTTGTTATAACAAAGTGTTCCGTCACGATTTATTTGATATAAACCTTACATTAAATTACCATTATAAACTACTTTTGTGTAAACGTATTCTAAAACGATCGCTACACCGGCATCTTAAGTTGGCTACACACTATCAGTTTTGGATGGTTGAATTTTTTTTCTTTGGTTAGTGAGTCAAGCGAACTGTGTGCATCAAACGCCTTTTTTAGTAACGTGTGAACTTAGTATAAAATGATGACTTTTAACGCACATATCATAATAGACGCCGTAGAAGTAAATATATAAATGTCAAATTTGTTTTTAAATTAAGATTACCATTAGTTTACATTTTAAGAGTTTTGTACAAGCCTAGATTAGACAAGAAAGTGCAAATATTAGCAATAGAAGAAAACAAATAGAAATAGTTATGAACTCCACTCACATTTGTATTTAAAACACTATTTTTGCAGTGACATTAAAAATTGGCATTGGCCTGGCCCTAGCGTTAGTTGCGCGTCTAGTCTTGCTTAAGAAAACACCAGTTACAAGTGAGTTTTTGAAGTTCATTTCAAATGTTCGTTTTTTTATCAATGTTCGTTTAATCTTTGCCATAATAATACAGTCAGTCATAAAACAGTGGAGACTATGCGCTTGAAAATTACAAGCTTAAAGCTTCTTGTCTAAATTTCTATTTAACCTAAATTAGAAAAACAAAACAAACCACACTGACTCGATTAGAATGGGGCCGTTGGGCATTGCCTTAAGCCTGGTGTTAGGAAAAGCTCAGGCGTCAATGCAACGCTCAACAGACCTATTCTTCTCGGGCGGTGTAATAAACTATTCTCATTGCATTCTTTATGTCCGCATGTAAATGTTGTGGATTAGTATAAATATCAATGGAAAAAAACTTATCAGGACTAATACAAAGTGAAAATATATAACTAATTTGCTGTTGTATAAAATCTAGTCTTTCTTCTATTTCAAAATTTTGCACTTTCTTACACCACTAATACCACTTTAGTTATTGTTTTACAAATTGTAAAAAAATATAAAATTGATTTTTTATTTTTTATAGTTTTTGAATTATTTAATATTTTATGCTCGCACCATTATACCGCTAAAAGCCATTGTGTATGTATGTATGCTGCCATTGTGTAATTATAAATGTTAACATTTTTGTTATTGTTGACATTGAAGCGTAAATTTAATTAAAATTTATTATTTAAACATTTTTAAAATCTAAACACTTTTAAAGACGATGAGGATCCAGCCGCTACCGAAATCCTTATGAAACGTCGTCTTACCATTGCTTCACCCGAAGAAGAAATACCGGAGGATGCCAACGATATGGATGAATATTTACCTGAAAATGGTTAATTATAATCGAGAAAAAGTTTTGCAAAGAGAAAATGGCATGGACCTGAATATGTGTTTTATAATAATCAGTAAAATTAATGTTTGACGAAGGCTAGTATCATAAGGCCACACAGGAGCTGAATTCAGGCTTTGACCTTATAGTGATATCAACTGTTTTTTTGTAAAAACAGAATCAAAGGTTAAAGGTGAGAGTACACAAAGCGCTTTTTTGACTGGCTCAAGTCATTGCCTGGCTTCTTAACAAAAAAAACAAAGGAGCGTAGGGTTAACAAGCATAAATTATGGGCCGAAATTGAACTAAGGCAACCTAAAGTTCCTTTGTTTTTTTACTAAGAAGCCAGCCGATGACTTAAGCCAGTCAGAAAATCGTTTTATGTATTCTCACCTCAATTTTTGTTTGTATACGTGTTCGGGAAAAAAGCAATAACAATGCATCAGGGCCTGTCAGATTTTACATATGCTCATTAAAAATTTACATTTAACACAGGAACATTTACTCTTACTTATATTGCAAAAAGTAAACGAGCAGCATTTGGCAAAACAACTATGGCGCAAATCTCAAAAGCAGAAATAGGACTTACCGACTATTTTATATGGCCGCTAAATTGTCGAAAATTCTCGCTAATTAACGAAAGTTTAATCATATTTTTATACCCTCAGTCATATGGCTAGAAAGGGGATTATATCATTTGATAACAAAACGTGCCTCATCGCAATAACGATTGTAGACTCTAGGTTACTTTGGACCAAATCCGTTTCAGGACATTTGGAGTTGATGTAGCGGTGCTCACGATAACTCTCATAGGGAGTACCCGATTTGATCCAAATTTGGTACATCATAATATTATTGTCAAACTTAGACCGAGTTCGGAGATGGGTAATATCGGTCTACTCCTCCTGGTACCACCCACACAAAATGTCAACATTTTCAAGGAAAATAATCTACTGCACAACAAGAGAAATGATAATCCTACTTTGGTCCAACTTTGCAAATTCTTATATTTTCATCAGTGCTAGATCAGGTAGGAAAATTGACAGTATCGGTCGACCCCATTCAGTACCTCGCCCACAAAGGGTCAAAATTTTAAATAACTATACCTCTTATAAAATGTGTCTTCATTGTACATCTTCAAAGTACACACACATCACAATATTTTTATTAACCCAAGGTCTGGTGTGAAGATGGAATTCATCGGTCCACTCCTTCTGGTACCTACCCCCACAAAGGGTCAACATTTTGAGTATCCATGAAACTCATAAAACACAAAATTAACATCCGATTTCATTCAGACTTGATACATTCCAATATTTCCATCAGATCTGTTATAAAGATGGTAGAGATCGGACCATTCCTTCTGGTGCCTCCCCACATACAGTTCAAGATTTTGAAATAGAAAACGTTCAAAGAAAGCGAAATAATCATCCATCTCCTCAAATGTCCCACATACAAACATTTTTGCTAACACGAGATCTGTTGTGAAGATGATATACATCTGTCAACCCCTTCTGGTACCTCACCCACAAAGGCTTGAAGAAACATTTAACATTTTTTGACATATCAATGATGCGTGGATGCATCTACCTTTATTCTTTTACCATAGTGGCGTTACTACACTACAAGCAACGTCTGTAATGGCATTACTCTTTATGTTGGGTTCCTACGACGCATAACAGTAGTTAATTAGTCAAGGGACATGGCGACAGGCCATTTATAAAATATTTTATTTTGGTCGGCAACATACTCAATTTACACTGGGTTTACTTGCTTACCATGGATTTAAAATAGCCAATTGACCTAATATATAGTTGCGATTATGATATCAAAAACTAATTAATTTACTGTCATTGAATAATGATAGACATTGACTACAACTATGGGACCAAAGAGCATGTGGCAGTGAAATACAACCCTGATTTGGAACAATTGGGCAAACGCTGGGGAAAATCGGTTATATTAGGTAAATAATTACACTTTTAATTTAGATTTACTTAGCATGCTCTTAAGGGAGAATAGGAGCAATTTTTTTTATTTCATGATCAATTCGGAGACTTGCCAAAAATCCGTTGAGTTAAATATGTAGTGAAGGGTACTGTGTATAGTACAGCAATCATGTTTTAAACTTATTCATTTGACAATTATTCTGTGAATGAGAACAAAAATATGATTGCTTAAAAAATGTAAACTTTTTCCTGTCCTTTCTTCCATTGTACTGCCGTCGAAACAAGTTTTCAGGTTCATGCATTTCTCTTTGCAAAACAATACATGAAAATCGAAAAATTAAGAAGAAAATTAAACATTTTCCGTAACTTCTCCCTCCACAAATATGCTTTAAGAATTCTCCGAAGAAGAAATTGAAATCGAAGAAGAGATAGAATACATTGATGACATCGAAGAAGAACAGCCTGGCGAAGAGGATGAAGTGGATTCTGGTGAGAATGTTTACAAACCGGAAACTTTTGAAGAGCTCAATGCCATGTATAGGCCAAAAGATTATCAACAGGATGAAGAGGATGAACCACAACAGCAACAAAAACACAACAATATGACACAACCAACAACAGAACCTGAAACATATTCGTATCGATCACCATACCAGACACCATTTAACACGACAACATCTAATAATTCTGCTACCACACCTACTTCTACTAATAACACAAAACCCCAGACAGATTGGGTGCAAACGTCAAGCATGGGATTGGCTTCCATGCCAAAATATCAACAAGAAAAAGCTGTAACTTTTGTGCCCGAAGCATCATCGTTGTCATCTAAACCTGTGATGGATAAATATTCACCGCCTACAGTTGAGGTGACAAATTATTCCCCACCCAAAGTTCAAGAGAGCAAATATTCCCCACCTAAAATTGAGGAAAAGAAGTTTTCACCACCCAAAACTGATTTCCAATCTCATGACATGGTGGAAGACATAAAACAAACCGGCAAAACCAAAGAGGTTACCCATGACATGGATTATCGACCGGAAGATGAAGATATCGAATATGACGAAGATGATATTTACGATGACGAAGAAGGCCAGGATGAAGACTCCGAAGAATTGGACGATGATGATCTATTAGATGATGATGTTGATGACGAAGAATTAGACGATGAAGAACAAGAAATATCCGATATTGATGATACCGAACTAATGAATCGTTTAGAGGCGAAATATGGCAAATTGCCAGCTAAAGAATACGAAAGTGATGAAGATCCCGACGATCCTACATGGACACGTAATTACTAATAATCTATGTCTATATATATTTCTATGTAATATACATGCACTTTAACCATCAACAAACCACATGAAGAAACTCTCTTAAAAAGTTACTCATTTCTTAACTGTACAACCCCTTGAATTGGCGTCCAATCCGGAAAACAAAACAAATAATCACACCAATATCGTGGCATACTCACTGTCATTCACACATATTAGGATTAATTGTTTTATAAGTTGTTTGTGTAAGTTTGATTTTTAAGTAAGAGCAATATGATTTTTTTTAAGATCGGACAATGTAGCCGGTTTGACTAGAGACGTTTTATTTGACACTTATGGAAAAAACTAATTACAATCTATGAAAATGTAAAGAACGGGGTTTACCATGTAAACAACATCGAAAATTATTTATGTTTTCTAAAGAAACGCATGTATTTTCGATCAGTCTCTCTTAAGGCTCTATCAGATGTGATGTTTTTTAAATAGGTAATATTAAATTTTCTATGTGTAGAAGTTAGAAGAAGAGGAAGTTAGAAGAAGCACATATCGTGTGATACATGGACGACATTTCAGTTATGAAATACACAATTGAAGTACATGCGTACTTTTTTGATCACAGCGAACCCTATTTTCATGGAAAAATATAATTTAATCAAAAGTGTTGTTTGTTTGTTGTGTAAACATTTACAACATTTGGTAAAAATATATACATAAAGTTTATATATTTTTTTAAAAAATACAATCTCAATGTAACCAAATAAATAAAGAAAAACATACGCGAGTGTGTGATAATTTCCTCGGAAGTAGTCCTTCCATCAAATGCTAGCACTCATCGAGTGTTCATCAAAAATGTTTGATAGTGTGTACACGACTTGAAAATACTTCAAAGACCTAAAATGGTAAAGACTAGACAAAATGCATTCTGAGCAAATGGTTTGTGTCTTTTCTATCTATATAACAGTTCATGACAGGAATATTTTAATATAAAAAAAACACATTTATAGAAATAAATGACAAACAAAAGTTTAAAAAATCCAAAAATTAGGTTTCAAAATTCTATTCTATAGACATTCCAAATTAATTGCATATTGCCTTAGCGGTTTAAATCGCATAACATTGCTAACTATGTTGTTACGATATCATAACAACAGAGGTATTTTCACAGGGTTGCCATATTTTGACTCTGTCTTGTCCTATCTTTACACTTCTATGTCTTTGAATACTTTTACCTTCAAATCTTTATTCGGGTTATCCGTCATAATTGACCAATCATAAAACATTTTACTTGGTAGAATAATAAAGGCTGCTGGGAAAATGAACTGTCAACCCAATTTTGAAATTGAAAATCTTGAATGAAAAATTATAAAAATTTTTTATCAATATTAAACCGGGTAAAGATTTTTAAAGGTTTTTACTTAACGCGCTATTATTTTGATAAGAAAATTTATGGTCTGCTCCAGAACTGCAAGAATGTAAAAGTTTTTACTACGAAACCCAATTTTTCCTTTATGATATCGGAAAAAATTGCAAAATTAGTAAGATCTTGCAGGTTCTGTAACAGAGCACTAGTAAAAGTTATAGCGTGTTTACATTCATTTTTTGTTAATTAACCATATTGATTGAGCTATTACAGTAAATCGAATAATAATATCCATTGGATTTATAAATACAATTTACGTGACGTATACGCTATGGAATAGACTTTTTAAATCGAGTGAATTGAGTAGTCTAAACATACTCTTAAGGGCTAAGTACATAAGAAGCTTGAAGTCGTGGCTAGGCATATTAATGTCAAATTATAATGGAAAACGACGGCTGGATTTTAGTGCGGCTCTGTAATCCCTTTGTGAAATGTCACAAAATAGCCATGACTTCAAGCTTCTTATGTACTTAGCCCTTTACGATAAATTAAATGTGTGTTTTATATAGACAAATTACATGGTAGAAGAATACAGGTAGTTGCATCGACACAGCTGATGGGGCAATGAACTGTCAAACCAATTTTAAAATTGAAAATTTTAAATGAAAAATTGATGGTAGAATTAAGAAGGTAAAGTCGTGTAATCATATGTTTACAATTTTTTCAAAATTTTCCATTTGGCAACATCTCATTGTCAAAATTTATATTTATAAATCCAGTGTATATTAAAAAATCAGAGATGGGAGCCTTTTTTCTATGCCGTGAAATTTGACAAGGTAAATTACTGAAAATACAAAGATGGGAATGCTTATTTGAAATGACTTTACATTCTTAATTTTACCATGGAAAATCTATTCAAATCAATCAAAAATGTTTGAAAATGCATATTATAACAATCTCTGATAGGTATCGTATAAGAGAACTTATAAAATCCTACTTATTTAAAAAAAAAAAAACTTTTTACATATTTTGACATATATATTTGACATACCTTTATTCTTCTACCATGGTCAAATTAATTATATTCCAGAACTAAAAAGTTTCTACTACCTTTGCCACTTTTGCTCAAAAATCCGTTCCCTTACTCCAAATAGCTGGAAAGTGTTAAAGGTGCAAGTACATAAAAAGCTTGAAGTCATGACTAGGCACATTTCATAAAGGGATTACAGAACCGCACTAAAATCCTACCATCGTCTTTCATTATAATTCTACCTTTATATGCCTAGCCATGACTTCAAGCTTTTTATGAACTTACACCTTAACTTCCATTGATAATGTCTCTCTCTTCCACTATTTGTATGTTCTCTTTAGAAATATTTTTTTCAACTCGATTTTGGGCGAGCAAATGAGGGCAACTGACAAACATCGAATTTGACATGTTAATGACAGCAAAAAATGTAAATAAATGTAATCAAAATGTATGTTGCAAATAATCATAAAATCTGCAAACATAAGAACTTTCAACGTTTGTTATTATTTTTTTATCAAATGTTTGGTAAAGTAATTGTCAATATGAGGACATTTTTGACACTTTTTGCTGAGTGTTGCAGTTTTTTTAATAGGCATAAAATTTTGACAACTGAACTAGAATTCAATTGCAATGGATTTTAGGTCACGTTTACATTGATGCTCTTTATCGCGATGACTTATGTAATAGTTAATTGGGCCTTGATTTTATGCAAATCAGGCAATTAATTAAAAAATTAACATAATCACTATATTTAATATATTAAAAAATGAGACTAATAGTTTACATAAATTATTATTTCCTTTCAACCAGAAATAAAACCCAAGTCTGGCGGCGGTGGTGGTCCACAATCATTTGAAGCTGATGATGATGAGTTTTTTGAGCAAGAATTGCGAAGAGCCAACAGAGAAATGATGCGAGAGGTATGACATCTATAGCCCATTGAATTTGATTTGAATAATAGTTTTATATTTTCTCATCTTTTTTTCTATTTGACAGTTTAATTACCATTAGAAATATACCCAGCCATAATGCCTACCATTTGTTTAATTTTTGTTATTTTTTTTCATGAAAAATATTTATTTTTTGTGTAGTTTATAAGAAGAAAACAATGCGCAAAGCCCTAAAAATTAAATCAAATATTTTTGTATTTTAAATGAACTAATTAGATAGACGCATAATACACATAAATGAAAAAAAAAGAAAACGAAGAAACATAACCACAATCTTTGGTCTTAGTGTTGCATTTTGTTTTTTGTTTGCCACAATAAAAATTAACTTGATATTTGTTTTTACATTTTGATTTTTTTCGAAATAAATTCCATGTAAACACACCCACTTTTATATGTGGAATTTTTTTAAAATGAATATCGATTTAATTTTGTAGTTTTTTGTTTCTTAATATGATTAAAAACTCAAAATATGTATAAAACCCTGCTGAATTTCCGCTTTAATACTACACACTTAAATATCCCATGACAATCACTGTGCAATTTATTTACTAACATTAAAAATAAAAATATCCAAATTCAATGTACCAGTACACACACAGAAGTATTAGAAGTTGGATTTCACCCCCAAAAAGAGCACTACAAAAAATAGAGGAGCACCTTTCAGACGCCATTATATATGCCTTGTTTTTGGGTAAGTTTGTCAGAGTTAACCCGAATATAGGTTTGTATGTAAACGTGCTTTTACAAACCCATATTTTTCATGGTAGAAGAATACAGGTAGTTGTATCGACACAGGGGCTGGGACAGTGAACTATCAAACCGATTTTGGAATTGAAAATGTTCAATGAAAAATTTTTTAAGTTTATAAAAATTGTTGAAAAATGCGAATTATAATAGCCTCCGAATGACGTAGTATAAGAAAACATATAAAAATCTACTTATATTAAAAAAACGTTTAAATTTTTTTTGACATATCAATGGTCCCAAGCGTTGATGCATTTACCTGTATTCTTCTGCCATGCATATTTTTCATGGTAGAAGAATATAGGTAGTTGCATCGACACAGCTGCTGGGACAATGAACTGTCAAACAGATTTTGGAATTGAAAATGTTGAATGAAAAATTATTAAAATTTGTAAAAATTATTGAAAAATTCATATTATAACAACCTCCGATTTGCTTCGTATAAAAAACATTTAAAAATCCACTTATTTTTCATAAAACATTTTAAAAATTTTGACATATCAATGTTCCCAAGCGTTGATACGTCAAAAATTCTAAAATGTTTTTCTTTTTCAAAAATTAGTAACTTGTTATAAGTTTTCTTATACGACACCAATCGGAGGTTGTTGTGGCATTCAATTTTTTACTATTTTAATAACTTTTCATTAACTTTTCATTTAAAATATTTAATTTCAAAATTGGTTTGACAGTTCATTGTCCCGGCAGCTGCGACGATGCGACTACCTGTATTCTTCTGCCATACACGTTTTTGGATTAAAAATGTTAACGATTTTTATTTTTTCATTATCTCTCACTTTCAGATCCTAGTTTTAAATAGGCGCCGACTGTGTGTATTAGACAAGTAAAAGACAATGTCATTACAAATTGATTCTTTTCAAAAGACGGAAAAAAGTTACTACTTTGGTCATGGCAGAATTTGAGGAAATCGGCATATATTGAATTATTTCCTTATTTTTTATATTTTTTATTTTATTTTATTCTCAACAAAAAAAAATGTATCTCAAAAGGTATTTGTAAAATATGTTAAGAAAATGATGAAGAAGAAAATCTAGATTCATGGTCAATTAATTTAAGAAAATACCGACGACTTTTGTACAAGTGTAAACATCTGATTATATGTTCACTTTTTTAAATGAATAAATCAAGAAAGACATTTCATTAACTAATGCGTTTTTTTTTTCTTTTGCAGAATATATGCATGAATATATGCGATATGGTCAAAATCGATCCACTCCTTCTCATACCTACCCCACAAAATGTCGACATTTTCAAATAAAGTTGGGACCTTCACAAAGGGTCAAAGTTTTTAATAACCAAAACGATCACAAAATCCGAAGTAAGCAAAAATGACAATATTTTTATTCACCCAAAGTCTGGTGTGAATATGGTATATATCAGTCCACTCCGTATGGAACCTCTCCCACGAAATTAACGTCCGATTCCATTTAGACTTGGCAAATTTCAATGTTTCTATCAGCACAAGATCTGTTAGAATGATGATAAAGTTGGGACCATTCCTTCTGGTGGCTCCCTCACAAAGGGTCAAACTCTTCAATAACAAAAATGAATGTGAAGATGGGATATATCGGTCCACTACTTCTGATACCTCCCTCACAAAAGGCCAGAAATTTGAATATCAATGAAGCTCATAAAACGCGAAATTAACATCCGATCCCATTCAGACTTGGTACATCTCAATATTTCCATCAACACAAGATCTGTTCAAGATTTTGTTATAACTTGCGAAACAAGTCGGCGATTTATTACAAACTTTCTATATCTAAATATTTATCTTAACACGAAATCTGATATGAATATATTGTTTATCGAAATTTATGATTTCGCATAAAATTGGATATAAATGTTCGATTTCCTTAATGCATATTTCCACATTTTCCAGAAATATCTCATATAAAGTATTGGAAGTATTCGATATAGTCAAAATCTGGCACGTTGTAAAATTTATATCCGTCTTAGGTCAGATACGAATTGGTCAATATTGGCAAACTGTTTCGGAACCGCCCCTATAAAGGGTCAACAGCTTGAATAATCGTAGGCTGGGAGTATACATCTGTCGGCAAAAACCGACTGATATTGTTATTGTAAACATTATGGAGAGCGCCTAAAAGAATGCTATAAAATACTAAAAGTAAATGTGAAAATCCCTTTAACTGCACGTTGCTCTTCTACTGAAATCTCGGGAATAAATGGACTTCTAAATGGCATTGCATCGTTCAATTAGCAATCAGGAGGTCCATACATCTTTTCGGAGATATAAACAGCAAGAAAATACTCCAACCCAATTTAAAGACCCATTTTCGTGTGTGGTTGAGTTATGTACCCAAGGATCCACTGTAATAGACAATTCATAGTTATACGCGACTCCGGCTTTCCCTTTATTTTAATTAAGAGCAATATTGAAAAGTTTAAAGAATAGGCTAATAACAACTGTTAGATGAAAATGGTACGACGGGAAGCGGGAAATTCCTTCAAGTCTAACAACGACTGCAAGCAGAAGTGGCTAGACGCCTGTCGGGGTTAAGTATTACTCGACGCCAGTTTTGCCAACAAACAAGATTGTACTCAAAATAATGAAGCTGACTTTACAACGTATGTAACTGCAATTAATCTTCAAGTAGTAAGAGGGATCGGCTTAAGAGGTGGATTACGAAAAGATACCAAAGAAAATTAATGCAGATATTTCTAAGGTTCTATACTACAGTTTCACATCTCTTAATCTTTAATTCCTTCTTCTTGGAAGAACACAAAGACCCATAATGTCTCCGAATAAAGTAACCTAAACATACCGCCATTCTAGTCCCATAGTATGATGTTGCTCCCAAAAATTATTATTGCTCACTTCTATACATTCCCATATCTATTTAAAAAATATAAAAACTATGTATATTAATTTTTTATATTATCTTTATATAATTAACCATTTTTTAGTTAGACATATGCAAGTAGTTGTAAAATATTCTGTATTTCTTTAAATTTGCCATCAATACCCAGCAGTAGCGAGATGATCCCGACATCAACTACAGATCTGAAAATATAAAATAAATGTTTATGAGTACATAATAGAAAAGCTTGCAAAATTATTTTGTTAAATTCGTTATCAGACATCTAAGGAAGGAGATATAGTCGACATAATTTATTTGGTGACAAAAAAAGTCGTCATCATTAAAGCTCTACAAAAGGTAATGCCGTTTTTTACTTAGGAAAATACCTTACCTTGAACATTTCTATGCATCCTTTGCTTTTTAGGAGATTCAAAAATGTGACGTCAATTTGTATTTGAAGTCTGAAATTAAAAGTATATACATTAATTAATATGGGTATAAATAAAAATTTGTAATAATCGTTTATTAATTTGTCAGACATCTAAGGAAGGAGATATAGTCGACACCATATGTTCGGTAACACAAAAAAGTTAGCATCATTAAAAAACATCGACTTATTGGCATTGATAGTCAACCTACCTAAAACAATCCATGTAGGGGTAGTTGCAACATTTGTTTATCATTTGCTGGAGCAGAATATAAGTAAAGTTGATCCATCCATAGCCGAATGGAAGTTGGTTACTTCACATCGAGGGCTCTAGGAGATCATTTTTGATTTCATTTTTCTGTAAATAAAGAAAAAAATGAATATGGATTCGTTTTATGTATGCTTTGTATGTATTGTCTATATGTCTAGAGTTGTAGGTGTCAGGAATAGCTTTATCAACAAAAAGTATTGCTTTGGTGAAGCTTCAGAATGGTGCAAGGCCAATTGAATATCATCAGTTACAACTATATAACAGTATAGAAAGATAAAATGTGCTTACCTATGCCATCGCTGATGTCTAACATTAAGCATATTTTCCCGATTTTCAACAGAGAATTGTTCTGCAAAATAAAAAAGAAACGAGATTAGTATGTGTGGCATAAAATGTAATTTTATATGACAGTATATAAATTTGTCAGGATTAGCAAATATCAACATTAGATACTTTGGTGAAGCTTCTGAGTGGTGCAAAGCCAATGGATAACTCATCATTTGTGGGTTTTTGAACAATGTGTTCAGTGGAATTTTAAAATACTTCAAATTACTTGGGAGCCATTCAAAGATTTGAAATAGTTTGTAGACTCCAGCCCATTTTGATAAAATATTCTAAATATCTACGCATTTAGTAAAGTATTTTACTTACCACGTGGTACTAACCATTTTCTGGTTTTTAACGCGGATCAAAGTGACGCCATCTTTGTTTTATATCTAAAATGGAAATAAGAAAGTCTTATTAAAAACTACCATAGACTTACAAATAGTCAAAAATATATTTTTATTTTAATATCAGATTAAATGAACCAATCAGCACTGTTTACTCAGACTGGGGCGGTATAACTAAACATCATGTTAATATAATTTATGTTTTAGAATTTATTTTATATAAACTTACATTGCACGTGTCATTATGCAGCGAATGTTTTATTACAATTTGTAATTATTGCAACTTGATTCAATTAAAGAGAAGAGCAACCTCCCGACTCGAGTTTCACACGTTCAAGAAAGTCTGGGAGGCGGAAATAGTCACCAGCTGACTTCTCTTAAAATTTCATCCCACTGAACAGTAACTATGGAAATGCAACTCAGTCATTTAATACAGAAATACATGTGTTAGTCGTAAACGTATCGTAACTTAGATATGGTTACACGGACTATTTGCTTTATTTTAGGGGATTATGTTTCAACGTTTCATAAGTTTACATAAGATTTGTTGACGTGAGTATTGGAAAGGTATGGGTAATAGAATTTTGAAAACACATTTTTGCATTTTTCAAGCTTTTATTTGCCATTCGTCATGAGCTGTTACTTTATGTATTGTAGACACAAACCGTTTTCTCGAAAAAATTGTTGAAAAACACATATCATTACAACCTCCGATTTGTGTCGTATAAGAAAACATATAAAAAAAATTAATTTTGATGAAACACTTTAAAAATTTTGATATATTAATGTTCGGAAGCGTTGATGCATCTCCCCATGGATCAATAAGAAAGGTGGCTCAACTTCAAGAAAACTAGGAAAATGCAACTCCATGCTGGAGTCTAATATATCAAATATACTTTTTTAACATGCAACAATTGGTTTTGTTAATTAACCATATTTTTCATAAAAATATTATATTGCAGAAAACCACAAATGGAATAATGGAATATTGGGATTTCTCAACTAAATTGAATCCAAGATAGCAGATAAAGATTGTTTTATCCCAAAATTATACATTTTGATACCCGTTAACGTGGAAAACATGCATTTCCGTTGTCTCTAAATTTGAAATAATTTCAAATTATTTCCCTTTTTATTTAAAACAATACACACACATATTCAAACTGTGTATATGTTTTGACAGTATAGGAGCACCAATAGAAAAAAAATGTATTTAGGGGGTAGCTTTGTTCTACCTTCCGTAATTATGCCATGCATCTACCTATATTCTTCTATATTCCATTGATTGTACAATGGATAAAATAATTCACAGAGCCCTACAACCAAAAAAGGAATTGTCGATCTATAGAAGCCTGGCATATATATTGATATGTTTGTTTTCATTTTCATTTTTATTGCGCATTCTGCTTTGTTATTTGTTTCTTATTTGAACGGCGCCTTTTTAAAAAAGGGACTTTGCATTCTGAGTCATTTCATTTTTTGTTTGTTAGTGTGTGCATTAGTTGGGGATTTATAGACTATTAGTGTTAGAGTTATATTATTTTCCGCCACTTCTTTCTTGCTTACGTCTTGATTTTTAGTTCATCCATCCGTCCATTGACATTTAGAAAAATGTCTGCCCTACTTGGCACATTATTGACCCTGTTCATTTTGGCCATTGCCAGTGGAGCCGTTATTGAACAGGTGGATGATACCGATTTGATTCATATGCTTACCGGCGAAGATAACGTCATCGTTTTGTTTTGTAAGTACACAACGTTATTTGACCTTTTCGAGATTTGTTAATATTTATGTTTGTTGTATGTGTGTATAGCCAAGAACAACTGTCCCAAATGTGATGAACTGGAATTGACATTGGAGAATGTTGAAAAAGACTTGAAAGAAAACGTTGGAGCTATTGTGGTCAAGGCTGTCAATAGCCACATGGTCAATTTATATGATCCAACTAAAGAGCCAGCCTTGATCTACTTCAGACGTGGCGTACCTCTGCTCTATTATGGCGAAAATAATGCCGAAGATATTGTTCGAATGTTTAGTGAGAATCCTGAACCGGCCGTCAAGGAATTGGCTGATGATAATTTCGAACATCTAACCCAGGCATCAACAGGTGCCACAACCGGCGATTGGCTTGTCTTTTTGTAAGTTAGCCATATAAGCATATACATACCTGAATACATAATATGCATGAGTGATCATTAATTATATTTTATAATTGCTTGTTCTTTCTTGCCTTAGCTATTCTGCCGATTGTGTATTTTGCTTACGTCTACATGCTACATGGGAAGCTGTGGGGGCCCATCTGAAACATCGCCTTAATGTGGCTCGTATTAATCGTTTGGAAGCTGGCATTTCAACGGCCAAACGTTTTGGCATTGTCGAGTCGCCTGAATTTATATTGTAAGTAGATTGATCTAGAATAGAAGTATTGGATGAGGGTTTCTGCGACAGAATACAAAATACTTGGAGGGTTCTTTTATAGTATAATTTACTTTTCTATGTCTTCTATCCTTAAGAGAGGAGCATTTTAAAAAAATGTTTAAGAGATCTTTTCAGAGTATAATAAACAGAAAGAAGAATCTTCTGTAGAGAGAGGGAACTAAGTCTAGGACTATAAAAATGTATTCGAAAATAGAGGATCTACAAAACGTCGCTTAGGTAAAAGTAGTTTATTTTTATGTATTTCTTCTGAAGATAGAATACCTACTAACGATTTCTATCTTCTCAAATGCTTGTATTAATTAAAGACATTCTAAGATCTTGAAACTTTTTCTATAGACCCATCTAAAGTTCTTCAATAAATATCATACCCTATAAAAAAAGATATGAAGATATTTTAAGGTTTTATACAAAAAATTGAAGAATTTATATAAATAGTTAAAGACCGTTAAATGACATTTACAGGAGGAAAAATTTTACATTCCTTCTCTAGATGAAGAACCCTTTGGATGTGCGAAAACTTCAAGGCGTATTCAAAGTTGGAAGATCTTGAAATAACTAATGTCGAGAGAAAGTATTGAAATGGCTTTCCATATATGGAATACTTTCAATAGAATAGGTATAATAAGAAGATCTTTAACAGAAGCTCCTAAGTAAATAGGTATTCTGAAGGCTGTCTATGAAATGATAACATACAGTTCTCCTATGGAAAGAAGGCCTTCACATAAGATCTGTTTAGAAGAAAGGGTAGAATTCCATTATAGATCTTATATCCTAACGTACAAAAAAGAAAATTAATTACATAAATTATAATACTATTGAATTAATTGCATTGAATAACTAACATAAGCTGTAATTTTCTCTGTTAATGTTTCAGGTTACGCCAAGGCAAAGTATATCGTTACAAATCGAAACTCTATACTGCCCAACAGTTCATTGATTTTGCCACCAAGGACTTTGCCAAACAAACAAATCCTGAAGCCGTGCCTCCAGAAGTAAATAATATGTAAGCATTATCCAATTAGAAATATCAGAAAAGTAATAACCAAATACTCTTTTCTTCCAGGAATAATTTCATCACCGACCAATTAAAGACAATGGGCGATAATCAACAGATCATCTTTATTGTTTGCGGTGTTGTCATTCTGGTGATCTTGGCTGCCTTGGTTGTCAAACGTAAGGTGTCAAAAAACGAAGCACCAGCAACAGTTAAAAAATCCAACAAAGCCAAAAAGGCGAAATAAAACTGTTGCTGCAAATACGTACTAGCGATGTGAGTGGGTGAACATGTACTTCCAAAAAAGATGTTGAATGTGTGTCAATACCAAGAAATCATTCCATTTATAGACAATAGCTTTTTAGACAAACCATCCCATGACTTTTTTTTACATATGCCTCTTTATTATGTATTGTAAGATATTTTGTGAAATATGTATAATGTTCTCATCTACAAACAACAAATAATTTGTTAAAAAAAAACTTTGTATTTTTGTAAAACCAATTTTGTTTGTAAAATAAATAATACAATAGTTTTTGTAATTTTTTTTAGTAAATTTTAAGATTCCTATTACTAAATTTAATTAACAATATGGAATATTTTCCGGTTATGTACTGTAGGATATTGGTAAAGATACCATGCTCCGATTACGCAATGATGATATTCTAATAAGAACCTTAAAAAAGTTGGATGGGGCCTTAATAATTTAAAATGTTAAATACTGAACAAAGATTTTGGAATCGCTTATAATTCGGCGTACCCTTATGAAGTATGGACTAGAGGCAAGACCCTCCATTACACTCGATAAACCTTTACATTACACTCGATAAACCCCTATTTATATGAGGTTAAACAATTAAAACCTTAAATTCTAATATGCAAGCAATAAGTTCCATATGGAATATTGTTAGCAGATGCCATCCAAAACTATTAGTGAGTATTTTAAGGAGTATATTAGAGCAAACAATATAACTTTTTGATATATCGTTCCATTAAGGAGTCGCTTTCCCCAAATTTGTTTATTTTAAAATGTGAAAGAATGTTTCCGATATAATCGAGTGGACGTTAGGGCTGATGAAAAACTGCGGCAAAGTCAAAAGCCATAATTTTTACTTTTTTTAAATTTTATTGAATGAAAGCAAAAAATTTTGGAAATAGTATCAAATTTAAGAATAAGTTTAGATTTGTTCGAATTGGTCATCGTTGACACGAATTATGGCCTTCAAACGGCCAATGAAACCGTCACACGCTGCCCGAATGCTGCTCTGCGGTATTTTTGCCCATTCCCGGCGAAGCGTTTGCTTGAGTTGATCGACACTTTGGTATTTTTTAGTGCCAACCTTGCTTTCCAAAATACTCCAGACACAATAGTTCAACGGATTGGTATCCGGAGATTTTGGTGGCTATTGTGCGGTGGAAATGAAGCGAGGAACCTTATTTTGTAACCATTCATTGGTGGCGCGTGCTGAGTGCGATGATGCTGAGTCCTTTTGGAATGTCCAAGGTCTGCGGACAAAATGTTTGCGTGTCCAAGGCTTTAATACACCCTTCATAATATTTTCGCGATAATATTCGGCATTTATTCTGAAGTCACGGTCGATTTATACAAGCGGAGAGCAACCATCGGCTGTTATGGCGGCCCACAGCATCACCATGGCCGGCGCTTGAGTTCTGTTCTGGTGGCCAACCGAAGGTGCACATTTTTATCTGACCTCTTTAAAAAGTAAGCACGATCAGTTTGTTTGTTTACAAACTGCTGGACAACTTATGTTTTCTCAATGGAAAAAAACCAAATTCGGCAGTTCAACACTTTCGGCCAAGCGAAGCAACTCTTTAGCTCTTTTGAGTCTATTTTCATTCTGCTGCGGCATAAGTTCTTGCGCTTTTTGGAATTTCAATGGCTTTACCCCGAGCTCATTTTTCAGAATTTGTCGAATGGAATATTGCGATATGTTCAGCTCACGAGCCATTTTTCGGCCACTGCGACGCGGGGTTTCGATCAAGTCGCTTCTTTACTTTTTGAACCATTTCTTCTGATGTTGCTGTTTTCTTCCTTTTACTTCCTTGACGTCGGGCTGCGATGGAGACAAAAAAGTTTTATTCGCACTTAAATGCTGGAGTGCTCTACCGGTAGCCACTTGTGATTTTCCAGCCAAATATAGAGAAATCCCACATAATCTGTCACTGGAATAATTTTAACAGCTGTCGAACGAGTGGCTTAGAAATGACAGCAGTCTGAATTTGGTTGCAGTTTTTTCATCTCACACTGTATTCGGTATTTTGATGATTTTAGCCACATTTTTCGCCGAAATTGTTTCAAATTTCGTATTTAAAGATCTTAATGGGTACTCCAACAGCGTATGCCAAAAAATTATTTATGCAGGTCCAACGTCTTTGTATAGCCCCCGTATAAAGCTCCTCAGTTAAATGATATTCTTCGAAATTTGTTGAAATTTTTCAATTTTTCAAATTCGGCCCAACCGAACATAGCTGCTTTTTACTTGTTTATATAGATATTTGATGTGTTCTAGGTTCATTTTTTCCAACTTGATCAAAGATAGGGCAAATGGAATGCAAAACTTTGCGTTGCGATTATGAAGTAGTTACGAAACGCGCGCGTGCCTGTGGAATTTTTTTGATAATTTTTGATTAGGACTATGCCACCATGAAGTGATGATAAATCACAAGTGCGTTATCGAAGTAGAGGCACAATAATTAGGCCAAATTCTAAAACGTGTTCCCCAATTTGATAATATCAGGAACAGTATCGCAAGCCATAGTAGAGAAGACGTTTTTTTGCGCATTTTATATTGGTATCAGAAATGAATGGCAATAGCTCAGATAATTGTTGAAAAAATATTTAAAATATTCAGTTTTCTGCAAAAAAAAAAATAGTCCTTCAAAAATATAATTTAAAAATCTATGTCTATAATTCGAAAAGTCCTAGAAAATTTTGAAAACAAGTTAAAAATTATCAGTCGGTTTTGCCGACAGATGTATTCCCTCAGCCAATGTTCGCTCATTTAAATATATTTTGACTTCTGTTATGATAATTGAAATGCTCTATGAAATAGGTTCCGAAGGAATGGGTCAATATTGTGCATTTCGTATCGGACCTAAATATATATGATATAAATATTGCGGCGAGCCAGTATAGACTATATCGACTACTTTCTTCAATTTATATGTTTTTCGTAATCTTGAACCCTATGTGGGAGAGGTACCAGAAGAAATGGTCCGATCTCTAACATCTTTATAAACTATCTTGTGTTGGTGGAAATATTGAGATGTACCAAGTCTGAATGGACTCGGATGTTTATTTCGCGTTTTATGAGCTTCATGAATATTCAAAATGTTGATCCTTTGCGGTGGAGGTACCCGAAGGAGGGGACCGATATATCCCATCTTCACAGCAGATCTTGTGTTAATTGAATTAATGAGATGTGTGAAATATGAAGAGAACCCGATGCTTATTTCGGATTTTATGATAGTTTTGGATATTCAAAACTTTGACCCTTTATGTGGGAGGTACCAGAAGAAATGGTCCGATCTCTACCATCTTTATATCAGATCTTGTGTAGATGGAAATATTGAAACGTGTCAAGTCTGAATGGAATCGGTTTGTTAATTTCGCGTTTTATGAGCTCCATGAATATTCAAAATTTTGACCCTTTGTGGCGAACGGACCGATATATTCCATCTTCATACCAAACCTTGGGTTTATAAAAATATTGTGATGTATGTAATTTGAAGACAATTGGACACTTACATCACATTTTAGAAGAATTATAATTATTCGAAATTTTGACCCTTTGTGGGGGAGGTACTTGATAGAGCGGAACGATGTTGTCCATTTTCGCACCTGAACTAGCACTAATGCAAATATTAGGATTTGCAAAGTTGGAGCCAAATCAAATTATCCTTTTGAAAATATTGACATTTTGTATGAGAGGTACCAGAAGGAGTGTACCGTTATTGTCCATCTCCGGATTCGATCTAAGATTGACAATAATATTACGATGTACCAAGTTTGGATCAAATCGGATACTTCCTTCGAGAGCTATGGTGCGCACCAGCCAGGCAGACGGACGGACATTGCTAGATCGACTCCAAATGTCCTGAAACGGATTTGGTCCAAAGAGACCTAGGGTCTAAAACCGTCATTTCGATGAGACACGTTTTGGCCGTTTCAAATGATATATACCCTCTCTAGCCATATGGCTGAGGGTAACAAAAATACATGTTAAAATTTCTTTAAAGAATACATTTAAAAAAACCCACGATTATAGCTCAGATCATCCTTAACAAAAACATTAAGAATACTCGTTTATGGCTCTAAAAGTGTCCAATATTCTTTGAAATAAATCTTAATTCCATTATCTTCAACAGCGTTATCTCCCTCCTCTTCTATCATACCCCCATTGCGTTGTTCTGATTTCCGTTTGTAACAAATCAAAAATCTACATATGTAAATGCAATGCAATTGCAGCTGAGAATTGCCGATAATCGCCGTCGGTGGTGCTGGTTGATTTCAAAACTTTCTAGGTCAATTGTTAATTGTGATGAGATTTTTTGCACAGTCCTCATTTTTTTTTTGGGTGTTGAAATATTCGGTTGAAGCGTTGAAAAAGAAAACAATTCTTTTTGTATTCTACTTTCGATTTCGTTCGTCCATTTATTGAGTTCAAAGCCAATTAATGCCAACAGTGGTCGTTTAGCCAAGGGTCTCGTGAATTGTCCAAGAAACTGCTGCCGACAGATATTTTCAGAGATGCGCGTGTGACCTATTTTTGGAAATTGCAGTTCAGATGATATGTTGAAATAAATTGCAGATGGGACAATATTTGGATGTCTTCAGTGGGACGGACTAATGATAATATTTTCTCATAATAGCGGTGGGAATTGGGTTGGGGGGAAAATAGGAATGTATATTATCATTATTGATAAGTGATGTCCCTATTTTTATAGACGAAAATATGCAGCCTGCATAGGAATGTTGATACAAAAAGTTGGGAATCTTTTCTTAAATATATCTTCAAGGGCGCAATTTTTAAATGCTTTACAAACTTATAATCAGATTATTCATAGCTTTTTGTAATTAAAAACCAAACGAAGGTTGAACCTCACAATATGTCCAACACATTTGCAGATTGGCGCCCAATAGATTTTGAGTTAGTTCAATTGAACTTTTAACTATTTGCCAAAATATCTAATTTTTTTAATACCGTATACTACATCAGAACATATGCAGGGTGGAGACCCTGGGCCCGGACCTCTTCCAAGGTTGCTTGTTTTCTGCATTTTTATACCCTCCACCATACTATGGAGGGTATATTAACTTTGTCATTCCGTTTGTAACTTCTCGAAATACTCATGTCAGACCCAACAAAGTATATATATTCTTGATCAGCGTAAAATTCTAAGTCGATTTAGCGATGTCCGTCTGTCTGTCCGTCTGTCTGTTGTAATCCCGCTATCTTTCGAATGAATTGAGATAGATGGCTAAAATGTTGCACACATGTTTATTTTTCCAGTAGGCAGATTAAGTTCGTAAATGGGCCATGTAGGTCCATGTTTTCATATAGCCCCCATATAACGGTACCTCCCTATATTCGTTATTTTGATGATTTTAACGATATTATTCACGGGAATTGTTTCAAATTTGGTATTTAAAGTTCATTATAGGAACTACAGTCTGTGACAGAAAATTTTCTGTGTGGGTCCAGGTCTTCGTATAGGCCCCATATATCAGTACCTCCCTATATTCGGTATTTTCATGACATTATTCACCGGAATTGTTTGAAAATTGGTATTTGAAGTTCGTAATGAATACTACAGTCTAAGATAGAAAATTGTCTGTGCAAGTCCATTTCTTCGTATAGCCCCCATATAACGGTACCTCCTGATATTCGGTATTTTGGTGATTTTAACGACATTATTCACGGGAATTGTTTCAAATTTGGTACTTGAAGCTCAAAATGGATACTACACCCTAAGACAGAAAATTGTCTGTGCAGGTCTACGTCTTCGTATAGCCCCCCTATAACGGTACCTCCCTATATTCGGTATTTTGATGATTTTAGCGACATTATTCACCGGAATTGTTTGAAAATTGGTATTTGAAGTTCGTAATGAATACTACAGTCTGTGACAGAAAATTGTCTGTGCGGGTCCAGGTCTTCGTATAGGCCTCATATATCAGTACCTCCCCATATTCGGTATTTTGACGATTTTAGGTACAATACCCACCGAAATTGTTTGAAATGTGGTATTTGAAGTTCGTAATGGATGCTACAGCCTGTGACAGAAAACTGTCTATGCTGGTCCAGGTCTTCGCACAGCTCCAATTTAACGGCACCTCCTTATATACGATATTTTGATGATTTTAGCTACATTATTTACCGTTTATTTCAAGTTTCCAATTTGAATATGGTAATGGCTTATGACAAACAATGCCTATGTATGTCCACGTCGTATAGACCCCAATATGACGGCTATATTCGGTATTTTTAAAATTTTAACAGAATTTTTTAAGGATTTTATTTTTTAAAAATTTCCAAATTCGTTGCAAATGGTGGAGGGTATTAAAAGTTCGGCCCGGCCGAACTTTGTGCTTTTTAACTTGTTTTTTTTACACGGTAAAGTTTAAAGTATTCAAAATATATTGCTCTGCTCTGTTCCAGTACTCCAGCCACATATTACTTGATCGTGGCGCCCAATTAGCCCTGACGGACTTGTTGCTTTGTCGAAGTTAGAAGCTTTGGCTCGTCCGATAGCTTATGATCGACTGACAATTGACAATTCTATTACATTTCTACTGGCGCTCAATTGCCATTTCTACTTCAAGAGAGTCTGAGGCATTCCATCAAGGACTGCTGGTTTGAATTGATTCAAATTACATTCCTGCTGCTACCTGGCTCATTAGCTGATCTATGATAATAAAATCCGTAGATTTGGCAATGTGTCTATGATTGATTCTTAGGAAAATAAGGTGATATATACAGGGTGAGATGAAAAAACTGCAACCAACTTTAGACTGCTGTCATATGTAAGCCACTCGTCCGACAATTGTTAAAATTATTCCAGTGACAGTTTATTATATTGTTTACAAGCATACAAAAGCATTTTGGCGAGAATTTTCCAGAAAAAAAAACTTATTCGTGATGGAATTCTTTGTATTTGGCTGGAATATTACAAGTGGCTATAGTTAGAGCTCTCCTGCATTTAAATGTGAATAAATCTCTTGGTGTCTCGTACCATCATTCGTTACCGTGATACTGCTAGCATAGCCCGACGTCAAGGAAGTGGACGGAAGAAAACAGCAACATCAGCAGAAATGGTTCGAAAAGTAAAGAAGCGACTTGATCAAAACCTGCGTCGCAGTCGCAAAAATGGCTCGTGAGCTGAAAATATCGCAATGTTCCATTCGGCAAATATTGAAAAATGAGCTCGGGGTAAAGCCATTGAAGTTTCAAAATGTGGAAGAACTTACACCGCAACAGAAAGAAAATAGACTCAAAAGAGCTAAAGAGTTGCTTCGCTTGGCCAAAAGTGTTGAACTGCCGAATTTGGCTTTCACCGATGAGAAAACATTCGTTGTCCAGCAGCTTGTAAACAAACAAAATGATGGCATCAGAATAAATGCCGAATATTATAGCGAAAATATTCTGGAGGGTGTATTAAAGCTTTGGGCACGTAAACAATTTTGGCCGCAGACCTTGGACATTCCAACAGGACTCAGCATCATCGCACTCAGCACGCGCCACCAATGAATGGTTACAAATGAGGTTCCTCGCTTCATCTCCAGCCCACCATGGCCACCAAAATCTCCGAATACCAATCCGTTGGACTATTGTGTCTGGAGTATTTTGGAAAGAAAGGTTGGCATTCAAAAAATACCAAGCAAGCGCTTCGCTGGGAATGGGCCAAAATATCGCAGAGCAACATTCGGGGCAGCGTCTGACGGTTTCGTTGGCCGTTTGAAGGCCATAATTCGTGCCAAAGGTGACCAATTCGAACAAATCTAAACTTATTCTAAAATTTGATGCTATTTCCGATATTTTTTGCTTTCATTTAATAAAATTGAAGAAAATTGTAAAAATTATGGCGTTTGACTTTGTTGCATCTTTTTAATCTCACCCTGTAATATAGTCGATTAGGAATCGATGATGGGCTCCCTGGCCCGTCAGTGATAGACTACTACTCCCTCCTGATGTACTACACTGGCGCCTAAATGACATTTCTACTACAAGACATTTTGTTGCTGTTCCTCGAGGATGGACTCCCTGGCCCGTCCTGATGTACTACTTGTTTTGTCTATGATAGAATCCCCGGCTCTGCAGCTCGCTTAATGATCGGCGCCCAATTAACATTTCTACTGGCGCCTAAATGACATTTATACTACCAGATATTTTGTCGCTATTTGTCAGAGGATCCATTGTTTCACTAATTTCATCCAGTGCTGCCGGATTGACTTGATTGAAGTTATATTTCCCACTGCCAGATGGCTCGCAAGCGGATTTATGTTAATCGTATCCGCAGATCGGCAGCTTGATTAAGATAAATTCCATGGAAAGTCAGCCAGGACACCCTTGCCATTGATAGACTACCTGGCTCGCCCCTGATGGAGAAGCCCTGGCTCGTCAACTTGCTTAAGGTCGCTTAACAACTGACATTTCTACTACGAGAGATTTGTTAGCTACTTCTTAGAAAATATGTTATTGTTGTTTCCATCCAAGATTGAATTGGTTGAAATAACGTTCCCTCTGCTAACTGGGAGATCTATAATAGATTACCTGGAACGCCATATGGTCTATAATATACTTCCTGTACCCCTAGTCCGTCTATAATAGGAGTCGATGTTAGACTCCCTGCCCCGCTGCTGGTAGACAACCTGGTTTACCCTGATGCCTTACTTGGCTTGTTTATGATAGAAGCCCTGGCTGGTCAGCTCGTTTATGATGGACTCCTAATTGACATTTCCACATACATTTCTAATGGCGCCCAATTGGGATTTCTACTACATGAGATGTGATAGACTTCCTAGGTAAGGCTCTTTCTAATCCGAAGAGGCCATATAAAAGTCGACCAAGGCGATCGGCCGAGAATATCGCTGCAGTACGAGCCAGTGTTGAGAGGTCCCCAAGAACATATCAAAAACGCCGTTCTCAGCAATTGGGCATGGCTCGGTCCAATTTACAACGGATTATTCGCATTGATTTGCATTTGTTCCCGTACAAAATTCAATTGACGCGGACAAGCCTCGTCGATTGGAATGGGCCCAAAGAGTCATGGGTCCGTCGAATATGGGCAACTGCTAGACTTAATTGTTACCCAAATCAATCGAATAATGAGCCAAGTCCAAATGATATGACAAAAAAAAAAAGGAATGGTCCGATCTGTGTCATCTTTACAGATTATTTTGTATTGATGGAAATGTGCCAAATCTGAATGGAATTGGATGTTAATTTCGCCTTTTGGAGGAGGTATCAGAAGCAGTGGGCCAATATATCCCGTATTCACGGCAGATCTAGTGTTAGTAGAAATAATGGGACGTGTGAAATATGAAGATTGCCTGGTTCCTAAGCTCATCTTAAGCTCCTGGTTCCTAAGCTCTTCCTCGTCTATAACGATTGTCCTACCATTCCCGCCAAGCTATAATAACTAAAGGGCTCGTACTCAAAATAAGGACTGCTAGACTTAATTGTTACCCAAATCAATCGAATAATGAGCCAAGTCCAACTGATATGACAAAAAATATCCATTTTTTCCAATGGCGCCCAATAAAAACAAATAATTTATCAAATAGCATTGCTTTCATTACTAAACAGATTTGCACGGCGACTGCCTGTGACATGATTAAATCCATTGTTGGTATTTGACTTCTCTGACACACATCCATCCACAGACGAAGACACACGATCTCTTAGTTGTTTTCACACACACCAGAGATTCATCCTTGTCGAAAAATGTACTTTGCCGCAACAATCATCATCAACACCACTACAACCATCAACATTTCTCTAGACTTCGTCTGCAGCGAGTGGTGAGTGCTGAATATTATCTTTCCTGCCTCGTGGCACCGATCGTTTGCTGGTGGTTATCTGCGATGTTCGTTGGATAAAAATTGTTATAAAAATCACAGCTTCTTTAAAGGAAAATTCAGTTATTTTGTAACTTTTGTTGTTGCTAGAAGTGATTGGTTTTCTTTTAAATCGGAAAAAAGTAAAGTGAATATTTTCAATTAAATCGCAGACACGTTTTATCGACCACATTTCTTGTTGTTTGTTAATCGTTCATTGATCATTAATTTCTTTATTGAAAATGTTTTTGTTGTATTGTTGTGTGTTTGTTGTACTCACCGTTACATTGAACATCATTGTGAATTATTTGAAAAAGGCATTTGAATCAGGTTATTTAACAATGCATTTAAAATAAGATAATATTATATCGAAATTATCATACTAATATTTAAGATTTATTGTAAATACCTTAATTTGAATATTTTTTAAAAAACCACATTAAAAAAAAAAAACACTGGACCACAGCAGAAATGTTGTCCATAATTTATGTATTAAATACATACACAGTAAAACTGAAATTTAAAAAAATTTCATTTCATATTTCCATAGAAAAACGTTGGGCGCCAACAGAATTGATTTGGTCAATAACCATTACATTACTGTTGGCGCTTTATGGGAGAGGTTCCGAAGCAGTTGGCCAATATTGACCAATTTGGATCTGACATAAGACTGATATAAATATTACAACGTGAAAGATTTGGACTATACCGACTACTTCCTACACTTTATATTAGATATGTGAAAATTTTTGGAAATATGCATGAGATACCGGATATAGCGGACCGAAGTATTCTATTTTCATACCTCATTTAGCACAGACAAAAATATTGGCATGTGCAAAATTTGAAGGAAATCGAACATTTATATAAAATTTTGTGCGAAATCATAAATTCCGATAAATTACATATTCATTAAGAAATAGTTTTATACCCTCCACCATAATATGGAGGGTATATTAAGTTTGTCCTTCCGTTTGTAAAACATCAAAATATACATTTTAGACCCCACAACGTATATACATATTCTTGATCAGCGTACAATTCTATGTGGATTTTGCGATGACCGTCCATTTGTGGAAATCACCCTAGCTTCCGAAAGAAATGAAGTAGGATGATAAAGATTTACTCAAATGTATATTATGTCCGCAGGACTTTTGGTATTGAAAATGGGTCATGTAGGCCCACGTTTTGGTATAGCCCCCTTATAATTGTACCTACGTATTTTCGGTACTTAGATGATTTTAGCGACATTTGTCATCGGAATTGTTTCAAATTTGGTATTTGACAGATAATTCCTATGACAGAAAATTCTCTTTGCAGGTCCACTTCTTCGTACAGTCCGCATATAGCGGTACCTCCCCATAATCGGTATTTTGGTGATTTTACCGACATTTTTTACCGGAATTGTTTCAAATTTGGTATTTGAAGTTCGTAATAAATAGACCCTAATATAACGGCTACATTCGGTATTTTTAAGATTTTAACAGGATTTTTTGGATTTTTTGAAAATTGCCAAATTCGTTCAAAATTTTGGAGGACATTCAAAGTTCGACTCGGCCGAACTTACAACTTTTTGTTTATGGAAATGTGCCAAATCTGAATGAAATCGGATGTTAATTTCGCCTTTTGTTGGAGGTATCACAAGCAGTGGGCCAATTTATCCCATATTCACAGCAGATCTAGTGTTAGTAGAAATAATGGGACGTGTGAGATATGAAGAGAACCGGATGCTTATTTCTGACCGTTTCGGTTATTCAGAACTTTAACCCTTTCTGGGGGAGGTACCAGAAGGAATGGTCCGATATATTGGATCTTCGCACCAGACCTTGCGTAAACAAAAATATTGTGATGTGTGTACTTTGAAGAGAACCGGATGCTTATTTCGCATATTATGATCGTTTTGGTTATTCAAAACATTAACACTTTGTGGGGGAGGTACTAGAAGTATTGATCCGATCTCTACCATCTTTATAAATGATATTGTACTCATGGACATATTGAGATGGACCAAGTCTGAATGAAATCGGATGAATTTCGCGTTTTATGAGATTCTTGAATATTAAAATTTTGGCCCTTTGTGCGGGAGATACCAGAAGGTGTGGATCGATATTGCCCAATATTACGATGTACCAAGTTTGGATCAAATCGGATACTCCCTTCGAGAGTTATTGTGTGCACCACCCAGCCCGACAGACAGACTCCAAATGTGGGAAGAGACCTAGGGTCTAAAACCGATATGACAATGAGGCACGTTTTGGCCGTATCAAATGATATATACCCTCTATAGCCATATTGCTGAGGGTATAACAATGAAATATAAACAAATAAAAAAGCAGAAAGAACACCTTGTGTGGACTTTCGGACAATTGCATTGAAAACTGTGACTAAAATCATGAAAATACCGAATTTCGGGAGGTACCGTTATAGGGGGATATACGATATCGTGGACCTATATAGACAATTGTTTTACAGGAAGTAAAGTATTCAGAAGGAACTCTTTGGGCCACATGATATCGTGGACCGATATAGCCCATCGTCGGAAGAGACCTGCCTGCACTCAAAAGACTGATATGTGAAAAATTGTAGCCTGCTATCTTAATTCGTTTTGACTGTAGCTTGATTACAACAGACGGGCAGCGCTAAATCGTCCTAGATTTTTACGCCGATCAAGAATATATGTACTTTGTTAGGTCTAAATTATTATTTAGATGAGTTACAAACGGAATGATGAACTTAATATTCGCTCCATACTATGTATGGTGGAGGGTATAAAAAATAATGTTTTAGTAAAAAAAAGTGCTGACCATACAAAATAATCACCACAATATCACGCAGATATAACATTCCATTAAAAACCAGACGGAATCGGGTCAACTACCTATTAACGTTGTATGTGAAATACATGGTATTTACACTAAGTGCAATCGATTAAAGTTTAATTTAGTAATAGTTTTCCAATAGAACAGTGTTGGCTTGTTTGTTCGGGATACCATAGTATTTTGTTGTTGCAAAATGGTCAGGCTTGATTCCTTTATTGTTGTTTTTATAAATCATCGTTCTCCACTAATAAACAAACGTTGTTTTTAGAAAAAACAACAATGAAGGGATAAAGCCTGACCGTTTTGCAACAACAAATTTATTTTCCAATTTTAAAATTAAAATTAACGTGCAATATGAAATTAAAAAACGAACAATTATCCTTTCATTCACAATCGGTCATTATTGAAGTCAAATTGTTCGCGTTGTTTTCTCATTGCGGTTAACGAACATTGTATGCAATATAATTTTGTTGTTGATATCGAATTGTTGCAACAAATTAATGTGGTATTCAATATCTTGTCAGGAATTAAAAAAAAAAAAAAAAACAAAAACAAAACGGAATGGAACGTTGACAGTTAGACTCGTGCAAAACAGCCACAAGGTAAACAAATAAATAATTAAACTTGAGGGAAATGAGTGATCGACTACTGTGTGATGGCATATATGTGTTATTTGAAAAACAAAAACAAAAAACAAGATTAAATCTGTCATTCAATTGACATAGAAATGACTTTTTTATACCCTCAGCCATATGGCTACAGAGGGTATATATCATTTGATACGGCCAAAACGTGCCTAGTCGAAATAACGGTTTTAGACCCTAGGTCTCTTTGGACCAAATCCGTTTCAGAACATTTCGAGTCGATCTAGCGATGTCCGTCCGTCCGTCCGTCCGTCTGTCTGTCTGTCTGTCTGTCTGGCTGGTGCGCACGATAACTCTCGAAGGGAGTATCCAATTTGGTCCAAACTTGGTACATCGTAATATTTTTGTCAAACTTAGATCGAGTTCGGAGATGGACAATATCGGTCCACTCCTTCTGGTACCTCCCCCACAAAAGTTCGAAATTTTCAAAAAATTTAATTTTTGCACAGAAAGAGAAATTATAGTCCGATTTTGCTCCAACTTTGCAAATCTTAATATTTGCGTCAGTGTGAGGTCGGGTGTGAAAATGGAAAATATCGGCCCACTCCATCAAGTACCTCCCCCACAAATGGTAAAAATTTTGAATAATTACAACTCTCATAAAATGTGATGTAAGTGTCCGATTGTCTTAAAATTTTACACATCCCAATATTTATATTAACCCAAGGTCTGGTGTTAAGATGGAATATATCGGTCCACTCCTTCTGGTACCTCCCCCACAAAAGGTCGAAATTTTCAAAAAAAAAAAAAAAATATTTTTTTTTGCACAGAAAGAGAAAGAATAATTCGATTATTCTGCTACTTTGTAAATCCTAATATTTGCATCATTGCTAGGTCTGGTGCGAAAATGGAGAATATCGGTCCACTCCTTCTGGTACCTCCCCCACAAAGGGTCAAAACTTTAAATAATCACAACTCTCATAAAATGTGATGTAAGAGTCTGATTATCTTGAAATTTCACACATCCCAATATTTATATTAACCCAAGATCTGATGTTAAGATGGAATATATCGGTCCACTCCTTCTGGTACCTCCCCCACAAAAGGTAGAAATTTGCAAAAAATATATTTTTTGCACAAAAAGAGAAAGGATACTCCGATTTTGCTCTCACTTTGCAAATCCTAATATTTGCATCAGTTCTACGTTAGGTGTAAAAATGGACAATATCGGTTCACTCCTTCAAGTACCTCGCCCACAAATGGTCAAAATTTTGAATAATTACAACTCTCATAAAATGTGATGTATGAGTCCGATTGTCTTCGAATGGCGCACATCCCAATATTTATATTAACCCAAGCTCTGGTGTTAAGATGAAGTATATCGGTCCACATCTTATGGTACCTCCCCCACAAATGGTCGAAAACTTGAGATATATATTTTCTGCACAGAAAGCAATAATCTAATTCTGAAAAACATAACGCTCAAAGAAAGCGAAATAAGGATTCAACTCTTTTCAAATTTCACACATACAAATTATTTTTGCTAACACCAGATCTGTTTTGAAGATGATCCTATATATCTGCGAACACCTTCTTGTACCTCACCCACAAAGAGACACATTTTTCAATATTTTTATCTGTCATAAATTGCGAAACAACTCAGTGATTCTTTACAATTGCTATATCCATCTGCTATAATAATATTTATATCATATTTATGTAGGTCCGATACGAAATTGACAATATTGACCCATTCTTTAAAAACCCACTCCATAGAGGGTGAAGAGGCCTGAGGGTATACATCTGTCGGCAAAGCCGACCGATACTTTTTTACTTGTTATTTACGGGATTAGGATATATTTACAACCAATAAATTTTTGTAAACCATTTTATTATAATTGACGTCAAATAATTCACGGATTTTCGTAATATGGGTAACTTAGCCGTTCGTGTATAGGTAGATTTGGAGTTGGGCTAAATAGTTCACTGAACAGTTCGATATTATTAATTTCTTTCCACATAAGGAACAGGGTCGTTTATCTAGTTCCTTAGTTCACTTGGTGAATAACAACAAGTAAAAAAGCAGTAAGTTCGGCCGGGCCGAACTTTCAATACCCTCAACCATTTAGAACGAATTTGAAAATTTTCGAAAAAGGTAACATTTGCCAAAAATTCTGTTAACATTTTAAAAATACCGAATATAGCCGTTATATTAGGGCCTGTACGGCATGCACCTACATAGGCATTGTTTGTCACAAGCCACTACCATATTCAAATGCGAAACTTGAAATAAACGGTGAATAATGTGGCCAAAATCATCAAAATACCGTACATAGGGAGGTACCGTTATATAGGAGCTGTACGAAGACCTGGACCTGTATAGACAATTTTTTGTACAGGCTGTAGCTTTCATTACGAACTTCAATTACGACATCTCAAACAATTTCGGTGAGTATTGTACTTAAAATCGTTAAAATACCGAATATAAGGAGGATCTGATATATGATGCCTATACGAAGACCTGGACCTGCACAGGCAATTTTCTGTCACAGACTGTAGTTCCCATTACGAACTCTAAATACGTAATTTGAAACTACTACGGTGAATAATGACGCTAAAATCTTTAAAATACCGAATATTGAGAGGTACCGTTATATGGAGGCTATAGGAAGAAGTGGACTTGCACAGACAATTTTCTGTCTCAGACTGTAGTATCCATTTCGAACTTCAAATGCCAAATGTCAAACAATTCCGGTGAATAATGTCGCTAAAATCAACAAAATACCGAATATCGGGAGGTACCGTTATATGGGGGCTATATGAAAACGTGGACCTACATGGCCCATTTACAAACTTAACCTGCCTACTGGCAAAATAAACACGTGTTCAAAATTTTAGCCTTCTATCTCAATTCGTTCGAAAGATAGCGTGATTACAACAGACAGACGGACATGGCTAAATCGTCTTAGAATTTTACGCTGATCAAGAATATATATACTTTATTGGGTCTAAGATCATTATTTCGATGTGTTATAAACGGAATGACAAAATGAATATACCCTCCATAGTATGGTGGAGGGTATAAAAAAAAATAAAGTTCCGGGGCCGGGCCGAAATTTTAATACCCTACACTATTGGGTAAAGAAAACAATTTTTCATAAAAGTATCTGAATTTTAAACGTGTTCCACTTTAAACTATAAACCAAGAAAAAAAACCATAAAGTGGGTTAGGCCGTTGTATGGGTGTCATACCAAAAAGGGAACCTCCATGGACAATTTTATACTTCTAGGATTGTCACCTACCAAATCTTCTAAAATACCTAATTTGAATCAATTTCGTCGGTTAATGTGACTAGGATTATCAAAATACCGAATATAGGTGGGTATCGTTATATGTGCGTTATAGGAAAACGTGGACCTAAATATTCAATGTTGACACCTGAGCTAGAACCCATTATGAACTACAAATGCCAATTTTTAGACAAATCCGTGGAAAAATGTGCCAAAAATCATAAAAGTCCTGAATATCTTTCGCCACCGGAGCTACGAACTACAAACACCAACTTTTAGACAAATCTATGGAAAAATGTGGCGAAAATCATAAAAATATCGTATATCGGGAAGTTCCGTTATATGGGGGCCATACAAAAAGTTAGACCTATACATACAATGTTCCGCCACCGGAGCTAGAATCATTTATGACTTAAAAATTCCAATTTTTTGACAAATCCGTAAAAAAAAGTGGCAAATATCATCAAAATACCGAGGAATCGGGAGGTACTGTTATATAGCGGCCATAAACAAATGTGGACTGATATATCTCATTTTCAATACAATCCGAGGAACCTCATTTTTTAACTATTCTTGGGTGACGCGTGCTGAGTGCGATGATCTTGAGTCCTGTTGAAGTGTCCAAGGTCTGCGGCCAAAACCCTCCAGAATATTTTTGCAATGATATTCGTCATTAATTCTGATGCCGCGGTCGATATATACGAGCGGAGAGCGACCATCGGCTGTTATGGCGGCCCATACCATCACCATGGCCGGCGCTTGAGTTCTGGTGGCCAACCGAAGGTGCACATTTTTAGCTGACCTCTTTGGCAAGTAAACACGATCATTCGGAGAAAACCAAATTCGGCAGTTCACCACTTTCGGCCAAGCGAAGCAAGTCTTTAGCTCTTTTGCGTCTATTTTCTTTCTGTTGCGGTGTAAATTCTTTCACTTTTTGGAATTTCAATGGCTTTATCAAGAGCTCATTTTTCAACATTTGTCGAATGGAATATTGCGAATATTCACGAGCCATTTTCTGCCACTACGACGCGGGTTTCGATCCAGACGCTTCATTACTTTTCGAACCATTTCTGCTGATGTTGTAATTTTCTTCCGTCCACTTCCTTGACGTCGGACTGCACTACCAGTATTGCGGTAACGAGCGATGGTACGAGACACAAAAGATTTAATCACATTTAAATGCTGAAGTGCTCTAACGATAGTCACTTTTGGTTTTCCAGCCAAATATTGGGAAATCGCACTTGAATTTCATATGGAATAACACTTTTTCTGGAAAATTCTCACCAAGATGCTTTTGTACGCTTGTAAACAATATAATGAGTTGTCACTGGAACATTTTTAACAGTTGTCGGACGTGTGGCTTAGAAATGACAGCAGTCTGAAGTTGGTTGCAGTTTTTTCATCTCACCCTGTATACAATTTGGTAATGAGATATCGACAATAGAAACATGTTAAACTTTTAATTGCACAAGATTACTTTTATTATTCAACAGTTAAACTTATATCTCGTTTGGATACAAGATTTTATCCGAATTAAAACAGATTATCAAGAAACATATTCAACTAGTTTTACAACATAAAAATAGATCTTAACCACCCGATCTATTTTAAAACTGGTGTGGAATCTACATTTTTTGAGTTATCGACAAAAAACGGTAAAATTAAGATGTTTATAATTTCGGTAATTAACGAACATTTTCGGCAAATTAGCAAAATAAAGTTGTCGCAGAGTTCTACCCATGGTAGGAAAATACAGGTAGATGCATCAACGCTTGGGAACATTGATGTGTCAAAAATTTTTAAATGTCTTTTCAAATATAAGTAGATTTTTATTTGTTTTCTTATACGACATCATTCGGAGGTTATTGTAATATGCGATTTTCAACAATTTTTACAAATTTAAATAATTTTTCATTCAACATTTTCAATCCCATAATTGGTTTGACAGCTCATTGTCCCAGCAGCTGTGTCGATGAGTCTACCTATATTCTTCTACCATGTTTCTACCGATAGCAACAGAGTTGCCAACTTAAATTAAATATTTTCATTCATTCAATTTTGCGTTTTAAGATGATTTTACAACTTATCGTAGGCAAAAATCTTTGCATAGAATACATAGCAACTGCAATCCAGTTTCTAATGTCTCCCAGGGAATGGGAATCCCGTTATGGTTCGTGCTTTCAAAAATATAACGATCGTATGAACATGACAAAAGTGATGCCAATCATTTTAACTCATGCATGGTAGAAGAATACAGATAGTCGCTTCGACACAGCTGCTGAGACAGTGAACTGTCAAACCAATTTTGGAATCTTATGCAAACATACTTTATACCCTAACATCCTTGATAAGTTGTCTAAATGTTATTAGCTCTTCACCTCCCTAGAGGGTATACACAATTCGAATCGATTGAATTTAATGCATTTCTATTTATTCGTTTTAATTAAATTGTTATGTTCTCATGCATTTAGCGCCACCAATTTGTATTGTAAATTACATTTAACTATTATTACTAGCTTTCAGTCATTTAACCGTTTCAAGTGGCCAGATAAGATTTCAAACTCTCTTCGGTTAGAATTAACTAATTCGGATTGATGGCTGATAACGACGACAACGATACGAGTTGAAAAAATAAAATAAAAAAAAACAAAACAAAACTGAATATCCCCATTCACAGTGGAGGGAAAAACTGGCGGGAACGCAAGCTATTTAATGCACGTGCGAAATTTATTACAGCAACAACAATAGCATCAAAGCAAGCGTATAACCACAAAACAAATAAATAAAAACAAAAAAAAAAAAAAACCTCACAAGCCCACGAGCCGCATTAAGCCGGGCGCAAATAAAAAACGACAGCAGAGCGATAATGCAAAAACAACAACAAGATAAATTATAACACCAACAACAATATACTACTAATAATAATAATATAAACTATTAAAAGTGCCATTTATTGGTGCATAAATTTAAACTATTAGTTAATAATCATTAGTTATCGGTTGTGTTATTTACGATTATTTAATTTGTTTATTAGTCTCTTAATCGAAAATTGTCGTAAAGCGTGCAGGCGATTATAAGAAAAGCGGCAGAATGGCAACATGTTTATTTTTTTTTTTTTTGATTCGGAAAAGTATTTTCGAAATCTGGAGGACCACAATTTTATAGAGACAAACTGATTGGGAAAGGGAGACTATACGTAGACAAGCCGACGAGCCACAAACAGGCGAGCTGAAGGACCAGTGGCAGGTTTCTACAAGGCCTTCACAGCACGTTTACATCCAAAATCTTAACCCGCTTTATCCCTGATAATTAAACATTCACAAAAATGTGACCATGGAGAACATACCATGGTAGAAGCATACAGGTAGTCGCATGGACACAGCTGCTGGGAGAATGAACAGTCAAAATAATTTTGGAATTGAAAATTTTAAATGAAAAATTATTGAAGTTTGTAAAATTTGTTCAAAAATACATATAATAACAACCTCCTAGTGTCGTCGGATAAGAAAACATATGAAAATATACTTAATTTTGACAAAATATTAAAAAAATTTTGACGTATCAATGTTACCAAGCATTGATCCATCTGCCTGTATTCTTCTACCATGAGAATGTACACTAAATTTATTGTGATTGATCAATTATCAAGGTTAAGCCGGTTAAAGGTGTTGTATCTAAACTCGCTATTAAACGGATTTTCTTTCAATAGAGATCCCTAGAGAAATATTTATCTATCATTAATTTATCTATAATTAAGAAGGTAAAGTCATTTCAAATAAGACTATCCATCTCTGCATTCTTTGCAATTTACCTTGACAAATTTCAATACCTAAAAAACAAGTTCCCATCTCTGATTTCTGAATATACAGGGTGAGATAAAAAAAAAAAATCTGTAACCAACTTCAGACTGCTGGCATTTCTAAGCCACCCGTCGGACAATTGTTAAAATTATTCCAATGACAGCTCATTATATTGTTTACAAGCGTACAAAAGCATTTTGTATACAGCAGAGTTTTCCAGAAAAAAAGTTATTCGTGATTGAATTCAAGCGGGATAGTGTGATTTTTTTATATTTGGCTGGAAAACCACAAGCGGCAATCGTTAGAGCACTCCAGCATTTAAATGCGAATAAATCTTTTGTGTCTTCTACCAACGCTACTGCTACTGGAAGCGTAGACCGACATCAAAGAAGTGGACGGAAGAAAACAGCAACATCAGCAGAAATGGTTCGAAAGGTAAAGAAGCGACTTCATCGAAACCCACGTCGCAGTGGCTCGTGTGCTGAACATATCGCATTCGGCAATGTTTCATTCGGCAAATATTGAAAAATGAGCTCGGTGTAAAGCCATTGAAATTCCAAAAAGTGCAAAAACTTGCACCGCAACAGAAGGAAAATATACTCAAAAGAGGTAAAGAGTTGCTTCGTTCGGCCAAAAGTGGTGAACTGCCGAATTTGGTTTTCTCCGATGAGAAAACATTCGTTGCCCAGCAGTTTGCAAAGAAACAAAATGATCGCGTTTACTTACCAAAGAGGTCAGCTGAAAATGTGCTCCCTCGGTTGGCCACCAGAACAGAACTCAAGCGCCGGCCATGGTGATGGTGTGGGCCGCCATAACAGCCGACGATCACTCTCCGCTGGTATTAATCGAATATTATAGCGAAATGCCGAATATTATAGCGAAAATATTCTGGAGGGTGTATTAAAGCCTTGGGCACGCAAACATTTTGGCCGCAGACCTTAGATATTCCAACAGGACTCAGCACCATCGTACTCAGACACCCAAGAATGGTTACAAAATGAGGTTCTTCGCTTTATTTCCAGCACACAATGGCCACCAAAATCTCCGGATACCAATCCGTTGGACTATTGTGTCTGGAGTATTTTGAAAGGCAAGGTTGGCACTAAAAAATACCAAGAGCAACATTCAGGCATAGAGTGACGGTTTTATTGGCCGTTTAAAGGCCATAATTCGTGCCAAAGGTGACCAATTCAAACAAATCTAAACTTATTCCAAAATTTGGTGCTATTTCCGACATTTTTTGCTTTAATTCAATAAAATTACGAAAAAAAAGAAAAAATTATGTATGGCGTTTGACTTTGTTGCAGTTTATTTTTTTATCTCGCCCTGTATACATACAATGTTCCGCCGCCGGAGCTACAACCCATTTTGACCTACAAATGCCAATTTTTAGACAAATTCGTGGAAAAGTGTGGCAAAATTCATGGAAATACCGTTACATGGGGCTATACAAAAATGTGGATCAATACATACAATTTTCCGCTACCAAAGCTAGAATCCATTACGACCTACAAATACTAACTTTTTTGACAAATGTGACACAAATCATCAAAATACCGAACATCGGGAGGTACTGTTATATGGGGGCTATACAAAAACGTTGACCCATACCGGAGTTAGGACCCAATTATAAATTGCAATTTTTAGACAAATCCGTGGAATAATATGCCAAAAATCATCAAAATACCGAATAAGACCTATACATACCAGTTCTTAGATAAAATGTGGTGAAAATCATCAATGTGCCGAATATCGGGGAATACCATTATATGGCGACTGTACCAAAACGAGGACTGATGTATCTCATTTTCAATACCAACCCTCCTAGATACAATACAAGTTGTTGTGCCAAATTTTGAAACTCTACATCAAACAATGTAGGCTGTATCGTGATTTCAACAGACAGATAGACGGACAGACAGACAGACGGACATCGTTAAATCGACTTAGAATTTTATGCTGATCCTGAATATATACATATACTTTATTAGCTCTGCAATGAATATTTAGAGACGTTACAAAAGTTAATATACCCTCCTTGCCAAGGTGGAGGAAATAATTGTTTATAACTATTTTTTTTTCTTTTTATATCCTCCACTATAGTATGGTCAGTCATTCCGTTTGTAACACCTCGAAAGTTTGTCATTCCGTTTGTAACACCACGAAATACACATTTTAGACCCCAAAAAGTATATATATTCTTGATCAGCATAAAATTCTATGTCGATTTAGCGATGTCCGACCGACTGTCCATCTATCCGTCTGTGGAAATCACTCTAGTTTCCGAACGAATTGAAGTAGATTGATACAATTTTGCTCAAATGTATGTTATGTCTGCAGGACTTTTGGCATTGAAAATGGGCCATTTATGTCGACGTTTTGGTATAGCGCCCATATAACTGTACCTCCCGATATTCGGTATTTTTATGATTTTAGCGACATTTTTCACCGGAATAGTTTCAAATTTTACATTTGAAGTTTGTAATGGATACTCCAGCCTAAGACTGAAAATTGTCTGTGCGGTTCCATGTCTTCGTATAGCATATAGTTCATATACCGGTACCTCCCGATATTCGGTATTTTGATGATTTTAGCGAATTTATTCACCGAATTTATTCCCAAATTAGGTATTTAAAGTTTGCAATGGATACTTTAGCCTAAAACAGAAAATTGTCTGTGCAGATCCACCTCTTCGTAAAGCCCTTATATAACGGTACCTCCCGATATTCGGTATTTTAATGATTTTACGGACATTTTTCACTAGAATTGTTTGAAATTTGGTATTTGAAGATCGAAATGGGGTCCATGTCTTCGTAGAGCCCCCATATAACGGTACTTGCCGATATTCGGTATTTTGATTTTATCGACATTATAATCGATTTTTTTAAGTTTCTCATTTGAATATTGTAATGGCTTATGACAAATGTTACCTACGCAGGTTCATGTCGTCGTATAGACCCTAATATAATAGCTACATTCGGTATTTTTAAGATTTTAACAGAAGTTTTAAAGGATTTTATTATTTTTGAGAATTGCCAAATTCGTTCCAAATGGTGGAGGGTATTCAAAGTTCGTCCCGGCCGAACTTACTTCTTTTTTACTTGTAAAATTTCAAAATCTTCATAGAACAAGAATCGAGCCCCCAGCTACGGGTTTCTTATCCATGGAAGGGTTTTTGAATGTCATCTATCTATAAAAGATCTATTGATAGTCTAGGGTGCACATGTGTACGGTGCAATGACCGTTATTATTTACGAGATTTCATACATATCGTATTTTAGTTTTGATCTTTTCCCAACATTTTTCCTTGGCTGTAAAACGTAAATGAATTGCAAAAAAATTGTTGCTATTATTTATTTATTTTTTTT
Source organism: Musca domestica (assembly GCF_030504385.1). NCBI lineage: Eukaryota > Metazoa > Arthropoda > Insecta > Diptera > Muscidae > Musca > Musca domestica. The sequence continues at coordinate 23,190,813 of NW_026712409.1, read as the reverse complement.
TTATAAACAAAAAAATTGAAAATATGTACAGTAAGCTTGTTACCTTGTGTCGTTGACAGATATTTATTTAACAGTTCAAAATTTCCTCTCTAGCTGAATTTCAAAACAAAACAATACACAACGCACTCAAACACACACTCACACTCACACCCAAAGAGAATAACCTTTTTTCCACTTGTTGGGGGGATCGTCGGTCATTTGACAATTTGGTTTAACAAAAAAACATTTTGTTGATCACTCTTTGACTGAAACTCGGCCGATATACTCGTGCTTATAGATCGGTCGTCGTTTGTCAGTTGTCGTGAACGGTGGTCAACAGGTACGGCGTTTTGCTTAGCAAAAGTTTGTACCGTGCCGTTGAAATTTTGAAAAAAAAAAAAAAAATATTCTCATATAGCAATGAACGTTATTTGCACCAAGTCAGACGTGCGATGTTAAGCGGAGTTAAAAGCTGTGTTAACACAAAATAATAAATACAAAAAAAAAAAAAAAATCAAGCCGTCGGCAATTAAAATAAAAACGTAAAAATTGAAACAATTTGTTATTAATTAAAGCAAATAATACGTGTGCCATGTTATTACGAAAAAAAAAACAAATAAATAATAATAAAGGCTTATAGTACGTTTACAGGTTTCCGGCTGTAGTAAACCTAGTGGATTTAAATTGTCAATTCTAATGAATATATGTCAAATAAATCCTTCTTAAGAAGGTTAAACCGACAAAAAAAAAACCCTAATATAAATATGTCATTATTCCATATGTACAATAAATAATAATAAAGATTGTGAACAAATAAAATCTATGGACTTAAAACAATCATAGAAATAAAAGAAAAAAATATAGAAAAAAAATATCGTCAAATAAATAACGAAAAATCCAATCACAAGGTATCTAAGACAGTACAATGCATTGAATTTAAGTGTAGTATAATAAAACATATGCAGGGTGAGATAAAAAAACTGCAACAATGTCAAACGTCATAATTTTTACATTTGTTTTTAAATTTTATTGAATGAAAGCAAAAATGTCGGAAATAGGATCAAATTTTAGAATAAGTTTAGATTTTTTCGAATTGGTCACCCTTGGCACGAATTACGGCCTTTAAACGTCCAATAAAACCGCCACACGCTGCCCGAATATTGCTCTGCGTTGTTTCGTTCCATTCCCGGCAAAGCGCTTGCTTTAGGTGATCGACTCTTTGGAATGTTTTAGTGCCAACCTTGCTTTCCAAAATACTCAAGACACAATAGTCCAACGGATTGGTATACGGAGATTTTGGTGACCATTGTGCGCTGGAAATGAAGTGAGGATTCTCATTTTGTAACCATTCTTCTGTGGCGCGTGTTGAGTTCTGTTGGAATGTCCAAAATGTTTGCGTGCCCAAGACTTCGGCATTTATTCTGATGCCACGGTCGATCAATACGAGCGGAGAGCGACTATAGGCTGTTATGGTGGCCCACACCATCACCATGGCCGGCGCTTGAGTTCTGGAGGTCAACCGAAGATGCACATTTGGCATTTTGTTTGTTTACAAACTGCTGAACAACAAATGTTTTCTCAGCGGAGAAAACCAAATTCGGCAGTTTTTAGTGTCAACCTTGCTTTTCAAAATACTCCAGACACAATAGTCCAATGGATTGGTATCCGTGGATTTTGGTGGCAATTGTACGCTGAAAATGAAGCGAGGAACCTCATTTTGTAACCATTCTTGGCTGGTGCATGCTGAGTCCTGTTGGAATGTCCAAGGTCTGCGAATGTTTTCTCATCGGAGAAAACCAAATTCGGCAGTTCACCACTTTGGGCCAAGCGAAGCAACTCCTTAGCTCTTTTGAGTCTATTTTCTTTGTGTGGTGGTGTAAGTTTTTTTTTGCAATTTCGATGGTTCTACCCCGAGGTCATTTTTCAATATTTGACGAATGCTATATGTTCAGCTCACGAGCTATTTTTCGGCCACTGCGACGCGGGTTTCGATCAGGTCGTTTTTTTACTTTTCGAACCATTTCTGCTGATGTTGTTGTTTTTTTTTTCGTCCACTTCTTTGACATCGAGCTACGCTACCAGTATCACGGTAACGAGCGATGGTACAAGACACAATAGATTTATTCACATTTAAATGCCGGAGTGCTCTAACGATAGCCACTTGTGGTTTGCCAGCCAAATATAAAAAAAATCACACTATCCCGCTTGAATTCCATCAGGAATATTTTCTTGTGGAAAATTCTCACCAAAATGCTTTTGTACGCTTGTAAACAATATAATGAGCTGTCACTGGAATAATTTTAACAGCTGTCGGACAGCATTCTGAAGTTGGTTGCACTTTTTTCATCTCACCCTGTATATATTCATGATCGGCATAAAATTCTAAGTCGATTTAACGATGCCTGTCTGTCGGTCTGTCTGTTTAAATCACGATACATGACGTAGAGCTTTCAAAATTTTGGCAGAACAATTTGTATTGCGTCTAGGATGCTTCGTATTGAAAATGAGATATATCGACCCACGATGTATCGATAGCGATACTTCCCAATATTCTACACATTTTTCTCCACGGATTGATCTAAAAATTAGTATTTGGGAGTGGTAAATGGTTCTAGCTCAGGTGGCGTATATAACATTGTATGTAAAGGTCCATGCTTTTGTATAGCCCCCATATAACGGTACGCCCCAATATTCGCTATTTTGATGATTTTAGGCACACTAAAATTCTTCACCAGAACTTCTTTGTGAGTACTTTACCCTGCAAGAGAATTGTCTATAAAGGTCCACGATATCGTATATTCCCCATATAATGGTACATCCCGATAATTTGTACTTTAATGATTTTGGCCACATTTTCAATGGAATTTTCTAAAAAACCGCACAAAGAGTTCCTTCTGAGTACTTTACCCACTGGAAAAGAATTGTCTATATAGGTACACGATATCATATAGCTCCCATATAACGGTATCTCCCGATATTCGGTATTTATACCCTACACCACAAGGTGGTCAGGGTACAATGTCTTTGTGCATTTGTTTGTAACAGGTAAAAGGAAACGAGATAGACCCATAGTTCCTTTTGATGATCTGCATAGAATCACAATCTGAGTCGATTTATGCATGTCCGTCCGTCCGTCCGTTTGTCCGTCCAGTACACTTTGCATTTATTACGCGATCCAGATGAAATTTTGCACAAATCATTTGTTTGGCCCAAGGACGAACCCTATTAAAATTGGAGATAATAGGTAAGAATTAAGATATAGCTCCCATATATATCTTCGTCCGATTTGCCTTTTATTGTGCACCAAACGTGTAATATCAGCCCGAATAGTATGGAATTTTGCACATACAACCTAATTAGGCCTGAAAATAAGTATGCCAAATTTGATCGAAATCGGTTCAGATATAGCTATAGCTCCCATATACAGGGTTGCCCATATTCGACGGACCCATCTGGCAACGCCATAACTTTTGACAGAGATGTCACATCCCTTAATGACATACCGCGTTTGAAGCGTCAGTCCAAGTAGATTTTTACCATGAACCAATACACGCCACGCGAGCGTTCTGAAATATTTGAAATTTACATTCAACGGAAGAAGTCAATTGTGAAAACTCAACGTGCTTTTTAAGCCAGATAAGCGCTTTATGTATTCCCACCTTTAAGCGTTTATACGAAAAATTTTCGACTGGTAAGGCTCTTTCTAATCCGCAGAGATCATATTAAAGTCGACCAAGGCGGTCGGCCGAGAATATCGCTGCCGTACGAACCAGTGTTGAGAGGTCCTCAAGAACATCCCAAAGACGCCGTTCTCAGCAGTTGGGCATGGCTCGGTCCACTTTACAACGGATTATTCGCATTGATTTGCATTTGTTCCCTGCGGACAAGCCTCGTCGATTGGAATGGGCCCAAAGAGTCATCGAAATAGCCGAAAAAAACATGGGTCCGTAGACTATGGGCAATCCTGTATATTGTTAAAACGATTTGTTAATTTTGTCCTCCGCAGCCGTAAGATGTACTCTGTAACAACAATACTTGGGAAAATATACCAAATGCAGCTCAGAAATACCTTCGCTAAATTGTATAGAGATCGGTTCGGATTTGGATATATCTCCCATATATAACTTCGTCCGATTTACCTTTTCTTGTGCGCCAAACGTCTAATATTTGTCCAAATGGGATGAAATTTGGCACTTACGACCGAATTGAGTCTAGAAGCTAGTATGTCAAATTTGGTGAAGATTGGTTCAGATAAAGCTATAGCTCCCATATATATTGTTCATCCGATTTGTTATATTTGTTACCCACAGCCGTAATATGCACTCCGTAACAACGATATTCAGGGAAATATATGAAATACAGATCAGAAATATCTTTGCCAAATTTTATCAAGATCGGTTCAGATTTGGATATAGCTCCCATATATATATATATCAAATGGGCAATAAAAGTCCGAATTTAAAAGATACAAATGCTTCGGCGTATTTAGTCTTTTGAACTTTAAATTATAATTATAATCATAGCGTGTACGATTTAATGCTCCCATAAAAACTTTTAATTGATATGTGGAGCTCTACTAAATTGATAGGGTATCATAAAGTCGGCCCCGCCCGTTTTTAAGACTTTCTTTACTTGTTTTAAGATTGTAGCCAAACTGTTCAATATAACTATATGAAAATCCATACCAGAAGTACTTCACCCCCTGAAAGAAAATTTACTTTATGGGTCCATGGTATTGTATAACGGTAACGGCATACAACGGTTCGAACGGATATTCAGTATTTTGATGATTTTAGCAACATTATTCACCGGAATCGATTTAAATTTTGTATTTGAAGTTCGGAACGGTACTACATCCTATGCCTAAAAATTTCGTGGGCAGGTCCCCATATAACGGTGTTTCCCTTCATTCAGCATTTTGATATTTTTAGCTACTTATTTTGCCGGAATTATGAAAAAAAAAATTAAAATACTTATGCAGTTCCACGTCTTCGTATAGGCTCCATATCGTATTTTTTGAAATTTTTCAATTTCCTACCTAATGGTGGAGAATATTAAAAGTTCGTCGTGACCGAACTTATCTGCTTTCCTATTTTATTTAGCACGTATTCGAATATCTTATCAATGACATTTTTGAAAAGAGAAAAATCACCAAAAATAATCTTGATTTTTTTTTTTATCATTTTTGATTGACCCCCAGCTAAGTTATTGCGCATTGATTAAAATACAATTATAAAGAAATATATCAATTATAAGTGATTAAAATTATCCATGGGCGAGTTTAGATAAGTCTGCCTGGACAATGGCGAATACAGGGTTCGCCATTGACATTGCATTGAATTGAATGAATCGAAGAAAATCCACTCTCTCTCTCTCTAATCTCGCCCGCTCTAAGGCTATTTAATTCTGGTTTATAAAAAAAGCAAATAAAATTAAAATCTAATGGAGAATATTTAGAAATAAATTTCCCATAAATGTTGAAAAATATATAAATTTGAAGTAGGGGAATTTTTATTTTTGACGTATTTTATTGACGTCAATAATTGAATATTCATCCAGTGAAGTGTTTGTTTTCAACATTCATAACAGCGTTCCAGATACGAGCCCCTTTAGTAGCACGTGTACCCAAATTATGATTGCTATGCTCTCTCGAACGGACAAAGAGGGTGGTATTTTTTGAAAAAATATTAAAGAGTGAAGTTTTTAACAATATTTTTTTAAAAAAACATCTCTATAGTGTTTTTTTATGAAGGGTATCTTAATTTTGCATTCCATTTGTAACTCCTCGAAATACTTCTGTTAGAACCAATAAAGTATATACGTTACCTATGGAACAAATTGGAAATGAAGGTTAATTGTGCATTTTGTAAGTAGATATTTTGAGTTTGTAAATAGACCATGTAGGTCCACGTTTTCTTATAACCCCCTCACGATAATCGATATGTTGACGATTTATATCACATTTTACAACAGAATTGTCCTAGCCCCAGTGACGAGGTTTTGTCTATATAGGTCCACGTTTTTAATAGACCCCATATAACTGTACCTCCCAATATTCGGTATTTTGAAGATTTAGATGACATTTTCTAACCAAATTGTTAACAATTCTGGTTCTACCTCCTGTGGTGGAACAAATTCTATTTAGGTTCACGTTTTCTTATAGCCCCATCTAACTGTACCTACTGATAGTATTTCGATGATTTAAGTCATATTTTCAAGCGGAATTGTTTAATATTTGGTTCATAGAGTTTGCAACGGGTTCCACCGTTCACACATTTCCGAAAAGTACTAAAAGGTACTAAAAATTGAGTATTTTGTATTGGGCAAATGGAATGAGCTAGAATTTGAAATGAGAGTCACTGATGGTGTGTAGGAAAGATGTACCAAAGGATTTTTGGCAATTCGAACCTTAAGTTTACGAAAAGTTCCAAAATGGTACTAAAAATTCCAAATTGGTACTTCAAAAATGGTACCATTTGGTATTATGTGAACGGATTGTGGTAAAATCTTGAAATTTTGGTGTAATGGTAATCAATTCTTGGAAATGGGATTGATCTAAGGTGGTGGTTTTGGAAATGTCTACTATGTGTATGAACTGTACTAAATGGTACTAAATTTGGTACAATTTCTATTTGGGTGAACGAAAGAAGCTGGTAATTTGAAAAAAAAAATGGCATTGGGCCCTGTTAGTGATAGGTCTGTGATAAAGAGATGATTTTGGAAATATGTACTATGATTGTACAAAATGAACTAAAAAGTACTAAGTTTGGTACAATTTGGAATTGGGTGAACAGATAGTGATTGATCTTAAATTTACCATTAGGGTCGCTATTTATGTGTATCCTGGACATATGGAGGTGGTTTCGGAAATGTGTACTATAATTGTACGCAAAGTACCATACGGTTCTCTATTTGGTATTGGTTGAAGTGCTAGAGAAAAAATTCTGAAATTTAATATTTAATTTTTTGATGTTGAGATTTACTGTGTTTGAGATTTGGCGGTGGCATGGAAAGGCGTCCTATATTTGTATGGAAAGATACTAAATGGTACTAAATTTGGTATTGGATGAATTAATTGAGCTGAAATCATGAAATAAGGTGTCTGTTAGGTGGTACTGGAAATGTGTACTATAATTGTCCGAAAAGTTCTAAATGGTTCTAAATTTAGTATTGGGTGAAGGGGTAGATATGGAATCTTTAAATTTAATATTGATGTCTCTGTTGGTATCTGGAATTGTTGGTATTTGGAAAAGTACTAAATAGTACTAAATTTGGCACTGGATAAAATAATATAATTGAAATTCTGAAATTTTATATGGATGTCACTGTTGGTGTAGTCAAGGTATGGAGGAGATTTTGGAAATGTGTATGATAAATGTTCGAAATGTGTTAAGTGGTACTAAATTTGGTATTGGGTGAGGGGATCGAGCTGGAATCTTCAAATTTGATATTGAGGTCTCTGTGGGCCAACTGAAATTGAGATATGGAGGCGGTTTTGGAAATGTGCACTATAATTGTACGAAAAGTACTACACTGGTATTGGGTGAAAGGATAGAGCTAAAATAAATATGTTCTATAGTTGTTTTGAAAAGTACTACATTTGTTATTGGATGAGGGGGTCGAGCTGGAATCCTCAAATTTGATATTGAGGTCTCTCTTGGTGTTTGAGATTGAGATGTGGAAGGTGTTCTGGAAATGGGTACTATATTTGTTCGAAATGGTACTAAATGGTACTAAATTTGTTATTGGGTGAAGGGATAAAGCTGAAATTCCAAAATTTGATATTGAGGTCGCGGTTGGTTTCTAAAGTTTTCCCTATGGAGACATTAAAGTAGTTTTGGACAGAAAAACTGGATATAGGTCCATTGTGCTATGGTTTTATGGTTTTACTAATATCCTCCCCGCTAAACTTCAAAATGAAAAAAAAAAAAAACTTGAAGACTTTTTTGGTGTAAAAGGTAAACATTTTTCTATTTTCCTTTCTGAAAAAAGAAAATTTGAAAAATATAAAAAAGTTGTCAAACTGAGCACAGGGGCGTTTGGAATGAATCTAAAATTTTAAGGTGGTCTTTTCGTTGATGAAGTAATGGGCACTTGTTAGTAACCCATGTGGCGGTACCTCCGAATATTTAGTGATTTGGTGATCTTAGTCGCATTTTTTAAGCTCTTCATCATTCTATGGAGGGTATATTCACTTTGTCATTCCGTTTGTAACCCCTCGAAATGTTTATAATAGACTCTACAAAGTATATATATTCTGGATCAGCGTAAAATTCTTGCGATGTCCGCTTGTCTGTCTGTCTGTTGTAATCACGCTATCTTTCGAACGAATTGAGGCTAAAATTTTGCATACATGCATAGTTTACCAGTAGGCAGTTCAAGTTCGACAGTATTTACCGGAATTATTTCAAATTTCATATTTAATACATCTTTTGACAAATATTTTTGTATGCAGGTTCACGTCTTCGTATAGCCTCCCGATATTCGGTATTTTCATGATTTTAGCGACATTATTCACCGGAATTGTATCAAATTTGGTATTTGAAGTTTGCTACGTCTTCCAGTTTTTTTTTTTTTAAATTTTCTAGTTCCTTCCAAATGGTGGAGGGTATTAAAAGTTCGGCCCGTTCGAACTTAGCTGCTTTTTTATTTGTTTAATTTGGCATTTGAAAGGCATCATGAACTTTAGGGCATTTTGAAGAATTATTACCAACCGATTTCACTGGTTAAAAATGGAAGTGGATCTAATATTTAATTTCGATTTTTTTTATTTTTACAGGCTTTTTTACCTCATATTGGAGGGTTTCAAAAGTTCGGCCCGGCCGAACTTAACACTTTTTTGTTTTTTTTTTCTATTTAATATATAGGGGACTTTTTAAAAATACTTTTTTTTTAAGAATCAATATTTGTAATTTTTTTAAAATCTATTTTTTTTCTAAATACTGAATATCCCATATGCCTCCCTCAAAATTCTCTTATGTCTTCTCATGACTTAAAGAGAATTAAAAAAGAGTTAAGCGTAACTAGAAAACTGACCTACCACACAACAAATTGAGATCTTTGTTATTGGCTATTGAATTTGCGCACCGGTATTAGCAAAAAATCTACAACAACAATTATAAATTAGTTAAACACGCATTCGCCTAACAAAACTAAATTTAGATCTACTGTCGCAATAGCCAAAATGTGTGACTAGCACCACACTATTTAGCGTCATTCCAAAAATAGATATGATCTGAAATGTGCGGACCCAGAAACCGGATCTCTTTTTTTCCATTGAAACGAAATGAAACTCCATACAGCGATGGAACGTGATTGTCGTTTTAATAGATGTTGACATCATGCCAAACGTAATGGCGTTTAGAGTGATATATAGAAAAACATAACAAAAACAAAAACAAACAACCAATGACCGATCGAATAATCCGACCTTTAATCGCAACAATGTTTTCGGCCACAACCATCTTCCACTTCGGGAGGAGATAGATGGCGCTTAGTCGCTAACGCTAATCTGTTTATCGCATATAAATTAGGCTAACATTTAATTATGTTAATTAGATGAATTGTTAATTGCTGTTATGTTCTGTTTCGTTTTGTTTTTGTTTTTAACGGGCAATTAATTAAATGTGTTAAAATTTCCATGGCATGGCAAATATAAATCATTTCACAGCATGTTGGCATATTTGTTGTTTTTAATAACCCATAAATGATTGTTGTTATTGTTTTTTGTTTAAATATTTTGTTTTCTTCTTTTTGCAGGTTTTCAACTTTCCCCTTGGAGGACAATGATGCATTTATTTTTCAAATGTCTACTGGTTGCCCTAATACCCTTGGTTTTTACCGTTACTCAGGTTATAACATCTGCCCCAGCCTATCATCGCCATGTTGATGAAGGTTACAAGAACAGATTACCCCAGCCCAAGGTCTGTGCACCGTCTGCCGGCTGTATGATAGGCAAAATAATGCCCGGATATCGGATAGACAGTTTTGAGGCATTCATGGGAATTCCCTATGCCCTGCCGCCGGTTGGTGATTTGAGATTTAGTGTGAGTATCATTGTGAATTTATGCAAACCTATGGAAATAATTTTTCGATGATAAACAGGACTTTAGTCATGGAAGTTCAAGGACATTCAGTTTAAAAACCGTGACTTTTTAAATAAATATTTTTTAAAGACCATCAGAAAACGGGAATTTTTATAAATTTTATGTTTCAAAGACAATTAATCATACTGTGTCTAAAAATTGTTATTTCTTGGTCATAATGGGTTCTAGTTCCGGCGGGGAAACATTGTATGTATAGGTCCACATTGTATGTAACTGTACCTACCGATATTTGGTATTTTGATGATTCTTGCCACATTTTCCCACGAATATGTCTAAAAATTGGTATTTGTGGGTCATAATGGGTTGTAATGTTTCCTTTACCCTAAGGTGGAAGTTATTAAAAGTTCGGCCCGGCCAAACTTAATGTTTTTTTACTTGTTATAAACGTTTGTTACTTCGTCAGCGAAAACTCTGCCCTAAAATTTTAGATTCGTTCTCATAAAAAGAACTTCAATAAAACTTCCTAACTTTGAACTTCATAAAAAGTAATAAATTTTCAGATTTTCAAATTTTTTAAAATTCTTAAAAATCATTCACCATGGAGGATATTAGCAAAACCATTGCACAATTGACCAGCTTCCAAATTTCCTGTCCAAAACTATTTCCACGTCTCTATATGTGAGCCCTAGAGACCAACATTGACCTCAATATCAAATTTAAGCTCTATCCCTAAACCCAATACCAAATTTAATAACATTTAGTACGCATATCCAAAACAATATACACCTCCTCATTCCAGACACCAACACCAAAATTAGTACTACTTTGTGTATTTCGTACAAATGTAGTACACACAAAAAACCCCTCCAAATCTCAATTCCAGATACAAACATAGACCTTAATATTAAATTTGAAAATTCCAGTCCTATCCCTTCACCAAATACTAAATTTAGTACGTTTCGTACACATTTCCAACGCCATATTTCAAACACAATCATTAATCTATCTTAATATCAAATTTCTGAATTTTTTCTCTCAATACCAAATTTAGTACCATTTAGTACTTTTCGTATAATTATAGTACACATATCCAAAAACACCTCCATATCTCAATTCCAGATACTAACAGAGACCTCAACATCAAATTTGAGGATTCCAGTCCACACAATACCATATAAAGTGCATTTTAGTACTTTTCGTACAATTATAGAACATATTTCAAAAACCACCTCCATATCTCAATTCCAGATAGCAACAGCGATCTCAATATCAAATTTCGGGATTCCAGCCCTATTCCTTCACCACATACCAAATCTAGTACCATTTAGTACTGTTCGTAGAAATATAGTACGCATTTCCATACGACCGCCAACATTTCAAAGACAATCAGAAATCTCAATATATTTTTTCTCCATCTCTTCGCCCAATATTAAATTTAGTACCATTTAACATTTATCGTACAAATACGGTACACATTCCCAAAATAACCTCCATATATCCAAACAACACATGGACAGCGACCCTAATACAAAATTTCAGAATTCCAGCACTATCTCTTCACCCAATACCAAATTGTAATAAAAATAGTACTATATAGAACTTTGCGTGCACTTGAAGTACACATTTCCAAAACCACCTCTTTATCACAAACCTACCACCAACAGGGACCTCAATACAAAATTTCAAAATTCCAGCTTCATTGATTTAGCCTAACCCAAACTATTTTACTACAACTATTTGGTACCATTTCGTACAGTTTGCACATTTAGTGCACATTTTGATTTTGGAAATCACCTTCTTTTATAAACTTTCCAACCTTGATTCTCATACCAAATTCCATGTTCTTAGCTCTCCTAATACCAAATGGTATCATTTTAGTGGTTTAATACCATTTTAGAACTTTTCGTAACCTTGAAGTTCAAATTATTAAAAACCCTTTGAACTTCTTAAATATATTTTAAAAATGAATCTTCTTGATATTCTCTCACAGTATTTCAATTTTGTTTTCAAATACGGAACGTTTTAATTTTTTTTACTATTAACTTGTTTAATATAGGATAGTCTCAATAGGTCTCCAGGCCTTCTATAGATGCGTCTTTCTTAAATGAATCCGTACCCTTATTCGACGTTTTATTTTCTTTCCTTATTTCAGCATCCAAAGGCCTATCCTCCAACACGGGATTTGATTAATGCCACTGAGCCCAAATCCGATTGCATACAGAAGAATGATTTAATACCAAATCCACAATCGAGTGGTTCAGAGGACTGCCTCTATCTGAATGTCTACAGGCCAATTGTGAGTTATTTTCACTTGTCATCCAAAAAAGATGACCATTCTTAATACAAATTTTCCCCCCATTCCCGCAGAAAAGCAACGAAAATCACACCAAGCTACCCGTCATGGTGTACATCCATCAGGGCGGTTGGTTTGCCGGTTCGGTGCATCCAGCAATTGTGGGTCCCGAATACTTCATGGATACGGAAGATGTTATTTTGGTAACATTTAATTATCGCCTGGGTGTATTTGGTTTTCTGTCCACCGAGGATGCAATTGTGCCGGGTAATTTCGGTCTCAAAGATCAGACACTGGCTCTGAAGTGGGTGCAAAAGAACATAGCGGCCTTTGGTGGTAACCCCCAAAAGGTAACCCTGTTTGGACAAAGTGCTGGTGGGGTATCGGCCCATATGCATATGTTGAGTAAACATTCAGAAGGACTATTTCAGGCGGTAATTGCCTTGAGTGGCACCGCCAATGTTCCCTTTGCGCTGCAGCCAAATGCTTTGGAACTGGCCCGCCTAACAGCACGGCATTGTAATGTGACAAATGCCCACGAATTGAGTACAGCAAAACTGTTGAAAGCTCTGAGAGCTGTAGATGCTGAAACGCTGTTGCGTGCCGCTGATGCCATTAAATATTGGGATGTGGATCCATTGACTTTGTATCGACCAGTTGTGGAGAATTTCGATTCTCCAGATGCTTTCTTTACTGAGAATCCGGTTGATATATTCGAGAGAGGTGATTATAAGGCTGTGCCATTTATGACGGGTGTGGTGCCAGGGGAAGGTGCCGTACGTGCTGTTGCCATACTCGAATCGGAGGAGCTGAGAAAAACATTCAATGACAATTTTGATTACCTTTTGGAGGAATTTTTAGAATTACCACCGGAGTTTGACGATGAACGTGTGAAATTTTCAATGGAGAGCATCATCAGGGAGTATTTCGATGGGCAGCATGAATTGACACCTCAGGGATTTGTTGATGTAAGTATTGAATTGTTTTTTTTTTCGAAAGTAAACAAATAATGAATGGCTACGGATAGAGTTGTGCCAATCAAGTTCGATTGAACGCATAAGTTCCACTTCCAGTTCCGTTTGTTTGAAAACTCTGCGTATGAGTAATATAAAATTTATGAAATCACTCATACGTCTGGTAACTGGTGTACTGAACTATGAACAACATTGACACAACTCTAGATGCGGGATATAATTCGTTGAAATAAAGGTTTATCATGGCGTATAAGTAATGTATCGAATTTGGCGATGCGTAAAGTATACGTCACAAAAGACCCAAATTCACAGTCTAAAATCAATACGTTATTGTCTGGTTATTTTAAGGTGGGCACGTATACGCCAGATATTTCATATTGTCTGAACCATTAAGAGAAGCAGAGCGGAGGAGGATTTTTTTTTGAAATCTTCGAGTTCTCTTTGGTTTGTAGACGATTTAGCGATATCTCATAAAAAACATATGGAATACACCCAGACGTTATTTAAAGGCATAAAGCCTTCAAGACGAAGACATATCTGAGATTTTTAAATATAACTTTTTATGGAAATTAGGAACTATATTTAAATATTATTTTTCATGACCGGTCAGAGTTTTGAACGTGGATTTTTTAAATATTCATTTTAAGGACTCTTAGAGCCAAAGCATAGATTCTTAAATATTATTGTTCAAAGATTATCAGAGAGTTTTGCAAGTGTTATTAGAGCCAAAAACGAGAACTTTTTGAATATAATTTTTTTCAAGGACTTTTAGGGTTTTATTATTTTTTTTCGAACTTTTAGAGCACAAGACGTGGATTTTCAAATATTATTGTACAAAGACATTGCAGGCCCTCCCGACAACGTCGGTGGTATATAGACTAAATTTGTATGTATGTACTCATCGTCACTATAAAAATGAATGAAAAAATTCAAATTAAGGTATAGTTTTTTCTTTAATATTTTTATAAAAATTAAAAAAATGCAGTATTTTTATAATATTTTTTCCAAAGTTTTTCTTTTTTAATTCCTGAAATTGATTAAAAAAATTCACGATTTTAAAGACCATCTTTTAAAAGTTTTCTTTTTTTATTAGAAAAATTATTAGAAGACTTATAAAAAGTATATTTGTGTATATTTAATAACTAATTTCAGAGACATACTCGTGGACTTTTATGATTTAGTTTTGTTTAATTTCGAAATTTTGAGCAAATCTCCTGTTAGAGATAGAGAAAATATTTCTCGTATTTTTTTCTGCAATATTGCCTAAGACACTGTAGACCGGGCGGTACGAACTTTAAATAAAATACTGTTAAAAATCAATCATCAAATGCCGAATATAGAGCGTTACCGTTATATACGGGTTTATGCGAAGACCTGGGTCTGCATAGGCATTTCTCTGTCATAGACTGTAGTACCCATTAGAAACTTCAAATACGAAATTTGAAACAATTCCGATAAATAATATCACTAAGATATTCCAAATACCGAATATACAGGGTGAGTAAAAAAACTGCAACAAAGTCAAAAGCCATAATTTTTACATTTTTTTTTAAATTTTATTGAATGAAAGCAAAAAATATCGGAAATATCATCAAATTATAGAATAAATTTAGATTTATTCGAATTGGTCACCTTTGGCACGAATTATGGCCTTCCAACGAATGAAACCAATGAAACCGTCACACGCTGCCCGAATGTTGCTCTGCGGTATTTGGAACCATTCCCGGTGAAGCGCTTGCTTAAGGTGATCGACACTTTGGTATTTTTTAGTGGCAGCCTTGCTTTTCAAAATACTCCAGACACAATAGTCTAACGGATTGGTATCCGGAGATTTTGGTGGTCATTGTGCGCTGGAAATGAAGCGAGGAACCTCATTTTGTAACCATTCTCTATTGGAATGTCCAAAGTCTGCGGCCAAAATGTTCGCCGCACCCTTCAGAAAATTTTCGCGATAATATTTGGAATTTATTCTGATGCCACGGTCGATTAATACGAGTGGAGAGCGACTATCGGCTGTTATGGTGGCCAACCGAACGTGCACATTTAAAGCTGACCTCTTTGGCAAGTAAACACGATCATTTTGTTTGTTTACAAACTGCTGGACAACGAATGTTTTCTCATCGGAGAAAACCAAATTCGGCAGTTCTCAACTTTCGGTCAAGCGAAGCAACTCTTTAGCTATTTTGAGTTTATTTTCTTGCACTTTTTGGAATTTTATTGGCTTTATCTCGAGCTCATTTTTCAACATTTGCCGAATGCAATATTTTTCGGCCACTGGAACGTGGTTTTCGATCAAGTCGCTTCTTTACTTTTCGAATAATTTCTGCTGATGTTGCTGCTTTCTTCCGTCCACTTCCTTGACGTCGGTCTACGTCGGTCACGGTAACGAGCGATGGTACGAGACACAAAAGATTTATTCACATTTGGAGTGCTCACACTATCACGCTTGAATTCCGTCAAGAATAATCTTTTGCCTGGAAATTCTCACCAAAATGCTTTTGTATGATTGTAAAGAATATAATGAGCTGTCACTGTAATAATTTTAACATATGTCGGATGAGTGGCATAGAAATGACAGCAGTCTGAAGTTGGTTGCAGTTTTTTCAACTACCGTTAGCCGCCCATACGAAGACATGGACAAGCATACTCAGTTTTCTGTCGCAGACTGTAGTACCTGTTACGAACTTCACATACGAAATTTTAAACAATTCCGTGAATAATGTCGCTAAATCATCAAAATACCGAAAAAAGGGAGGTACTGTTTATGGTGGCTATACCAAAACGTGGACTTATATAGCCCATATTCAATACCAAAATTCTTCCAGAACAAACACACATCTGATTAAAATTTTATCAACCTACTTCAATTCGTTAGGAAGCTAGAGTGACTAAATAGAATTTTATGCTTTAAAAGAATTTTATGCCGATCAAGAATATATATACTTTGTGGGGTCGAAAATGTATATTTCGTGGTGTTACAAACGGAATGACAAACTTAATATACCCTCCATACTATGGTGGAAGGTAAAAAACACACATTATTTTTAAATTAACCCCATTTTCATTTAAAACATTTTCTCGTCACGTGCGCTGAGTCTTAATGAATTATTAGCCTAAAAGTATGCAATACTTTTTGCAATAGTAAAAGCAGTTTTCATTGATATTAAAATATATTCGATTATCTTGGAGAATATTACAATATTAACAATTTAAAGACAATTACTAGTATTTTTTATAGAGTTTAAGACAAAATGAAGTCTGGGAGGTATTTTCTATAACGTATAAAATTATATTTAATTAAAAATGTCCATATTTTATGCAAAAACATTCAAGGATATTACTCATTTATTGTATATTGTATTAATGAAAAAAATGTAAATAATAAAAATTTGTATTAATTGTTACAGGTTGTTACTGATCGTGGTTTCCATCATCCGTTCTATACTACCATTGAGACCTATATTCGTACTGTCAACACTGCCAAGGCCCCGCTGTTTCTCTACTACTTCAATTATAAAGGACCCCATTCGTTTAGTACCATCTATTCGGGCGGTGTGACCACCTACGATTATGGCGTTGTCCATTGCGATGATTTGATATATTTATTTCGGTCGCCCCTGCTCTTTCCCGATTTCGAGAAGAATTCCACACATGCCCAAGTCAGCAAGGATTTTGTAAGACATTTCGTGGAATTCGCCAAAAATCTGTAGGTTTTGCTAAAAATAAATAAATAAGAATTTAATTTTTTATGAATTATTTTTTGCATTTCCAGTAAACCTTACCCCTCCATGGGATGCAGTGCAAAGACATATCCTTACGATTCGAATGATTCCATTTGTGATTATGTTTTATTTGAAAATGCTGGAAATGATTCCTATCGCGTTAGCTTGGAGCAAAAATTCAATATACCTCGAATGCAGTTTTGGGATGACATAATAAGGGATAAATGTTGAAGTGATGGAGGAGGACGAAGTCAAGCAGGTGTTCAATAGCTAAGGCACCAAAATGGAAACTCCTATGGAAACAAATCTCTTTCCTTTCAACTTATGGTCTTGGATCAATACGACACAATAGATATTGAAACCAAAAAAAAAAAAAGTATGCCAAAATTTGGTAGTTTGTTGTTAACTTCTTTTTGTTTTTTTTTTTTTTTTTGTAATTTTAGTAGAAATATATAATATTTTTATATATTTATTTAGAAGATTTTTTATACTTAATTTAACTAAAATAGTTAATCTTATGAATAATTACGAATGTATGTATTAGTTTTTAAACGCGCACACACACACAAACATAGACATCTTCTCACACACAAAATATTTGCTAAGTTTTATAAGTCCATTAATAAAATTGCATGGAATGGTTTTTTTGAGGCATTTTCCCAAAATGCTTCATTCAATATCCATTTCATCCAAACGTGATCGAACACGATTCTTTCTCTTATTCTTCTTGGTGGGTGGTGGCAAGAAATTCTCCAAGAATTCAATGGTGTTACGTATAGTCTCGGCACTGATATTGCCTATGTGGTCGCGATCGAAATAGACAACGGGCACCGGAGCTTCAGTGGACACGAGATTGGCACACTGGCAGCGTTGCGGTGAAACGGTAATCACTTCCAAGTTGACCGGGGTGGTGGTGGGTGCTGAAATTGAAAATAAAAATGCATTAACATTTTTAAATAATTTTTGTAATTTTTTTTTTAATATTTTTCAAATAATTTATTTAATTCGCAGTGAATTAATATTACTTTGCAGGGCCAATTAAGCCTTAACAATTAATTGTTGGGTTTTAATATATTTTTTAAACACTATTAGAAATACAACTTCGGACTTTTAACAATATTCTGACAGACTTTTAAGCTTATAGTTTTTTGAATAACTTTCAGAATTGTAATCATGGATTTTTTAATAACATCTCTTTGAAAATTAAAAAGGCAACAATCTAAATAAAAAACAAGTAAAAAAGCAGTAAGTTCGGCCGGGCCGAACTTTGAATACCCTCCACCATTTGGAACGAATTAGAAAATTTTCAAAAAAATAAAATCCAATAAAAATTCTTTTAAAATCTTTAAAATATCTAATATAGGAAGGTGCCGAAATATGGGGGATATACGATATTGTGGACCTATAAAGACAAATCTATGTCTGCGTGTAAAGTACCACACACGGAGGATTTTCAGACAATACGATTGGAAAATGTGGCTAAAATCATCAAAATACCGAATATCGCGGGGTACCGTTATATGGGAGCTATACGTTATCGTTAACCTATATAGAGAATTCCCTGTCGGTGGGTAAAGTGCTCACAAAGGACCCCTTGTGTACAAAGGACCCCTTGTGACCATTCCGTTGAAAAATATGGCTAAAAACATCAAAATACCGAATATCGGGGGTACCGTTATATGAGGGCTATACAATATCGTGGATCTATATCGATAATTCTCTGCCGAGGTATAAAGTACCCACAAGGAACTCCTTGTGTGAATTTTCAGACAATTCCGATGAAAAATGTGGGTTAAATCATAAAATACCGAATATCGGGAGGTACCGTTATATGGGGGATATACGATACCGTGGACCTGTATAGACAATTCTCTCTCAGGGGTGAAGTACTCACAAGGAACTACTTGTGTTGATTTTAAGACAATTCCAATGAAAAACGTGGCTAACATCATCAAAATACCGAATATCGGAGGTTACAGTTATATGGGGGATATACGATATCGTGGACCTATATAGACACTTCATTTTGAGGAGGTAAAATGCACACAAGGGACTCCTTTTGTGGATTTTCACACAATTCCGTTGAAAAATGTGGGTAAAATCATCAAAATACCAAATATCGGGGGGGGGGGGGGTACCGTTATATGGGGGCTATACGATATTGTTGACCTATATAGATAATTCTCTGCCGAGGTATAAAGTACGCACAAGGAACTCATTGTGTGGATTTTCAGACAATTCCGTTGAAAAATGTGGGTAAAATCATCGATATACCGAATATCGGGGGGTACCGTTATATGGGGGCTATACGATATTGTGGACCTACAAGGAACTCCTTGTGTGGATTTTCAGACAATTCCGATCAAAAATGAGGGTAAAATCTTCAAAATACCGAATATCGGGGGGTACCGTTATATGGGGGCTATACGATATCGTGGACGTATATGGACAATTCTCTGCCGAGGTATAAAGTACCCACAAGGAACTCCTTGTGTGGACTTTGCCCTTCTGAGCCCAACCTTATATAATATCCCCAACCTGTGTTGTAAGGTGAAAAAATATTACAGAACATTATAAGTCAAATTGAAAAAATCGCATGCGATAAAAGATATGAAAAAATACAAAATGTCACAAAATACTACAAAATCTATATTAACATCATTATTGGCATATTTTTCTGCGATTTTTTTAGATTTTATACTTTTATGCCAAAAGGGCATTCTGAATTGACCAAATTTGTCAAAATCGGCCATTCTTTAAGTAGAAGCATTCTAACTAATATCCCTTTCATTTGTATATTCACATAGTATATATTTCGCTATATATAACCGATATATTTACTATCGGCATCTACGTAACGATCAGAATTTTCCTGTTCGTCTATTTGTAATTTCGCCGGGATTAAAAATATTCGCGGTTTAATGGAAAATTTGACTTTTATTTAACACAAATGTTGTGGCCTATTTCACCCAATAAATATTACCCGATGACCATCAAAATTGGAAGGCTTTTGCCCAGCCCTAAGCTCTAGTCCCATGCTAACTTTCGCTTTGATTGGTCTATAATTGCGACCTGTAGAGCAACTGCAAAATCAGGATTTTTTTCAGTTTTGCGATCATCTCCAAAATAAATAGGGTTCTATTTTGACCCTAGCAACACCTCCATTTTAAATTTCGTGAAGTTCGGGCCATAATTGCGACCTGTAGAGGGATTACAAATTAACATGGACAGACGGACGGACGGAAATACATAGCTAGATCGACTCAGCTCCGCGAGATAGTAAGATCCATATATACTTTCCTATGTGTGGAAACGAATATTTCGTGGTGTTACATAATTTTTGGCCCAATCAAACTTACAATACCCCCAACACATAGTGTTGTAGGGTATAAAAATTGTTTTCTAAGGGGCTAACTGTTTGGAAAATGGGGATTTTTTAAATGAATATTAAAAGGTTTTTATGTCCTGTAAATTGGAAATTTCACTAATAATTATTATAGGACTTTCAGATCATTTGAAAAATTTGTAAAGATTTTTAAAGAATTTGTAGATCAATAATCGCAAATATTTGAAAATTATCAAGAATGAAAATTGTGGTGATTCATGATTTTTTAAGGATTTTTTAAAAGCTAAAATTTTTAAGATTTTTTTTAATGGCTTTCAGAGCTTTTATTATAGATTCTAAGTTCTTTGGTGGGCGTTCGTTTTGTAGATGTGTCTTCTTGTTTATTTAAGAATCTCTCTTCTTTAAATGTGGACTTTTTAAATGACTCTGAAGCACTTTAAGTATTCTAACTTATACTATAACACAACACCGATTGTAACACACACACATACACACATAAATGTTCTTTTCTACTTACAAAATATTGGACGAAAACACTCTTTAATTTGTATCCATTTCTGACAGAACTGTTTAATCGAACTATCATTCTGATTGAAAAATGTCCTGGCAGCGGCATTAACCTGCGTTTGCATAAATGGCGGTATAAACGGCCACTTGCCTTTGGCAGCAAAAAAGCAAATTATATCTATATACGAGTATACGAAGATAATTGAAAAGATGGAAATCCAAATGCTTTGCTTCCACATCCACTTACAGGGAATATTGAAAATCTTCAAAAAACCTTTGTGCTGGTCGACACGTTTGAGGGCATAGATGTTACGACTCTCCTCCGACGGTCTGCGGAGGGCGCTCTGACTTCGGTTGCGGCTGTGATGCATGGTCAGGGCAAAGGGTATCTCTTCGATGCGTACACTGTTCATATAGGCCTCCGTGTAGAGCAGTTCATCCACGACGGCCAGTACATAGAATGGGACTATAAGCCATAGGAGTTTTGTTTTTAAAAACATTTTGGTATGAGAAGGAATTTCAGCAATCCGATGCAAAATTTTAAAAATTCTTCTAAACAGGTTAAGGACTTCGAATGAACTAAACGTTGAATTTTTCATTTCGTTTTCATCAGCCATGTTTCCTGTGGGTTAGCGAATATTCCACGGGATTCCATGTCAGGGAGTTTATGTGCAAGTGCACGCAAGCATACCTGTATGTTATCGGGAATATATGTAATACACATTTGACATTACAACATATTAGGGAGAATGCATAGGCAGGAACGTAGAGTAAGAATGTTTTTGAAAAACATTATTTGGAAATTTACATTCAAATAAAAAATTCAATTGAGAAAGTTTGAATTCAAATCAAAATAGTAATTGTAGTAATAGTAATAATAATAATAATAATATAATAATAATAATAATAATAATAATAATAATAATAATAATAATAATAATAATAATAATAATAATAATAATAATAATAATAATAATAATAATAATAATAATAATAATAATAATAATAATAATAATAATAATAATAATACTAATAATAATAATAATAATAATAATAATAATAATAATAATAATAATAATAATAATAATAATAATAATAATAATAATAATAATAATAATAATAATCATAATAATAATAATAATAATAATAATAATAATAATAATAATATAATAATAATAATAATAATAATAATAATAATAATAATAATAATAATAATAATAATAATAATAATAATAATAATAATAATATAATAATAATAATAATAATAATAATAATAATAATAATAATAATAATAATAATAATAATAAAATAATAATAATAATAATAATAATAATAATAATAATAATAATAATAATAATAATAATATAATAATAATAATAATAATATAATAATAATAATAATAATAATAATAATAATAATAATAATAATAATAATAATAATATAATAATAATAATAATAATAATAATAATAATAATAATAATAATAATAATAATAATAATAATAATAATAATAATAATAATAACAATAATAATAATAATAATAATAATAATAATAATAATAATAATAATAATAATAATAATAATAATAATATAATAATAATAATATAATAATAATAATAATAATAATAATA
Organism: Musca domestica; assembly: GCF_030504385.1. Classification (NCBI taxonomy): domain Eukaryota; kingdom Metazoa; phylum Arthropoda; class Insecta; order Diptera; family Muscidae; genus Musca; species Musca domestica. The sequence continues at coordinate 23,168,316 of NW_026712409.1, read as the reverse complement.
ATAATAATAATAATACATAATAATAATAATAATAATAATAATAATAATAATAATAATAATAATAATAATAATAATAATAACAATAATTATAATAATAATAATAATAATAATAATAATAATAATAATAATAATAATAATAATAATAATAATACTAATAATAATAATAATAATAATAATAATAATAATAATAATAATAATAATAATAATAATAATAATAATAATAATAATAACAAGAAAACAAGTAAAAAAGCTGTAAGTTCGGCCGGGTCGAACTTTGTATACCCTCCACCATTTAGTACAAATTTGGCAATTTTCAAAAAAAAAAAAATAAAATCCGTTAAAAATTCTGTTGAAATTTTAAAAACACCGAATGTAGCCGTATATTAGGTCCATACGACGACGTGGACCTGCATAAGCAACTTTGTCACAAGCTATTACAATATTTGAATGCGAAACTTAAAAAAAAATCTGTTTATAATGTAGCTAAAATCATCAAAATATAAGGAGGTACCATGGGGGTTATTAAACGTGGAGCTGCACAGACAATTTTCTGTCATAGGCTGTAGTATCCAATGCGAACTTCAAATACCAAATTTGAAACAATTCCGGTGAATAATGTCGCTAAAATCAATAAAATATCGAATATCGGGAGGAACCGTTATATGGGGGCTATACGAGGACGTGGATCTGTACAGATAATTTTCTGTTATAGGCTGTAGTATCCAATAGGAACTTCAAATACCAAATTTGAAACAATACCGATGAATAATGTCGCTAAAATCATCCAAATACCGAATATCGGGAGGTACCATTATATGGGGGTATACCAAGACGTGGACCTACATGGCCCATTTTCAATACCAAAAGTCCTGCAGACAATCAATCAATCTACTTCATTTCGCTCGGAAGCTAGAGTGATTTCCACAGACGGACGGACATCGCTAAATCGACATAGAATTTTATGCAGATCAAGAATATATACACTTTGTGAGGTCTAAAATGTATATTTCGAGGTGTTACAAACGGAATGACAAATTTAATATACCCTCCATACTATTGTGGAGGGTATGAAAATAATCATGTGAGCCCTTTTGTTAGAGCGCCATCTCCTGGAGAATAGTCAAACCTATCACATCTCAAATAATCTTTCTGTAGAGGCGGAAGATTCGGATGTTTCTGGTTTGAGGTTTTGCTAGAAAATGCGTTCATTTCGAAATTGTTGATGACATAGCCAATGTTGAAAGCAGTATTTTTACTAAAAGAAAATAATGCCAAGTTCGATATGCCTTTCCCCCTATTTATACAGATAATGAACTCGGAACTCAATTGGAAATTTCTTCTTCGATACGATAATACCATTCTTTGACTGATCTTGAGTAAACTGACCTCAAATGGCTTTTATGAAAAGTCAATTTTTAGAATATTCCATTTGATTTCTTTACTTTTTCATCGGATGGACATTTTCAAATACAATTTTCGAAGACTGAGAGATCTGAAAATGGGGACTTAAAAATTTATACAGTTTAAAGGATTTCCAGAGCTACATTCGCCAATTCTTAGCAACATATCATAAGAAGAACTGCTTTTCGAAAAAGGACTAGTGAAATAATTGACTGACTGAGAATCAACGCCCAGACAAAACGGTTGAAGCTAGGATCTTTAAATTTTGTAAGGTGTCAGTCCTAGGGCGTAGCATAGGGTTTTTTTTTAAATTCCTACTAAAAGTGTACAAAAAGTACTAAAAAATTAATATTTTTTGAAAATTTGTACCAAGTGTGCGAACTGTACCAAATGGTACTAACTTTGGAACAGTTTGGTTTATGCTAAACGGATGATGCTGGAATTTTAAAATATTGTATTGAGTTCACTGTTGGTGACAGGTTTGTGACAAAGAGGAGTTTTTGGAAATGTTTACTACAAATGCACGAATAGTACTAAATAGTACTATATTTAGTACAATTTCTTATTGGGAGAATAGATAGAGCTTGACATCTGAAATTTGGCATTAGGGTCGCTGTTCATATGTAGCCTGGACATATGAAGGTGATTTTGGAAATTCCTATTATAAAGTAAATACTACATTTTACTAAACTTGTTATTTGGTAAGGGATTAATTTGGAAGTCTACAATTTTGCATTAGGTTCACCTTTTCTGCAGATTTGGTTGGTACATGTCGGGGATTTGGAAATACGTACTAAAAAGTACGAAAAGTTCTAAATAGTACTAACTTTGGTATTTGGGTTGTATAGGATAAACAAACTAAAGGATTTTCGCATTTCTAACAATACGTGTACCAAAAGTACTAAAATGTACTAAATTTGATACAATTTGGATTTATATGAACGGACAGTGGTAGAATCTGGACATTTGAAGGGATAGGGGAAAAATCCGAAATTTGATATTTTTATACCCTCCAACATCCTTAAATAATCGTCGTAGACCCCATAAAGTATATATATTCATAATCAGCGTAAAATTCTAAGTAGATTTAACGTTGTCCGTCTGTCTGTTGAAATCACGATACAACCCACATTATTTGACGTAGAAATTTAGCAGAGCAATTTGTATTGTGTCTAGGATGGTTGGTATTGAAAATGAGATATATCGGTCCACGTTCTGGTATAGTCCCCATATAACGGTACCTTCCGATATTCGGTATTTTGATGATTTATGTCACATTTTTTCACGGATTTGTCTGAAAATTGGTATTTGTAGGTCATAACGGGTCCCTGTGCGTGTGGCAAAACATTGCATGTATAGGTCCACGTTATGGTATAGCCCCCATATAAAGCTACCTCCCGATATCCTGTATTTTAATTTTTTGCCACATTTTTTTCACTGATTTGTCTAAAAATTGGTATTTGTGGGTCATAATGGGTCCTAGTTCGTGTGGCGAAACATTGTATGTATAGGTCCACGTTTTGATATAGTCCCCATATAACGGTACCTCCCAATATTCGGTATTTTGATGATTTTTGACACATTTTTCAAGAATTTCTCTGAAAATTGGTAGTTGTAGATCATAATGGGTCCCAGTTCGTGTGGTCATTGTAATTATAGGTCCACGTTTTGGTATAGCCCCCATATAACGGTACCTTCCGATATTCGGTAATTTGATGATTTTTGCCATATTTCTTCACGGATTTGTCTGAAAATGGGTATTTGTAGGTCATAATATGTAGGTCCACGATTGTATGTAGGTCCACGATTTCGTATAGCCCCCATATAACGGTACCTCCCGATATTCCGCATTTTAATGGTTTTTGCCACATTTCTTCTAATGTTTCCTTTGCCCTAAGGTGGAGGGTATTAAAAGTTTGACCCGACCGAACTTAATGTTGTTTTACTTGTTGAATTTCTGTTAGTATCTGTATTTGAGATTTGGCGGAGGATTTGTAAATTTGTGCTTTAATTGTACGAAAAGTACTAAATGACATTAATTTGGTATTGGGTAAAGGAATTGAGCTGAAGTTCTGAAATTTGATTTTAAGGTATCTGTTGATATCTGGAATCGAGATTTGGAAGTGGTTCGTAAATGCGTGCTATATTTGTACAAAAAGTACTAAATAGTACTAAATTGGGTGTTGGGTGAAGGAATAGGACTGAAATTTGTTATCGTGACCTCTGTTGCTATCTGCGTTTGAGATTTGGCGGGGATTTGTAAATGAGTGCTATATTTACTAAGGCCACTGTTGGTATCTGGAATTGAGAAAAATAGTGATTAGGAAACACGTCCTATGTTTGTAAGAGAAGTACTAAATGGTGCCATATTCGGTATTGGATGAGGGGATAGGACTGGAATCCCGAAATTTGACACTGAGGTCTCTGTTGGTATTTGGGATTGAGATATGGAGGTGGTTTTGGAAATGTGTACTACAGGTGCAGTTGCACGAAAAGTGCTAAATAGTTCTATATTTGGTACAATTTCGTATTGGGTGCACAGATAGTGCTTGGGATCTAAAATCGCTATTCATGTGTAGACATATGGAGATGGTTTCGGAAATGTGTACTATAATTGTACGAAAAGTACTGAACGGTACTATATTTGGTATTGGGTGAAGGGATAAGGAATCCTTAAATTTGATATTGAGGTCTCTGTTGGCATCTGTGTTTGAGATTTGGCGGTGGTTTGTACGAAAACTACTAAATGATGCCATATTTGGTATAGAATATGAATCCTGAAATTTGATATAGATGTCACTGTTAGTGTCTGTGGTTAAAATATGACGGTGGTCTGGAAATGTGTACTATATTTGTTTGAAAAGTACTAAATAGTACTAAATTTGATATTACGTAAAGGAATACAGCTGAAATCCTGAAATTTAATACTGAGGTCTCTGTTAGTATCTGGGATGGAGATATGGAAGTATGTTTAGAAATGTGTACTACAGGTCCACGAAAATATTTCTATATTTGGTACTAAATAGTTCTATATTTTGTACAATTTTGTATTGGGTGAGAAGATAGTGTTTGAGATATGAAATTTGGTTTTTGGGGTTGCTGTTCATATGTAGGACACAATTATAGGACACATTTCCGAAACCACCTCCGGATGTCTAGTGGTTTCGGAAATGTGTCCTATTATTGTACGAAAAGTACTGAATGGTACCATATTTGGTGTTCGGTCAAGGGAATCCCCAAATTTGATATTGAGGTATTTATTGGTAACTGGTATTGAAATCTGGTGGTGGTTTTGCAAATGCGTACTATCATTGTTCGAAAAGTACTGAATGGTACTATTTATGTAACATTGTTGGTTCTAGGATTCTGAAATTTGATATTAAGGTCTCTCTTGGTGGTAGGTTTGTTATAAAGAGGGGTTTTGGAAATGTGTACTATGATTGTACGAAAAGTCCTGAATGGTACTAATTTTGGATATCTGTTTTTGTTTTATAGGGTTTACCTATGAAAATGTTGAATAATTTTGGACAGTTAAATCGAATCTGGGTTCATTGTGCAAAGGTTTATTAAGTTTAAAGTTTTTATTAAAGTTGTTGCAAAATGATCAGGCTTAATCCCTTTATTGTTGTTTTTATAAAAACAAAGTTTGTTTATTATTGGAGAACGATGGTAATGTTTACCAGGGGGTAAGGCAGGGAATACCTAGGTTTCAGAAAGAGATTGGTGGCTCTTTCCGAAACCTAGGAACGAATCTACAATTGTAAGGCGGACTTTCTGCTAACTTAGTTTTAAAATAACTATCTGAATTTTTTTTTTAAATATTAGAAAATATTGATCATAGCCATACATCCCCTCCCAAACGACTACCTCTGTTTGTTAGAAACATCTGGATTGTTATTAAATTGACATAATACATTAAGAGGACATTGAACTGTTTATGACATGTACGCCACATTGACATGACGTTAAATGCATGTCCACCCTCCAATAGCCGTTCATACATACTTACCCGTTTGCCCGTCAATCCAAATTTACGTCCTTCCAAAGCCCATAAAATAAAAGTTCGAAATGAAAATTTTAGAAATAAAAAAAGAGTTCAGTTGTTTTATTAAGTCGTGTTTTTTCAGTATTCTAACAAAAACATAAAATGGTGGTAATTGTGGTGGGGGGATTTCACTAAATGTATATATGACAAAAAAAAGGATAAATTAAAATATTTATGTATATATGTATGTTTCTATTATGTGTAGTAGTAGCAATTGTAGTAGTTTGGTTGGCTTGGCTTACTTTCCCTAACTTAAAGCTCCGTGATTATGGCTAAAAAACGAATTGTGTATAACTTATGGATTAGATAAGGCACCTTTGTGATTGGCTTTTCTTGGCTTACATTTGCATTTGTTGTATGTATTTTAAATTACTAAATAATACAATACAGACAAGTTGTTTTTAAATTAAACTTAATAATTAACTTATAATTATTATTTGTCATCTTCACCATCATCATTATTATTAATATTTATCACTAATTTATACAGGGTATCCTGTAGTGGGATTTTTTTAATTTTTTCGCTTTTTTTGGGACACCCTGTATATGTCTGGCACTTTGTTAACATAATACTAAACAAATTTAATTAATATATCTATGCAGAAATCAAAAGTGTCAGGAGTATTATTTTCTAAAAAATAATGTATTTCCCATTAAAAATTTACATCTAATCTATCAAAGCTTTAATAAAATTTTTTTTTTTGAAAACATTTTCCTGACACTCTATTTCGGCGAATAAAATCAAAAAATAAATAAAAAATAATTATCACTATACAACTACGACTATTTATAAATATTTGAGGCACTTTCCTATTCTTATCTAGTAGCTAAGCAGTTTGTGATTTTTTTTTGTGTCAACTCCTTTCTTAGGCGTATATAGGTGTGTGTGTATATGTATGTATTTGTATCCTTAGGCAGTATCACAGCACAACAGTTCATCGTTGTGATTACAATGGAATTCCATTTCCTTTTTGTTAATGGCATTTTTCGGCGATATCACCAGACTTTTTCGTTGCAGTGCGGCAGCACGCAATTTCTTGTTGCGTCGCTTACGCTTGCGATGTATGCAATACCAGACCACTGTGCAGAGGAGAAGAAAAAAAAGAAGAAGTCGATTATTAACACCTTTCGTTTTTTATTGTTTTTGTCAGTTTTTATTACTTACATAGAAGCACCACCAGAATGCCACCACAACAGCCGGCCACAAATATCCAAAGGTTACGAGCTTCCGCTTTGGCCACCGACGTCTTGCAAGTGTGAAAAGTTTCCGAATCTAGGGTAAAATTATATGGCAGTGGACAAATGGAGGGATCCAATGTTTCTACAATTAAAAAAGGGAGGGGGACAATGAAATTCTATGATTTATTCTTTTTTTAAATAAAAAAAAAATAATAAAAAATGAAACGGAAAAATACGCTGACTCCATTCTAAACAGATACCAAAGAGGAACATATAACAATTAAACAATTAAATAAAAAATCAAGAACAAATATTCCATACTGGCAAGTGTCCGCTACTACGTCAGCGAAAAGTCCGTCTTTTAGGCCAGTTTACAAAAATTTTTAATCAAAACTTCATACATGATACTTAGTTTTCAGATTTTCAAGTTTTTCCTTTTTCGAAAAGAATTATAGGAAAATGTTTAATTTTTACACCAAAAAGTCTTTAAAATATTTAATTTTGAAATTTACCGAAGTGGATATTAGTACAACTATTGGGCAGTGGATCAACATCCAATGTTTCTGTTCAAAACTATTTCAACGTCTCCATATGTAAACCCTAAAAACCAACAGAGACCTTAATATCAAATTTCAGAATCCCTTCATCCAAAACAATCTAAATATGTCCATCCTAGAAACCAACGGTGATCCAAAAGTCGTACAATTTAGTACTTTTCGAACAGTACACATTTGCAAAGCTACCACCAGATACCAACAGAGACCACAATATCAAATTTCGGGACTCAAGCTTTATACATTCACTTAATACCAAATTTAGTAACGCTTAGTACTTTTCGAACAATTATAGGACACCATTTCAAAACCACCTCCATATCTTTACCGCAGACTCCAACAGTGACATCTATATAAAATTCCAGGATTTCAACTCTATTCCTTCACCCTATACCAAATTTAGTACTTTTCGTACAATTACTGTACACATTTCCAAAACCACCTCAAAATCAAATTTAGTACCATTTCGTACATTCGTACAAATATAGGATACATTTTCAAACCACAGCTAAATCTCGAAAACAGATACTAACAGAGACCTCTATATCAAATGTTGGGATCACATCCAAGACCCAAGTCAGTACTATTTAGTGCATATCGTACACATTCCATATGTCAATTCCAGATACCAGCAGAGACCTCAATATCAAATTTGAAGATTCCAGTCCAATGCCAAATTTAGAACCACTTAATATAATTATAGTACGCATATCCACAGCCAACTCCTTATCTCAATTACAAACACAAACAATGACATCCATATCAAATTACAGGATTCCAGCCCTATCCTAAATTTAGTACCATTTGGTACTGTTCGCACAAATATATATATATATATATATATATATATATATATATATATATATATATATATATATATATATATATATATATATATATATATATATATATATATATATATATACGGATTTCCAACAACACCGCCAAATCTCAAATAGAGACACCATCAGTAATCTAAGTATTAAATTTCAGAATTTTATCTCTATCCCTTCATCCCATATCAAATATAGTACCATGCAGTACTTTTCGTACACTTATAGTATACTCTTCCGAAACCACCTGCATATGCCTAGGCTACACATAAACAGCGATCCTAATATCAAATTTAAGATTTCAAACACTCTCTGTTTACCTAATACCAAATTATATCAAATATAGTACTAATTAGTACTTTTCGTGCAATTGTAGTACATATTTCCAAAATTAAATTTTATTCTCAATCTTATACACTAACAGTGAACCTGTGCAGTTCTTACTCTTATTACACATTTCCAAAACGACCTTGTTGTAGCAACCCCATTTCCAAGAATTGATACTCATACCAAGTTTCATGATTTTACCACTATTCTTTCACATAATTCCTAATCGTACCGAATTCAGTACATTTTAGTACTTTTGTTACAGGTATTGTTAGAATTTGGAAAAAAAACCCTTAGTTTGTCTATCCTACATAACATGAAAGACTCTCATTCCAAATTTCAGATTTCTAGCTCTATTCCTTCCCCAAATACCAAAGTTAATACTATTTAGTACTTTTCGTACTTAACAGGGTGAGATGAAAGAAACTGCAACCAATTTCAGACTGCTGTCATTTCTAAGCCATAAATGAAACTTTTGTGTTTCGTTCCATCGCTCGTTACCGATGTTACGAGATACTGGTAGCGTAGCCCGAAGTCAAGACCGGAATGGATGGAAGAAAACAGCAACATCAGCAGAAATGGTTCGAAAAGTAAAGAAGCGACTTGATCGAAACCAGCGTCGCAGTGGCCGAAAAATGGCTCGTGATCTGAACATATCCCATTCGGCAAATATTGAAAAATGAGCTGGGGGTGAAGCCATTGAAATTCAAAAAAGTGCAAAAATTTACACCGCAACAGAAATAAAATAGACTCAAAAGAGGTAAAGAGTTGCTTCGCTTAGCCGAAAGTGGTGAACTGCCGAATTTGGTTTTCTTCGATGAGAAAACATTCGTTGTCCAGCAGTTTGTAAACAAACAAAATGCTCGTGTTTACTTGTCAAAGAGGTCAGCTGAAAATATGCACCTTCGGTTGGCCACCAGAACTCAAGCCCCGGCCATGGTGATGGTGTGGGCCTCCATAACAGCCGACGATCGCTCTCCGCTCGTATTAATTGACAGTGGCATCAGAATAAATGCCGAATATAATCGCGAAAATATTCTGGAGGGTGTATTAAAGCCTTGGGCACGCAAACATTTTGGCCGCAGACCTTGGGCATTCCAAAAAGCACCATCGCACTTAGCACGCGCCACCCAAGAATAGTTACAAAATGAGGTTCCTCGCTTCATTTCCAGCGCACAATTAGCACCAAAATTTTCGGATACCAATCCGTTGGACTATTATGTCTGGAGTATTTTGGATAGCAAGGTTGGCACTCAAAAATACCAAAGTGTCGATCACCTCAAGCAAGCGCTTCGCCGGGAATGGGCCAAAATACCGCAGTGCAACATTTAGGCAGCGTGTGACGGTGTCATTGGCCGTTTGAAGGCCATAATTCGTGCCAAAGGTGACCAATTGGAACAAATCTAAACTTATTCTAAAATTTGATGCTATTTCCGACATATTTTGCTTTCATTCTTTTGACTTTTCCGACTCTTGACTTTTCCTTACTGGTTATTATTATTATTATTATTATGATTATTTTTTTTACTAATTTTGGTAATTTTTTTTATTCGAAAATCTTGATTTTTTACAAAATCTTTTCTTCAACTCACCCACACAAACAGGTACAAATTTCGTTTTGACCGACAACGCCCTCAAATGATTATTGGCCTGTTGACACTGGCACTGATCCAATTGGGTCCGTGTCAGATCGATACTCTTTAAATTGCACATATTTGCAAAACGATCTATGCTGAGATCCATCAGGGGATTCATTGAGGCATTTATGTGCCATAGTTCTGCAAAAAAGGGGAACATAAATTAATAAATTACAATTGTAGATGATTTTTAATCGAACTTACTTGGTAGTATACCCAAATCGGGTATATCTTGCAGACCACAGTCGGCCACATTGAGATATTCCAGTGGCGCCTTTATCGGTCTGTCCAAGGCCTCAAGATCACGTTCCAAGTGGATCAATTCATTGCTGTCGATGTAGAGATTTCTCAGCGAAGGCAGCTGCAACAGTTCCAGGGGTATGGTCAATAGACCGTTATTTGATAAATCAATTTCCTGTAATTACAAAAACAAAAATGCAAAAAAAAACTAATTAGTTAATGTAACAATTTAGCATCGAGTTAATTGAGCGCAACATGTGAACTGTCTACAAAAGTCACTGATGATTGACAAGAAGTGTCATAATTAGTTTGAAGTAGCGTGCGAGCATCTTCCCCATCCAATGTGACAATTGCATGCAAATGTTCTCTACAACGGATTTGTTAATTATTTTTTTTTTGTGAATTTATTTTTCTCGCATTCAATTGTCTATTTTGTTTAATTAACCGTTACATTGATTTGTTAATTTACATTTCGCATTTGTTGTTCAAATTTTGTTGGAGATAATATCGCTTACCTGCAGTGATGTGAGATGGGAAAATGTACCCGGTTCCACCGATTGTATCATGTTGTCATACAACAATAAATATTTAATATTTTTGTAGGGTTGAAATGAGCTGCGCTTTAGCTTCTTGATGCGATTGTAGGATAAGTCCAAGACCTGGAAGAAAATAGAAAAATGTTTTTTTATTATTAAAATTTAGAAAATTAAAAAAAATAAATAATTTCAAATTAAATAACGAAGTATAAAATATCTGAACTGAAGACAAAAAAGTTTATTGACCTTTAGTTGAAAAATATCAAACATTCGAAATGCAAAAAATTGAGTGTAAGAAAAAACATATAAATATTTATATTTTTAATAAAAAAACAACTAAAACCAGTAAAGAAAGTCTTAAAGTCGGGCTAGGCCGACTTTATGATACCCTACACCACTTTGCTAATTTAGTAGAGCTCCACATAACAATTAAAAGTTTTTATGGGATAATTTAATCATACACGCTATGATTATAATTATAATTTAAAGTTCAAAGGACTAAATATGCCGAAGCATTTGTATCTTTTAAATTCGGAATTGTATTGCCCATTTGGTGCACAATTATTTTGAAATCGGATAAAGATATATATGGGAGCTATATCCAAATCTGAACCGATCTCGATAAAATTTGGCAAAGACATATCTGAGCTGTATTTGATATATGTCCCTGAATATCGTTGTTACGGAGTGCATATTAAGGTTGTGGGTAACAAATATAACAAATCGGATGAATAATATATATGGAAGCTATAGCTATATCTGAACCGATCTTCACCAAATTTGACATACTAGCTTCTAGACTCAATTCGGTCGTAAGTGCCAAATTCCATCCCATTTGGACAAATATTAGACGTTTGGTGCACAATCAAAGGTAAATCGGACGAAGTTATATATGGGAGCTATATCCAAATCTGAACCGATCTCGATACAATTTAGCAAATGTATTTCTGAGCTGTATTTGATATATTTCTCCAAATATTGTTGTTACAGAGTGCATATTACGGCGGCGGTGGACAAAAATAACAAATCGGATGAACAATATATATGGGAGCTATAGCTATATCTAAATCGATTTCGATCAAATTTGGCATACATATTTTCAGGCCTAATTTGGGTGTATATGCAAAATTCCATACAATTCGGGATGATATTACACGTTTGGTGCACAATAAAAAGCAAATCGGACAAAGATATATATGGGAGCTATATCTAAATTTTTACCGATTATCTCCAATTTCAATAGGGTTCGTCCTTGGGCCAAACAAATGATCTGTGCAAAATTTCATCTGGATCGGGCAATAAATGCGACCTGTACTTTGTTTACAAAAATATATTGACAGACGGACAGACGGACGGACGGACATGCATAAATCGACTCAGAATGTGATTCTATGCAGATCATCAAAAGGAACTATGGGTCTATCTCGTTTCCTTTTGCCTGTTACAAACAAATGCACAAAGACATAATACCCTGACCACCTTGTGGTGTAGGGTATAAAAACTGTAAGTGCGGCCGGGCCGAATTTTGAATACCCTCCATCATTTGCAACGAATTTGGAAATTCTCAGAAACAATAAAATCTTAAAAACACCGAATGTAGCTGTAATGTAATGGTCTATACGACGACATGGACCTGCATAGGTAACTTTTGTCATAAGCCATTACAATATACAAATGCGAAACTTAAAAAAATCGGTGAATAATGTAGCTAAAATCATTAAAATACCGAATATCGGGAGGTGCTTATATATGGGGGCTATACGAAGACGTGGACCTGCACAGACAATTTTCTGTTTTAGGCTGTAGTATCCATTTCGAACTTCAAATACCAAACTTGAAACAATTCCGTTGAATAATGTCTCTAAAATCATCAAAATACCGAATATCGGGAGGTACCGTTATATGCGAGCTATACTAAAACATGGACCTACATGGTCCATTTTCAATACCAAAAATCCTTTAGACATAATATACATTTGAATAAATGTTATCAATCTACTTCATTTCGTTCGAAGGCTAGAGTGATTTCCACAGACGGACAGACGGGTGGACATCGCTAAATCGACAAGGTAAAAAGTATCAGTCGGTTTTGCCGACAGATATATACCCTCAGCCAATGTCCGACTATTTAAATATGTTTTGACTTCTGCTATGATTATTCAATTGTTGACCCTCTTTGGAGAAGGTTCCGAAGCAATGAACCATTATTGTTCATTTCGTATCGGTCCTACATAAATATGATATAAATATAGCGACGTATCAGGTTTGGATTATATTGATTACTTCCTTCACTTTATATGAGACTAGCTGAACCCGGTGCGCTTCGCTACCCCTTTTGATTTTATATGCATTCAAAATTTTATTTACGAATATATGTTGGATAAAGAAAAACAAATTTAAAAATTAAAAAAAAATATTGCACTAATTTAATGCGTTAATAAACAAAATCATTACAAAAGCAGTAACATGACATGCATACACGAAGGGTTTGTCCTTTTGATTTATTTATTTCATAGCAAATACCAAGCGTGCAGGAAACTGCAATTTTTTTAAGTAGAGTGGCATTTCTATTGCTATTAGTGAATTCGAGATAGCAACATACTTCGCCGTAATAAGCGTATTTCAAATAAATTGTTGTGTTGTTTTTTAGCGTTAGCCTAAGGCGTTGTGGGTCAATGGTTCTTATTAAAATCATATCCCAATCTGATCCGATTTAAATATAATTTTAAAAAAATTACTTTTACACCAAACTCCGCCACACCTTTCATATTTCATTGAAATTGGTGCGTCAAATATGTGAAATCGGCCGAGAATATATGTATGGGAGCTATATCCAAATCTTCACTAATTTCCAATTTATTTATCACATTTATTATTATAACCAAATTCCGCCACACATTCTGAATTTCATTGGAATCGGTCATATATATCGTGTTTGGTGCATAATATGTATGAAATCGGCCTCAACTGATTTCAATATAATTTGGCAATTTTTTCTGGTGCCAGATTTTGTCTTCTCGCTTTGGGTGCATCAAATATGTGAAATCGGCTGAGTATATATATGGGAGCTATAATCACATCTGAGCGTATTTGAATATATTTTATTTTTGTACCAAATTTAGCCACTCATGCCGAATTTCGTTGGAATCGGAAATACGTATCGTGTTTTGTGCATCAAATATGTGAAATCGGCGGAAAATATATCTGGGAGCTATATCCAAATCTGAACCGATTTTAATATAATTTGACTAATTTATTTTCTAATCAAAATCCCGTTACATATTCCAAATTTCTTTGGAATCGAACATACATATCGTGTATGGTGCATAAAATACATGAAATCGGTCGAAAATATATATGAGAGCTATATCCAAAACTGAACCGATTTCAATTTAATTTGACAAATTCATTTTGGCTCCCAATTCCGTTACTTATTTTAAATTTCATTACAATTGGAAATACATGTCGTGTTTGGTCCACCAAATACATGAAATCGGCCGAAAATGTATATGGGAGCTATATCCAAATCTGAACCGATTTCAATATAATTTGGGAAATCAATTTTTTAGATAAAATCTATCACACGTTTCAAATTTCATTGAAATTGGGGATACATAGCCTGCTTGGTGCATCAAATGCTTGAAATCGGCCGAAAATATATATGGGAGCTATATCCAAATCTGAACCGATTTCAATATAATTTGACAAATTTATTTTCGGATTAAATCCCGTCACATATTCCAAATTTCATTGGAATCGAACATTCATATTGTGTTTGAGGCATCAAATGAACGAAATCGGTCGAAAATATATATGGGAGCTATATCTAAATCTGAACCGATTACAATATAATTTGGAAAACTTATTTTTGTTCCAAATTCCGTTACGTATTCCAAATTTGGAGACTGTATCTTCAACCAATCAATAGATATGTGCATATAAAATCTAAATTTTTGGGAGGTACCTCCGATTCTGATGCTATATCTCCAGTTCCAAGTGGAAATTCAAAAATGTATATAGCCTATGTTACTTTCAGGCGATGTTGCAGTATATATGGAAATTTTCAGGGAAATCTATTCAGCGGTTTTCGAGTCCATAAATTACAAACAAACATACAAACATTTTCCTCTTTTATAGATATAGAAGATATGTGATAATTTTTAAAAAAAATGTTAAAATGTGCTTGAGGTACCGGATATAGTCGACCGAAGTATTTCATACTTCATCTAATACAGATAACAATATTGGAAATCAGAAAATCGAACATTTGAATCTAATTTTATGCAAAATCATAAATTCCATATTCCTCTCAGTTTCTGCAACGCGAGATATATTTAAATATAGCAAGCAGTAAAGAATCAAGTTGTAAAGTCGCAAGTTATGACAGATCAAAGTATTGTGACCCTTTTTGGGTCAGGTATAAAATAAAATTTAATCTAAAAAATAATAAAACAAGTAAGCAAAGGCTACAGTCGAGCGGGGCCGACCGTTGAATACCCTACAACACTATAATAAACCATACAGTTGATATAGGCAGATACTCGAAAGAATTCCACAAGATTTTGTGACAAATAATAAAAGAAAACCATCGGGTTCCGTTCTCTAATTTTCGAATAATAGCAACTTAAACTAATTTGCTCATTTCCAATTTATTGGTAGATGTTGCACGTAAATGGTCTTCCTAGATCTGGAACCAATATTTCTCAAAAAAATGAGAAACAGACATTTGACTATATTCTTCAACGAAATCAGCGTTAACGAAATAGTCAGAAGTGCGTCTTTCCTGTATTTGTGAATTCTCCAAAAAGTCACTGGAATCGACATTTTCGTATTTTGTCTACAAAATTTGGCAAACTATTTCACACATTGAATATTTTTGGATGGCCATCCAAAACTGCTTGGCTTTTGTAATGTCCGGTAACCCCCATTCAAATGTGCGTGAGGATCGGGCGACAATTTTGCAGTGTTTTGGTCTATTTCAACCCCTAAATATATGGCGATCATCTCCAAAAAGAGTAGGCTTCTATTCTGACCCTCATCTTATCGCCATGCAAAATTTCGTAAGGATCGGTCCATAAATGCGATCTGTATATGATATCCTGATATCCCAACTACTTAGTTTTGTTAGCTGTAGAATTAGTACTAAATGTTTAATTCAAAATGAAAATATGCCAAAAATATGACAAAATTGAAAAAATATGAGAAAATTTTACAAAATCAATATTTTCATCTTTAGAGAGATATTTTTATGAGATTTTTTTAGACGCTTTTTCTTTCCAGCCAAGAGGCCATTCTAAACTAATGAGAACTTTCGAAATCGGTTCAGCCGTTCTCGACATATAAGAGATTTTTCAAGCATATCTTCTTTGATATACATATATATCGCACATATTTTGCTATATATCCGTATTGTTGGATGTTAACATCAGTGTAAAGATCAGAAGTAACCTTGTCATGGCTTTGTGATTTCGCCGGGATTTAAAATATTCGCGGTTTAATGAAAAATTTTGAATTTTTTCAACACAAAATATATGGTCTATTTCACCGCTAAATGTTATCCGATGACCACCCAAATTGGTAGGCTTCTTCCCCGCCCTAAACTCTAGCTACATGCGAAATTCCGCGTCGATTGGTCTGTAATTGCGACCTGTATAGCTACTGCAAAATCCGACATTTTTTCAGTATTTGGTCCATTTCAACCCCTAAACAATTGGCGATCATCTCCAAAAGAAATAGGGTTCTATTCTGACCCCAGTCCCACCTCCATTCTAAATTTCGTGAAGATCGGGCCATAATTGCGACCTGTAGAGTGATTACAAATTAACATGGACAGACGGACAGACGGACAGACGGACGGACGGACATACATAGCTAGATCGACTCAGCTCGGCGAGCTAGGAAGATCCATATATACTTTCCTATGTGGGAAACCAATATTTCGAGGTGTTACATAATTTTTGGGCCAATCAAACTTATAATACCCCCAACACATAGTGTTGTAGGGTATAAAAATTATAATAAAAACTTCCAACTTTTGATTAACTTTTATTAATTAATAAGATTTAATAAACAACTTTACTTTTCCTACAACTTTGTTGTCTCGACAGTTATGTTTCAAAAAAACGAGAATTCTCTTCCCACTCCAATTGTGTGCGAACAATGTGCTCCACACTAGAAGACCTCATCCACCAAGACTCCACAACAATGTAAACGAGGTATTATTTAGCAATTAAGACCAATTGAGCTTCATTTATGCAAGGGGCATGGGCTTGGAATTGTGGCTGGGCCAGCATTTTTTTTTTCGAAATTTACCAGAAAACCACAAATGAAGAACTCAGACAAAATAAAATTAAAAACAAAAACAAAAGTGAATTCAAAAAAGCTCTGCTCTGAAACCTCGGAAATTTGTGTGTGAATGCAGCACATATTTGGTTTCATTGAAATAAATTGATGGCCATGATGAACGGTAAGGGCGTAGATGTCTGTGTGAATCAGTTATAAACAATTTTGACATGTGATTCCAATTGGACTGAGTTTAAATCGAAAACTAAGAACCTACAGAAGGGATTTTCATGCAAGGTCTTTACTGGTCTTTCCGTAAGCTTAAAATATTTAGCAACCTTCGCCGTGTACTCCTATCCATCATCTATTTCTAGAAGGCTTCATTGATTTTCATTGTAAAAAAAATCCCCAATGACTTTCGATCAATCTTCTAACTATTGGTCTTCTATCTGTGAACAACTCGGTGGTTTTCGAGTTTTCTAACAAGAAGTAAAGATTCCGCAACCTTTTTTTATACCCTCCACCATACGTAGCATGGAGGACATATTAAGTTCGTCATTCCGTTTGTAAGTCATCGAAATAATAATTGTAGACCTAACATAGTATATATATTCTTGATCAGCGTAAAATTCTAAGATGAATTAGCCCTGTCCGCCCGTCTGTTGTAGTCACGTAAGAGTCAAAAAGTATATATATTCTTGATCAGAGTAATATTCTAAGATGAATTAGCCCTGTCCGCCCGTCTGTTGTAGTCACGTTAGAGTCAAAACGTATATATATTCTTGATCAGCGTAAAATTCTAAGATGAATTAGCCCTGTCCGCCCGTCTGTCACGTTAGAGTCAAAACGAATAAAGAACGAAGCTAAAATTTTGCACAGATCCGTCTTTTGTCTGCAGGCAGGTCGAGTTCGAAGATGGGCTATAGCGATCCACTATGTCGTATCGTATTCTTAGAACTTTACTCCATGGAAGAGAATTGTCCATGGGTCCACTATATCCTGAAGCTCCCGTATTTTAACGAAATTTTCGACCGGCTTTGTTTTTAATTTGGCGACATTATTTAATGAAATTGTTATAAGTTTCGTATTTTCGTATACTTATGCAGGTCCATGTCTTCCTCTAGCCCCCATATAACGGTTTTCATTTAAGTAATATTTTTTGACGGTTTTTTTTTTTTTTTTTGTTTTGAAGATCCTTCAAAATGTTGGAAGGTATTAAAAGTTCGGTTTTCTAAAATTAAAATATCATCAAAATTCCGAATATAGGGAAGTACTTTTTTATTGGGGCTATACGAAGACGTGGGCCTTCACACACAATTTTACCGAAAAAGGGAGGTGCCATTATATGGGGGCTATACCAAAACGTGGACCTACATCACCCATTTTCAATGCCAAAAGTCCTGCAGACATAATACACATTTGAGTAAAATTTCATCAGCCTACTTCATTTCGTTCGGAAGCTAGAGTGAATCGACATAGAATTTTATGCTGATCAAGAATATATGTACTTTGTGGGGTCTAAAATGCATATTTCGAGGTGTTACAAACGGAATGACAGACTTTGTAAATTCTTCACAAAAGCCCACTATTGTTATATTTTTTTAAGTAATAAGGCTAATTATAATTTGTGAATGTCTCTGATCTTTCACAGACATACGCAAAATACTGGAACTCTTTCACAATCTGCCACAATCCATGCTTCTTAACAATCCATGCTTCTCAACAAATTTGGTACCAGGCCACAAATAAAGGGAACAGAAAATATTTTTTTCAGATTTTTAGGTATTATATGAAACGTTACAGCTTCAATGTATTCCCAAGAAATATTCCCCAAAGGGTTTCCAACAATATTTCCAAGCACACTATGTTACAAAAACGCAAGGGTTACGAGGAGTCATACAATTTATGAAAGTCTATTAATTTTTACTCAAAACTAAAAGCATTGATACTCCCTCTCTCTCTCTCTCTCTCTCTCACTTCTCTCATACGAATGCAATTTGATGCCATGACATGCAATAAACTCCTCTTCATTTAATTGAAAATGTAAATCCCCCACAACAACAATAACAACATTAAAACCGAATAGAATATCCAGGGCCGACACATTGACTGCACAAACATGCACACAAACACACTCACAAATTATGCTCGTCTGTCCGCCCTTTATTGTCATTCCTGCATTCAGTCGCCCGTCTGTTATTTTCGTCAACAACAACAACTACAAATCAAGTCCACTTAAATTGCAACATAATGACAATAATTGAATATCATTCATTCAATTATCATTGAATGAATGAATGAAAGAATATGCAACGACTGAAATTACACACCCGATGTGCTAAAGCAAGTTTCACGAGACTCGGACATTAGACGAAACACAATAACCGCTATGATGCACGACATTTTAATATTACACATGGAACCAATATAATAGATATTGGAATAGATACATTTTGAATATCGAACTTACCTCCACCGATGACTTGAGATATTGCGGCACCTCCTTCAGATTCATGTCGAAACAGCGTATCTTCAGTAATTTCTCCACTCGTAAATATTTGCATTTTCGTTCTTCGGGTCCGACGAAGCCAAATGCCAACATTTTGCCAAATATCGTGAGGAAGGATATTTGCAAGATCACCGAACTGAGTTCCATACTGAAATGAGAAACGAAACAGGACATTTCAATTTGGGAAGGTCAATGAGCAGTTGAGGAATGTTTTTTTGTTGTTTTTGTTGTATTTAAAGATGATGATGATGAAATATGCAAAAATATTTACGGTATTCGAATAAAACAATTTATGTTGATCTCATTATGGTGGCGCATGCATGTTTCGTATGTCGCGATGTATGTGTATGTTTGTGGGGGGTACTTCATGAAACCACTTCAACAAGTGCTAGAGGTATGTGTATAAGCTTGAAACGGCAAAAAGAGAATTTCTGTCGGGAGTGAAATATAAGAAGGATATCTTATGGACTATTCAACCCAATAAACGCACAGGAGGCAATGAACACTTTGCGAAATAAATATAAGTACATGAGGAAATTTTACCACAAAATTGCCACGCGACATTAAAGAGAGTGCGAGACGTAAGAGAGTGATGACGTAAGAAAAAAGTGAATTCTCTCATGAAGGCCTGTAGGATGTGTCCAACTGTCCAACCCCTATCGAAGGATTTTCAAATGTAATAGTCCTGCAAAAGGCCTTCCTGTCGAGAGTAGGCCCATGACTTCAAGCCATGGAAGACCTTCGGAAGGCTTTCCATTTATTTTTTATGTACATAAGAACTCTGTCCAAAGAAGGCGTAAGGTCATTCTATGGACCTTCTGTCCATAGAAAACCTGTGGAAGGTTCTTTATCAGTAGGAGATTTTTGGGAAATCTGTTGTCCCTCGAAGACTTGTGAATTTCTTGTGACTATTGAAGATAAGATGGAAGATCTTTTTATCCCTAGAAGAACTGTCCTTATCAGTAGGAGACTTTTGGAAAATCTGTTGTCCTTCGAAAACTTGTGAATTTTTTTCTGACTAATGATATGTGGAAGGTTTTTCTTATTGGAAAATCTTTTATCCTTAGAAGACCTGTCTTCAGTCCATAGTACATAAAATAACTGTGGAAGATATTTTGTTCCTAGAAGACCTGTGGAAGAATTGCGGAAGGTCTTCTGATCGTAGAACAGCTATAGAGGGACTTCTGTCAATAGAAGATCTGTGAAAGATTATTTGCTTTTACGAAACCTGTGGAAGGTCTATATAAGACTTGTGGGAGGTCTTCTGACTACAGAAGATCTCTGGAAGACCTTCAGTATATAGAAGACCTGTGGAAGATCTTCTTCTTCCTAGGAGACCTGATTGAGCCTTTTTGACTATATAACAGCTATGGAAGTCTTCTGTCTATAGAAGACCAGTTGGCGGTCTTCTGACCATAGAAGGTCTGTGGTAGGTCTTTTTAATATAGATGACCTCGGAAAGAATTTTGGCTATATATCTGTCCATAGAAGATCTGTGAAAGGTCTTCTGACCATTAAAGGTCCGTGTAAGGTCTTCTTAATATAGATGACCTCGGAAGTACTACTGACCATAGCAGACCTCTGGGACGTCTACTGGCTATAGAAGACCTTAGAAGATATTTTGTCCCTAGAAGACGTTGGATTGTCTTCTGATTAAAGAAGACTTGTGAGGAGTCTTTTGTCCCTAGGAAACCTGGAGACCTTCTCCTTCTGACGATAGAAGACCTGCGGAAGGTTTTCTGACTATAGAAGACCTGTAGAAGGTCTTCTGACCATTAATATAGATGACCTCAGAAGGTCTTCTAACTATAGAAGACCTGTGGGACGTTTACTGACTATGACGTGTGGAAGGTCTTGTGACTGTTGAAGATTTAGGGCCCTTGGAAGATATTTTGTCCCTTGAAGACCTGTAGAATGTCTTCTGATTATAGAAGACCTGTAGAATGTCTTCTGATTATAGAAGACTTGTGAGGAGTCTTTTGTCCCCAGGAGACTTGCGAAGATCTTTTGTCCCTAGGAGACCTGTGGAAGGTCTTCTGACTATAGAAAAACTGTAGAAGTTCTTCTGAATATAGATGAACTCTGGAAGGTCTTCTGACTATAGAACAACTATGAAAGGTCTCCAGACTAAAAAAGATCTATGGAAAATCTTCTGACAATTGAAGATCTGTGGAATACCTTTTATAAATAGACGACCCTTGGAAGATTTTTTGCATTTGGAAGACCTGTGGAAGATCCTTTGACTATAGAAACCTTGTGGAAGGTCTGACAATAGCAGACCTGTAGGGTGTCCGTCAAAATTAGAAGACTTATTGAAGATCTTCTAAATTAACAAGGCCTATAGAAGCTATTTTAACAACATGGAATGTGTGTATGGTCTTCTAACTATGGAGGAGGTGTTGGAGGTGTCCGTCAAAAATAGAAGACTTATTGAAGATCTTCTAATAACATGGAATGTGTGGATGATCTTCTAACTATGGAGGAGGTGTTGAAGGTCTTCTGATCGTAGAAGACCTGTGGATATTCACCCATCTATAGAAGCCTTGTTCAACGTCTTCTCTCTGAAAGGTCTGTTGAAAATCGTCTCTCTTTGAAAGACTTATTGAAGGTCTTCTCTCTATGAAAACTTCGAGAAAGTATAGGTCTTCCAGAGAGGATATACTTTTCACAAGTTTTTAATAAACAGAATTGTGGAAAATGTCGTCCATTTGGAAGATCTGTAATAGGTCTTCTAAATGTGGAAGATTTTCCAACAATAGAAGATCTGTGGACAGTTGTTCTATATCTAAAAGACATGTACAAAATCTCTTTACTATGTTTAGGTCATAGAATTGCTGGAGGAGATTTTTTACTCAATGAAGATTCTTCTCTTTCTCTCTCTCCCTCTCTCTTGAAGAACTAATTTCTATAAAAGACTCGTCGATATTTTCCTGAAACACGTTAAAAATATATAACTTTTTCCTTCACCTAATCTTACCCTATACAAACAAATCGCAGTGTATCTAAAAGAATAATTTTCATTAACATTTTATTGCTGTTGTTCTTGGTTCTTATTAGTATTGTTTTGTGAATGAAATTCGTTTTCAATTCCAAGATTGTTGTTGTTTCTGTTTTTGGATTGAAATACGATATCCTTCCTGTATGTCTGCTCTGGCAGGACATGCTACGAGACCCTCGGGCATGCAGCCAGCAGTCCATTGTGCTAAAGTGTAAAAATTTCGCTATAGCAAGGTAAGGTAATTTCAGGGGAATTCAATTGAAATGCTCGCACGAATCCATATATTCACAGATTCTTTGAAACAGTTATGGCATAAAAATTGAAATAGTTCAAAAGTTTCCATTTTTTAAACTCTACTTTGTGTGACGTTTTTTTTTTATCAAGCAAATAAACAAATTAGTACCTTTTTTGTTTCATTTTATTTAGAGAACATAAAAAACTATTTTGTTAAAATAAAATAAATATTATGGGGCGTTGTTGTCGTGAATTTTCGAAAAGTTAATCTATCATTCAAAATTCATTCATGCCTATCGCCGCATTCATCCGCACGTCTATTCATTGATTATTTGATTTTTCTTTACGCTAACGCTAGCAATAATTTTTATTTTCATTTTTTTTTCTTTACTTGACTTCCAAACAATTTGTAGCGGAATAAAGTAATCACATTTCCCTCGAACAGAGAATCCATCAAATTAGAATGCCACAAATTAACGCAGCAGTAAAAATGTCATCGGTCTAATTCATCATCAAAAAAAAAAAAAAAAAAAAAAAAAAAGAGCCTTAGAACAAAAAGTCAATTCACCGCTCGCTTGAATTCATTCAGAGAATGTAACACAATTTCGGTTAAGATTCAAGTTCACAAATAATTTAACGCCAAGCGGCTGGGAAATTGATCAACCCACCCACAAAACGGCACACTCCCCATACACCATCCCCAAAAGCAGAGACAACAACCAGAGGAAATAATAAAAAAGCCAAAAAAGAAAAAAAAAAACAGAAAAATGTAAACAAATAGAGGTGTGTTTACAGATATGCACAGTGGGCCATGAACAGTAAATACAGATAACTTGCTTTATAGTATAATTTTGGATTTGAAATCCTGGCTTATTATTGAAAAAAACGTAATAGATTGCATACATTGGGGCCTTTGGTGTGACTGTAATATGGAATTGAAAAAAAAATGCAGCAACATTTTAGAAAGTGACCTCGATACCAAATTTCAAATTCCATCCCTATCCCAAAACCCACAGCACATTTTGTAACACTGCATTTTTCGTTCATTCAAAGTACACATTTCCAAAATAACCTCCTCCTCTCAACTATAGATACAAACAGTTACGCTCATATCAAATTTCAGGATTACAGCATTATTCCTTCACTCAATACCAAATTTAGTACTTTTAGTACAATTTTAGTATATATTTCCAAAACCAAAATTCCAGATACAAACAGAGACCACAATGTCAAATTTAGAGATCCTATCCCCTCACCCAGTACCAAATTTAGTACCATTTAGTATTTTTCGTACAAATGCTGGAGGCATTTCCAAACCACCAGCAAATTTCAAACACAGATAATATCAGTAATCTAAATATCAAATTTCAGTTTTCTCTACTTTCACCCAATACCAAACATAGTACCATTAAGTACTTTTCGTACAATTATAGTACACATTTCCGAAACCACCTCTATGTGTCTGGGCTACACATGACACAGCTACACATAGTACTATTTAGTTCTTTCCGTGCACTTGTAGTACACACTTCCAAAACCACCTCCAGCTCCAGCTCCATCCTTTCACCCAATACAAAATATATTACCATAAAGTACTAAGTTTCAGATCTCAAGCACTATCAAATTTCGGGATTCCAGCTCTATCCTTTCACCCAATACCAAATATTGTACCATAGAGTACCAAATTTCAGATCTCAAGCACTATCTTTGCACTTGTAGTACACCTTTCCAAAACCAACTTCATACCTCAATCCAACAGAGACCTCAGTATCAAATTTCGGGATTCTAGCCCTATTCCCTTACCCAGTACCATTTAGTACTTTTCGTACAATTACCATGCACATCTCCAGAACCACCTCCAAATCTCAATTCCAGATACCAGCAGAAACCTCAATATCAAATTTGAGTATTCCAGTCCTATCCCTTCAACCAATACCAAACATAGTACCATCAAGTACTTTTCGTACAATTATGGTACACACTTCCTAAAACCACCTCTATATTTCCAGGCTACCCATTATCAGCGACTCGAATACTAAATTTCAAAGCACTATTTGGTTCGCCCAATTCAACAAATTTCCAAAGCAACCTTCATATCTCAATCCAAGATACCAACAGAGACCTCAGTATCAAGTTTTGGGGATTCCAGCCCTATCCCCCTACCTAGTACCAAATTTTGTACCACTTAGTACTTTTCGTACAAATGTTGAACGCATTTCCAAAACACCTCCAAACCCCAAAAACAGATACCATCAGTAATATAAATATCAAATTTCAGATTTTTTCTTTGCCTTCGCTCAATATCAAATATAGTACCATTAAGTACTTTTCGTACAATTAAAGTACACACTTCCTAAACCAACTTTCATATGCCCAGGTTACCCATTAACAGCGACCCTAATACCAAATTTCAGAATTCAAGCACTTTACCAAATGGTACCAAATATAGTACTATTTGGTACTCTTCGTGCACTTGTAGTACACATTTCCAAAAAAACTTTTTTTACTACAAACTAACCCCAAAGAGTACCGCAATTCAAATTTTCAAAGTCCCAGCTTCATCCGTTCACCCTAAATCAAACTGTTCCAAATTTAGTACCATTTAGTACAGTTCGCATAATTAGTATATATTTCCAAAACCACCCTTATATATCAAACTTACTTTAAATCCTTGATTCTCATACCAAATTTCAAGTTTTTAGCTCCATACGTTCACATTACACCAAATGGTACCATTTTTAGTACCAATTTAGAACTTTTCAGAACCTTACATTCTGAATTTTCAAAATACTTTCGGCAATACTAACCTGCACTTCACCAAATTTCAGAATTCCACCTCATTCCGTTTGTTTTAATACCAAGTATTACATTTTTAGTACATGTTAGTACTTTTCGTACCCTTGCCGTACTACAAACATCCAAAAACCCAGCCTACGTACCAAATTTGACCCTAGTGAAAAATTTTAAGATTTTAGCTGGCCGTTAATTTTCGGTCAGTCAGTCAGTTATATCACAACTCTATGATATATATTGACAAACCCCGAGGCCTACATAAGGTCGGTCAGAGGGCCCATCTGACAACTAAGTTTGCCGGCAAAATATATATTCTGGTTTGAAATTCAGAGAGAGTCAAATCAAAATATTTCAAATACTACTAAGTTTATTGTCAAATTGTTGTCAAAAGTAGTCATCTTGGCCGACCTTGTGTAGGCCTTTGAAAACACATTATTTGGTAATGAGCTTTCATGTTTTCTTGTTAGAACAGAACCACTGTATTTACCTGCCAATTGTCTATCGGTCTGGGTAGGCAATTTATGTGACCTCTGTCGTATTGTGTGCGCCTTTCATTCCAACACAAATTGTCGTCACTTCCAGTAGCAATGATAATTTAATGGTTCAGAGTATTTGCATTACACAAAATTATAGGTACAAACCCCGAGATGTCTGACCACATTATGGATGTGACAATCATGAATGGTGATCGTGAGTGATCACACGCACACACTCAACTAAACATATCTGAGTTACATGCAAGAATATATATGATCTTCACACACACACAAAAAGTAGTGTGCAATTTTCTCCTCGATTTGCGAATCAAAATTCTGGCCCACAAAAATTACTTTCAAAAACATACTTGCAAATATAATTTGAAAAAGTCTTAAGAAAATTATACCCCCCGTAAAAATGTGTTGATTGAAATTATTAAGATTGATTACAAAAAAATGGCCAATGCTATTCGCTATAAATTTCCAAAGAATTATGTATTTTCAATTTTGTGGAACTTTAAATTGACATAGAATTTATTTTTTGATGCCGGTGATTAATCACCCAATCAATGGGCCAATTTCCTTTTAAAAATAAACTGAACCTGCTCTTTTTTATTATTATTAACAGTTAGTGTATTTTGGGCCAAAAATTACTCATATTAATTATAAATGTTTATTTATAGATTAAATTAAATTTAACTATTTGTTATTTTAATAAAACAAAACAATGTTATTGTGTTTATTTGGATATATTATAAATTATGGTTATATTATTGTGTTGGTCTTTTTATACCCTCAGCCATATGGCTATAGAGGGTATATATCATTTGATACGGTCAAATAACGGTTTTAGACCCTAGGTCTCTTGGGACCAAATCCGTTTCAGAACATTTGGAGAGGATCTAGCGATGTCCGTCCCTCCGTCTGTCTGGCTGGTGCGCACGATAACTCTCGAAGGGAGTATCCGATTTGGTCCAAACTTGGTACATCTTAATATTTTTTTCAAACTTAGATCGGGTTCGGAGATGGGCAATATCGGTCCACTCCTTCTGGTGGAAATTTTCAAAAAAAAAATATTTTTTGCACATCCTAACATTTGCGACAGTGCTAAGTTAGGTATGAAAATAGACAATATCAGTACATTCCATCAAGTACCTCCCCCACAAATGGTTAAAATTTTGAATAATTACAACTCTTATAAAATGTGATGTAAGAGTCCGTTTGTATTCAAATTTCACACATACCAATATTTATATTAACCCAAGGTCTGGTGGAATATATCGGTTCACCCCTTCTCGTACCTTCCCCACAAATGGTCGAAATTTTCAAAAATATACGTTTTTTGCATAAATAGAGAAACGATAATCCGATTTTGCTCCAAGCTTGCAAATCCTAATATTCGCGTCAGTGCTAAGTTAGGTATGAAAATAGACAATATCGGTACATTCCATCAAGTATCTCCCTCACAAATGGTCAAAATTTTGAATAACTACAACTCTCATAAAATGTGATGTAAGATTCCGATTGTCTTCAAATTTCATACATCCCAATATTTATATTAACCCAAGGTCTGGTGTTAAGATAGAATATATCGATCCACTTCTTCTGGTACCTCCCCCACAAATGGTTGAAAATTTCAAAAAATACTTATTTTTTGCATAGAAAGAAAAACGATAATTCGATTTTTCTCCAACTTTGCATATCCTAATATTTCCATCAGTGCTAGGTCTGGTGCGAACATTGACAATATCGGTCCGTTTCTTCTGGTACCTCCCTCACAAACGATCAAAATTTTGAATATCTATGAAGCTCATAAAAAGCGAAATCCACATCCGATTCCATTCCAGACATGGTATAACTAAAATATTCCCAACAACACAAGATCTGAGATAAATATGGTAGAGATCGGACCATTTCTTTTGCTACCTGCTCCACATAGGGTTCAGGATTTTGAAAAACAAAACGCTCAAAAAAGCGAAATAAGAATCCAACTCTCTTCAAATTTCACACATACAAACATATTTGCTAACATAAGATCTGTTGCGAAGATGCTATATATATGCGAACCCCTTCTGGTACCTCACCCACAAAGGGACACAATTTTCCAATACTTTTATCTGTCATAAATTGCAAAACAACTCAGCGATTCTTTACAACTTGCTATATATAAATATATGTCTCTCAACAAGAATCCTGAGATGAATATGGAATTTAAGATTTCCCAAAAATTGGATATAATATACTAAACAATATATACTAAACAAAACGTAAACAATTTTGTGTATTGTCAAATAAATGTAAATTATTTATTATTTTCTAGATGTAAGACATTTCCCTTGGCGTTTCCTTGAAAAAATTATGAATTTATTAACCTTTGCTGGAAAGCAAATTTTTGACGACCTTCTATGCAATATAAGTTATTATTTTTTTTGCTAATAATAAAAATCATAAATTACATTAATATTATTAATTATGTTTTGGATTCTTTAAAACACTCATAAATTCTAAAAAGCATTTTGATGTAGTTCCACGGCAAAAGTCGTGTAATACGCCAACACCAACACACCACCCTTTCCAAAATATTTCCACACAAATTTGTCAACAACTCAGAATTATAGCCAATAAAAACTTTAAAATTTTATTTTTATGTTTTCAATTTAAAACCATTAAAAAAACAATATGTGGCTAAGGTGTTTAATAGTGTAACGAAAACCATAGAGAATTACGTTGTAATATGGAGAGCATCAGAGATATTAATTTACTCTCAGCTATCTGTTGGGCGCCACTGTTACAGGAATTAAAAATATGTCATCACTGCCATGACTGGGGAACATTTTATGTCACAGACTCTTTTTAAATATTGGAAAAAAATCTATCGATTGCTACACTTATTTTAATGTCTCCCTAGGGGGTTAATGAGGTGCATTATACATTTCAAAAATCTATTTGAAAAATCACTAGGGTTATAAATTTTACAAGGCCAATTACACATTTAACATGATGCTTAAAGTGAATTTTAACCTTTTATGTACAACATTTTTATAGTAAACATTTAAACATTCATTTCATACCCTCCACCATTCTATGGAGGGTATATTAGCTTTGTCAATCCTCGAAATATTCATGATAGACCCTACAAAATATATAAAATCTGGATCAGCGTAAAATTCTAAGACGATCTGTCTGTGTGTCTGTCTGTTTGTTTGCCCATCCGCCTGTCTGTTGTAATCATGCTATTTTTCAAACGAATTGAGTTAGAAGGCCAAAATGTTGCATATGCGTGTATTCTGACAGAAGTTAGGTTTTATTCAAAAATGGGTCATGTCGCTCCACGTTTTTGTGTAGCCCACATATAACGATACCTCCCGATATTCAGTATTTTGATGAACTGACTGAATTGTTTCAAATTTCGTATTTGAGGATCTTAATGGGTACTACAGCCTATGCCAAAAACTTACTTATGCAGGAGCACGTCTTCATATAGCCACCTCCCGATGTTCGTTATTTTGATGATTTTCGAGACATTACTTACCGGAATTGTTTAAAATTTCGTATTTGAAGTCCATAATGAATGCTTTAACCTATGACAGAAAATCGGTATTTTTCGTGAAACCGTCACACGCTGCACAAATGTTGCTCTGCGGTATTTTGGCCCATTCCCGGCGAAATGCTTGCTTGAGGTGATCGACACTTTGGTATTTTTTAGTGTCGACCTTTCTTGCCAAAATACTCCAGACACAAGAGACACAATAGTCTAACGGATAGGTATCCGGAGATTTTGGTGGCCATTGTGCACTGGAAATGAAGCGAGGAACCTCATGTTTGCGTGCCCAAGGCTTTAATACACCCTCCAGAATATTTTCACAACAGTATTTGGCATTTATTCTGATGTTGATTAATACGAGCGGAGGGCGACCATCGGCTGTTATGGCGGCCCACACCATCACCATGGCCGGCGTTTGAGTTCTGTTCTGGTGGCCAACCGAAGGTGCACATTTTAAGCTGACCTCTTTGGCAAGTAAACACGATCATTTTGTTTGTTTACAAACTGCTGGACAACGAAATTTTCTCATCGGAGAAAATTAAATTCGGCAGTTCACCACTTTCGGCGAAGCGAAGCAACTCCTTAGCTCTTTCGAATCTATTTTCTTTCTGTTGCGGTGTAATTTCTTGCGCTTTTTGGAATTTCAATGGCTTTACCCCGAACGCATTTTTCAATATTTTGCATTTTTCAATATATTGCCGATTGCGATATGTTCAGCTCACGCTCCATTTTTCGGCCACTGCGAAGCGGGTTTCGATCAAGTAGCTTTTTTACTTTCCGAACCATTTCTGCTGATGTTGCTGTTTTCTTCCGTCCACTTCCTTGACGTCGGGCTACGCTTCCAATATCACGGTAACGAGCGATGGTACGAGACACAAAATATGTATTCACATTTAAACGCTGGAGTGCTCTAACGATAGCCACTTGTGGTTTTCCAGCCAAATATAAAGAAATCACACTATCACGCTTGAATTCCATCACGAACAACATTTTTTCTGGAAAATTCTCATCAAATTGCTTTTATACGATTGTAAAAAATATAGTGATCTGTCATTGGAATAATTTTAACAACTGTCGGACGAGTGCCTTAGAAATGACAGCAGTCTAAAGTTGGTAGCATTTTTTTTATCTCACCCTGTATAAACATTCAACTCAACCAAAATTTGCTCGACACTGTATTAAAAGTTATCTATCTGTACCTTGAGATACCTCTACGATTTCTTCATAAATTTATAGAACAATTTGCTTGTCTTATCAGAAACGCTTGCTATCAGAATTCAACGTAGATATGTACGAACGTAGTTGAGAAATCTTGGAGATAATTGTTTGTTTTATCAGCCTAAAGAGGAGGGTGAAGAAAATAAAATGCACAAGAAAATCGTTTTCATAAATAATCAGTCCAATTATAACAATTCAATTCCGTGAGGAATTTTCTTTCTTTTCCCTTTCACGAATGTTCCAGAAATTATGCCACTTTGTACCTAACCACAATTCTATTCCAATAATTTAAAAAGGGACAATAGAACATTGTTGAAATTGGGAGTTCAGAATCAGGGTAATTCTTTAAGATTAATACGAGCGGAGAGCGACCATCGCCTGTTATGGCGGCCCACACCATCACCATGGCCGGCGCTTGAGTTCTGGTGGCCAACCGAAGGTGGACATTTTCAGTTTACCTCGATCATTTTGTATTTTAAAAAAAGCTGCTGGACAACGAATGTTTTCTGATCGGAGACCACCAAATTCGGCAGTTCACCACTTTCGGCCAAGCGAAGCAACTCTTTAGCTCTTTTGGGTCTATTTTCTTTCTGTTGCGGTGTAAGTTCTTGCGCTTTTTGGAATTTCAATGGCTTTACCCCGAACGCATTTTTCAATATTTGCCGAATGGAATATTGCGATATGATAAGCTCACGAGTCATTTTTCGGCCACTGTGACGCGGGTTTCGATCAAGTCGCTTCTTTACTTTTCGAACCATTTCTGCTGATGTTGCTATTTTTTTCCATCCACTTCCTTGACGTCGGGCTACGCGGTAAAGAGCGATGGTACGAGACACAAAAGATTTATTCACATTTAAATGCTGAGGTGTTCTAACGAAGCCCCATGTGGTTTTCCAGCCAAATATAAAGAAATCACACTATCACGCTTGAATTCCATCACGAATAACTTTTTTTTTTTCTAGAAAATTCTCAAAAAAATGCTTTTGTACGCTGGTAAATAATGTAATGAGCTGTCACTAGAATAATTCTGAGCCACTCGTCCGACAGCTGTCAATGTCGGACGAGTGGCTTAGAAATGACAGCAGTCTGAAGTTGGTTGCAGTTTTTTTCATCTTACCCTGTATTTACTAGTTTTTTTGTTTCCGTGCAAAACAAAGGAAAGCAGTTCTCTCAGAGCCGATATGAAATCTCGATTTTTTATTAGTTTTACCATTAAAAAAAACGTATGGCATGTATTAAAGTGTTCATTCGGTTTTTTTTTCCACAACAGCTAATTGACTTCTAGTTACTCAAATTTCTCAAAATCATAACGAATTGCGGCTTCAGCAAAAAAGCAACTTTAGAACTTCTTGCGTTCATTGAAAACTAATAAATTCTGCAATAATGTCATTCGATAAAGATAGTGTTTAAACAATAACATATTAAATTGTATTTTATGCCTTTGTTTATTTTTTATTCTTACGACAAAATGTTGATATCAGAACAAAAAAAAATTTAAAAAAAATCGATCAAGAAAAAAACGCAAAAAATGGAACAATAGCCAGAAAATCTCGGTTATCGCGATGATAAACACAACATCAGCAACAATAAATAAACAAATAAATAAAATAGCAAACATAATCACAATCGTTCTGGTCATTCTACCTGTGCTCAAAAGAAATTGCAAATTGACACCTCATGAAATGACATGACATGAAACTTAAATCGTCACATGGAATTTATGATTGCCGGGGATGTTCAATGAATGGCTGGATGACTGACTGACGGGTGGCATTTCAAAATCTCATGAAAAAAATGGATTTTCATAACAGAGTTGGCTTAAGTTTGACGTGTCATACAAAAATGTTCAACTTCCTCACAACGGTAAAACGCTAGGTCCAATCTTTAAAACGACCAACTAATAACGTTGATAATTTTCAAAATTCTTCCAATTGTTTTATTTATACCCTACAACACTATGTGTTGGGGGTATTATAAGTTTGATTGGGCCAAAAATTATGTAACTCCTCGAAATATTGATTTCCCACATAGGAAAGTATATATGGATCTTCCTATCTAGCCGAGTTGAGTCGATCTAGCTATGTATGTCCGTCCGTCCGTCCGTCTGTCCGTCTGTCCATGTTAATTTGTAATCCCTCTACAGGTCGCAATTATGGCCCGATCTTCACGAAATTTAGAATGGAGGTGGGGCTAGGGTCAGAATAGAAGCCTATTTCTTTTGGAGATGATCGCCAAATGTTTAGGGGTTGAAATGGACCAAATACTGAAAAAAATGTCGGATTTTGCAGTAGCTATACAGGTCGCAATTATAGACCAATCAACGCGGAATTTCGCATGTAGCTAGAGTTTAGGGCGGGGAAGAATCCTACCAATTTGGGTGGTCATCGGATAATATTTAGCGGTATATATATGTGCGTATAAATATGTGCGATATATATGTCTATCAAAGAAGATATGCTTGAAAGATCTCTTATATGTCGAGAACGGCTGAACTGATTTCGACAGTTCTCATTAATTCAGAATGGCCTCTTGGCAGGAAAGAAAAAACGTCTAAAAAATCGCATAAAAATATGTCCCTAAAGATGAAAATATTGATTTTGTAACATGTTCTCATATTTTTTCAATTTTGTCATATTTTTGGCATATTTTCATTTTGAATTAAACATTTTGTAATATTTCTACAGCTAACAAAACTAAGTAGTTAGGATATCAGGATATCATATACAGATCGCATTTATGGCCCAATCCTTACGAAATTTTGCATGAGGATAAGATGAGGGTCAGAATAGAAGCCTATTCTTTATTTAGGGGTTGAATTGGACCAAAAAACTGCAATATGGTCGGCAGGTCGTAATTATCGCCCGATCCTCACGCACATTTGAATGGGGGTTACCGGACATTGCAAAAGCCAAGCAGTTTTGGATGGCCATCCAAAAATATTCAATGTGTGAAGGAGTTTGCCAACTTTTGTAGACAAAATACAAAAAAGGTCCATTGCAGTGACTTTTTGGAGAATTCACAAATACAGGAAGGACGCACTTCTGACTATTTCGTTAACGCTGATTTCATTGGAGAATATAGTCAAATGTCTGTATCTCATATAGATGCGTTTCAGTCAAAAACCAATAATAAATGTTAATCTTTTGCCACTTCTGTGAGATTATAGGTCTTTGGGAAATATTGGTTCCAGATCTAGGAAGACCATTTACGTGCAACATCTACCAATAAATTGGAAATGAGCAAATTAGTTTAAGTTGCTATTATTCGAAAATTAGAGAACGAAACCTGATGGTTTTCTTTTATTATTTGTCACAAAATCTTGTGGAATTCTTTCGAGTATCTCGCCTATATAAACAGTATCGTTTATTATAGTGTTGTTGGGTATTCAACGGTCGGCCACGCTCGACTGTAGCCTTTGCTTACTTGTTTCCAAATACAAACATTCACAAAAATTAAAAGTTTCAAACAAGTAAGCAAAGGCTATAGTCGTGCGGGTCCGACCATGTGATACCCCACAACACTACAATATGTTAGAAGCACCCTTATGTCCAAATCGATTTTAAAAGAGTTCGCTTTTGATATTATGTCGCGGAGCACCGCCCAGATATTACCCTTAGCATTTTGACCAGAGACATTTGCCCAATATTTACGCACTCCGTCATGCTGTTAGTTCTTGTGGTCCATTTTACAGCTAAATATAATCCAATGGTCATCAAAAAGGCTAGAATTCTTTCTCGTCCTTTACTCTCTTCTCTGGCGTGTCGATTGGCTTCAATTGTGTGATGAGGAATTTTTTTGCTGTTTTTGGTTCATATTTTGCGATCTTCTCCAAAAGCAAGAGGCCCCTCTGTATCTCTAAATTTAGACTCATCTATATGATTTGCTTGTCTACGATATTTGGCTATATTCGTCAACAAAATCAGCATAAAAAGGCCAGAAGAATTTCGCCTGTAAGTTATTTTTTTAGCGTTTCGGTGGAATGGAAGAGTTGGTATTTTTTTTTCACAAAGTCAGGAACATTTTTCGTTGTTGGTCCATTTCAACTCCTAAATATATTGTAGATATCTTTGAAAGCAATAGGCCTAGCTCTTCATGAGCCTAAGCCTACCCTTGTGAAAATTTTCATTTTTCTGTATATAATAACCCCAACCTGTGTTGTGAGGTGAAAAAAATATTATAAAAAAAATCGCATGCGATGCTTCAAAATCTCTATTAACATCACCATTTGCATCTTTTTATGCGATTTTTTTAGATTTTCTTCTTTAATGCTAAGAGGGCATTCTGAATTGACAAAATTTGTCAAAATCGCTCCAGCCATTCTTGAGATATAAGAATTTCAGCTAACATCCCCTTCCTTTTTATATATGCATTGTATATATGTCGCTATATATATCCGATTGACCCTTTCGTCTATTTGTGATTTCGCCGGGATTAAAAATATTGGCGGTTTAATGGTAAATTTAACTTTTATTTAACATAAATGTTCTGGTCTATTTCACCCACTAAACATTACCCGATCACCATCAAAATTGGAAGGCTTCTGCCTAGGCCTAAGCTTTAGCTCCATGCTAGCTTCCGTTTTAATTGGTCTATAATTGCGACCTGTAGAGCAACTGCAAAATCAGGAAAATTTTCAGTTTTTCAATTTCGACCCTAAATATTATGCGATCATCTCCAAAAGCAATAGGCTACTCTGGCTCTAGCCCCACTTCCATTTTAAATTTCCTGAAGATCGGACCATAATTGCCACTTGTAAAGTGATTACAAATTATAATGGACAGACGGACGGACATACATAGCTAGAACGACTCAGCTCGGCGAGATAGGAAGATCCATATATACTTTCCTATGTGGGAAACCAATATTTCGAGGTGTTCCATAATTTTTGGCCCAGTCAAACATATAATACCCCAAACAAATAGTGTTGTAGGGTATAATGAGCTTTAGAATCTTAAAAACATTTCCATTCAAACTTTTACTGTATTTTTTCCTCCTCCTCTCCCTCTCTCTCTCTCTCTCTCTCTTATCCCCTTAAATTTCATAAAATATGGGTCACTTTCCTGGGTCGATTCCATGCGTCTTACATACCCCCATTACCTATGTGCAAAAACACACGCATGTAAATTCTATTTCCTCGCTAATTTTAGTGTCCAACTTCATCATTTACAACTTCATACATGTTTGACCTACAATAATTAAGAAAAACACACTTGCACATTTGGCCGATATTCAAAAAAACTAATAAAAACCGGCGGAAGATTTGCAAATTAAAAATAAAACGAAAATTTCCGGTGTTTCTTTTGCATTTTCAAAAAGATAAAACGACTGAATGACTGCCAAAACAAACGTAACGAAATGAAGAAGACATTTGGAAGATGAAATAAAATTGTGGCATATTTTCAATATTGTTGTTCTTATTTTGTTTGCTTCAGTGCAACATAAGCCCAAGAAACGGAAACTTCAAAATAAAGCCAAATGTTGGCAGGCGTTGAAATCTATGAAAATCTTCGAATATGAAATGTGAAAAATTTACACACATTACTCATACGACGTAGATGGCCAAATACGCTGGAGATAATGGATGAAAGAACGAGGGGAGGGTGTTTATTAATGGCGAGAAATGGATACTAAAAAAAAATTAATAAAAAAAAATATTCAGGGAAATAAAATCCTTCTCAGTACAGAGAGTAAATTTTTTTAGAAAAAAAACTGAAGAGTGGGTACCGGTTTTTTTTTATGAAAAAATTACCTCAAATTTTTATTAAAAAAAAAAACGGTCCTTATGACTCCTGGTGAATTCTTTTCCATACGTCTGTGTTTTTTCTAAAGCAAAAGTGCAACACTTCCTCAAGGGCTTTCAGGGCCATACTTTTGGACTTTAAAATTTAATTTTTCTTTTTAATTTTTTATCAGTACTTCCATAGCTATAATTGGGGTTTAAAAAAGGGCATTTGTTCAAGAACTTCCAGAGTTATATTAGAGATGTTAAATGACATTTATTTAAGGACTTTCAGAGCTATAATTGTGGACTTTATATGACATTTGTTCTAGGTTTCTCAGAGCTATATTTGTGGACTTTAAAATTACATTTCTTCAAGAGCTTACAAAGCTATATTTGAGGACTTTAAAGGACGTTAGATCAAAGAACTTTGAAAGACTTTGTAGGACATTTGTTCCAGAACGATAAATATTGATTTATTGATTTTAAAGGACACTTGTTCCAGAGTTATAATTGTGGACTTAAAAGGACACTTGTTCAAAGACTTCCAGAACTATAATTGTGAACTTCAAAGGAACATTGTTTAAGGGACTTCCAGAGCGATAATTGTGGATTTTAAAGGACACTTGCTCAAGGATTTCCAGAGCTGCAATTGTGGTCTTTAAAATACTTTCGTTCAAGGACCTCCAGAGTTATAAATTTTAATTTGTTGAAAGAATATTTTTCCGTGATTTTCGGAGCTGCAATCTTTCGGAAATTAGATTTCAGATTTTGAAGGAATAATAATAAAATAAGGATTTTGAGCGCTTTAAATAATAGATTTTTATGATACCATCAGAACTATGAAAATGAATTTTGCCTCATTTTTTTATTTAAAAAAGATCCCTACAACTCCTTGTGAGAGACCTCAATTCTGAGGTCGGATAATTTTTTCTATAGAAAAAAGTTGAGACCTCAATTCTGAGGTCGGATAAGTTTTTTCTATAGAAAAAGGCTGAGACCTCAATTCTGAGGTCGGATAATTTTTTTCTATAGAAAAAAGTTGAGACCTCAGTTCTGAGGTCGGATAAGTTTTTCCTATGGAAAAAAGTTGAGACCTCAGTTCTGAGGTCGGATAAGTTTTTTCTATAGAAAAAAGTTGAGACCTCCGTTCTGAGGTCGGATAAGTTTTTTCTATAGAAAAAAGTTGAGACCTCAGTTCTGAGGTCGGATAAGTTTTTTCTATAGAAAAAAGTTGAGACCTCATTTCTGAGGTCGGATAAGTTTTTTCTATAGAAAAAAGTTGAGACCTCAGTTCTGAGGTCGGATAAGTTTTTTCTATAGAAAAAAGTTGAGACCTCATTTCTGAGGTCGGATAAGTTTTTTCTATAGAAAAAAGTTGAGACCTCAGTTCTGAGGTCGGATAAGTTTTTCTATAGAAAAAAGTTGAGACCTCAGTTCTGAGGTCGGATAAGTTTTTTCTATAGAAAAAAGTTGAGACCTCAGTTCTGAGGTCGGATAAGTTTTTTCTATAGAAAAAAGTTGAGACCTCAGTTCTGAGGTCGGATAAGTTTTTTCTATAGAAAAAAGTTGAGACCTCAGTTCTGAGGTCGGATAAGTTTTTTCTATAGAAAAAAGTTGAGACCTCAGTTCTGAGGTCGGATAAGTTTTTTCTATAGAAAAAAGTTGAGACCTCAGTTCTGAGGTCGGATAAGTTTTTTCTATAGAAAAAAGTTGAGACCTCAGTTCTGAGGTCGGATAAGTTTTTTCTATAGAAAAAAGTTGAGACCTCAGTTCTGAGGTCGGATAAGTTTTTTCTATAGAAAAAAGTTGAGACCTCAGTTCTGAGGTCGGATAAGTTTTTTCTATAGAAAAAAGTTGAGACCTCAGTTCTGAGGTCGGATAAGTTTTTTCTATAGAAAAAAGTTGAGACCTCAGTTCTGAGGTCGGATAAGTTTTTTCTATAGAAAAAAGTTGAGACCTCAGTTCTGAGGTCGGATAAGTTTTTTCTATAGAAAAAAGTTGAGACCTCAGTTCTGAGGTCGGATAAGTTTTTTCTATAGAAAAAAGTTGAGACCTCAGTTCTGAGGTCGGATAATTTTTTCTATAGAAAAAAGTTGAGACCTCAACTCTGAGGTCGGATAAGTTTTTTCTATAGAAAAAAGTTGAGACCTCAACTCTGAGGTCGGATAAGTTTTTTCTATAGAAAAAAGTTGAGACCACAATTCTGAGGTCAGATAATTTTTTCTATAGAAAAAAGTTGAGACCTCAATTCTGAGGTCGGATAATTTTTTCTATAGAAAAAAGTTGAGACCTCAATTCTGAGTCGGATAATTTTTTCTATAGAAAAAAGTTGAGACCTAAATTCTGAGTCGGATAATTTTTTCTATAGAAAAAAGTTGAGACCTCAATTCTGAGGTCGGATAATTTTTTCTATAGAAAAAAGTTGAGACCTCAATTTTGAAGTCTGATTTTTTCCTATCGATAAAAGTGAGACCTCATTCCTGAGGTCTGATTTTTTTTCCTATCGAAAAAGTGAGACCAGTTCTGAGGTCTCAAGATTTTTTTTATAGAAAATTTTTCTGAATATTTATAATCTGACCTCGTTTTCTAAAATTTATTTCAATATTTGCGTTGTTTTTTTCAAATGTGTTTTATAAACGATTTTCAATTATGATCGATGTGGGTATTCGATTGGTTATTGATCACCGGCCAAATGGTGGCCAAACAGTGGTGGTCTGGCTATTAAGCCTTGTGGCGGCATGGCGGATGGATACATATGTCCATACATACATATACATATTGTTAACAAAATATGTATTAATTGATTCGGAAACCAAGCCACAGTACTTTGCAACAACAAAGAAAAACAATAATGATATTAATAAAAACAACAACAACAACAAATATATATGAAATGAAAAGGCTATCTATAAATAATCAATATGGATATTTGAGAGTCAGTTTTATTGTTGTTGTTATTGTTTATCATCCGGAAAAACAGAAATTCTAAAACATTTAGAAAAAAAAAACAAGAACACTTAAGTAAACATTTATTACACCTCCAAAGCCTTTAGCGATGTCTTGCCATTGTTGTTTTTTTTTTTTTGTTATGATTATGGCTGTCCATTGTCTTTTCAGAATTTGTTGTTTTGAATTCAAAATACCAGGGATTTCGATTTCAAACTTCAAAATTGTCTACGCTTTCCGTTCAAATGTATCTGATGTCAGAATGTTTGTGAATTATGGAAAGAAATTTTCTTCCATTTCCCATTCTCCTCAACTATCTAATACTTTTTCGGAATCGATTTGGACACATATGTAGGTGGCTACTTGGGCAGGCAGATTTGTTGTTCCTTT
This sequence comes from Musca domestica, assembly GCF_030504385.1. Lineage (NCBI taxonomy): Eukaryota > Metazoa > Arthropoda > Insecta > Diptera > Muscidae > Musca > Musca domestica. The sequence continues at coordinate 23,128,452 of NW_026712409.1, read as the reverse complement.
TTTTTTTTTGTTCTTTCGACTGGATTATTGGCCATAAATTCGTTAAGAATTCTTCTTTATGCTGTCATAGATGAGCTGGACCACACGCCACAAATCGAAAAGAACATTTGTTGCACATTTTTCTCATTCATTCATTCGTAAATATTTTTAATACTTCCGTTTATGATTTGTGAGCGGGGTGGGGGAAAAAGTGGGAAACTTGAAGAGAATTTCAAACACCAACCATAAACGTTTACATTGGGACCGTATAAAAATACGAGAAAATCCAAGGCGTTACCTGAAAAGAAACGAAATAAAGAAGAAATAAGATATGAGGAAAAATAGATTTAAAAGAGAATTAAAAAAAAATTTAATTATTTTAAGAATATTTTTAAGGACTATTATAGTCATAAACTAGAATTTTTTCAGATATATTTTTCCAAGGTCTATCAAACCCATAAAAGTGGATTTTAATACAATTTTTATGGACTATCAGAGTCATAAACGGTTATTTTTAAAATAATTTATTTCAAGGATCAAACGTGGATTTGTTAAAAAGACATTTCAAGGACTATCGAAATCATAAACGTGGAGCTATAACTACAGACTATGTTCAAGGACTTCTATTTCCTTTATGTGCACTTTGTCGAAGGATCTCCTGAGTTATAATTGTAGACTTTGAAGGACCTTTGTCCAAGGACTTTCAGAGCTAAAATTGTGGACTTTAGAGGTAATTTTTTCAGAGTTATAATGGTTGACGTTAAAGGACATTTGTTAAAGGACTTTCAGAGCTTTATTTATGCACTTCAAAGGACATTTGTACAAGGACTGCCGGGGCTTTAATTGTGGACTTAAAATAAATTTATTCAAGGACTTCCAGGAATTTAAAGGACATTCGTTTAAGGACTTTCAGAGCTATAATGGTGGACTTTAAAAGATATATTTTCGGGGACTTTCAGAGCCATAACTGTAGGACACCTGCACTAGTTTTGTCACAGCTATATTTGAGGAGTTTAAAGGGTATTTGTTCAAAAACTTCCAGAGCTATATTTTTTGACTTTTAAACTTAATTTTTTTAAAGAATTGTTTCCAGAGCTTTTAAGGGACATATCTATAAAATTGGACTTCAAAGGAGATTTGTTCAAGAACATTCGGAGCTACTATTGTCAGTTTTTAACGACATTTGTTCAAGATTGCAAGAGCAATCTTTTAGATCTTTAAAGAACCTATGTTCAAGAACTATAATTGTGGGCATTAAAGGACATTTATCAAAGGACCTCCAGAGCTATAATTGTAGACGTTAAAGGACCTTTGTTCAACTACTTCCAGAGCTATAATTATGGACTTTAAATGACCTTTGTTCAAGGATTTCAAGACATATAATTGTTGACCTAAAGTGATTTTGTTTTCAAGGACTTCCAGAGCTATAATTGTGGACTTTAAAGGACATTTGTTCAAGCTATTTCAGTACAATACTTATGGACTTTAAAGGACATTAGTTCAAGGACTTCCAGAGCTATAAAATCTTTTAAGGCGATTACTTCAAGGACCTTTGGACTTTAAAGGAAATATTTTCCAGGACTTCCACAGCTATAATTTTTTACTTTAAAGGACATTTATTGAAGGACTTCCCGAGCTGTAATTGTGGACTTTAAAGGACATTTGTTCAAGGTTTGCCATATCTATAAAATTGGACTTCAAAAGAGATTTGCTCAAGGACGTTCGGAGCTATCATTGTGGACTTTGACATTTTAAATATTAAAATTTTTTCTAGGACTTCAAAGCTATAATAAAGGACTACTAAAGCTATAATTATGGGTTTTATATGACATAATTCTGGACTTTGAAGGACATTTGTTCAAGGACCTCCAGAGCTATTCTAGTAGTCTTTACAATTTTTTTCTAATTTTTCAGGACTTCCAGAGCTATAATTGTGGACTTTAAAGATCATTTGTTCAAGGACTTCGATAGCTATAATTGTGGTCATGAAATGGATTTTTTTCCAGGTTATCAGAGCTTTATTTTATAGGATATGATTACGGTTATTAAACCACAATTTTGAAAAAATATTTTTAAATAATTTTCTGTGATTTAAGTGTGAATTTTTATGTGTTTTTTTAATAAGGGCAAACAACAACAAATTACATTAAGTTTGGTCAGGCTGAAGTTTTTCGACCCTCCATTATTTGAAAACTAAACATATTTAAAAAAAATCGAATATATTCAAAATCCCAAGAATTTGGGAGTTATAGCGGGCTACAAAAAAAATATTGAAAAATATGTTGAGAAGAGCTAATCTACTCCCAATGAAGCCAAAATATCAGATTACAGATGGTTCGATTCGAAATTGGTTCGATATCGAAAATCAGAAGATACTATTGTTTACCAAAAATAGTGGCCCTTTTTTAAATATTTTGGCAAAAAAATCTAAAAAGCGACATCGCAAAATGTATCTTACATTTTACTTACATAGATTACTTGGTCGGAAATTGGTGATAAAAACCTTCAAAATGTGAAAAATCAGGAGGTACCTTAACGAGGACTGGTATATCCCCTTTCCAATACCAAAATCCTAGGAAAAATATTACAATCTGCATTAAATATCAAAGCTATATCATTAATAGTGTTAGCTAGCTCCATCGTTATTTCAACATCGACCTAAAATTTTAATCTGATCATGAATAAAAAATTTACGAGACCCGTTTAATGGTGCAAGGTGTAAAAAAATCATCTCGACAATTTTCCAAAATGTTTTCTTTCAAATATTCGGCATTTTTTCTTTAATGGAAAACATCATTGAACCCAGGTCATTCTTATTAAATAAATTATTAAAAATCTTGAAATTTATGCCAAGAAACTTTTTTTTGTAAAAAACTTCTAAACCCCTGGAATTTTGTAAGAATTTTACAACAACCACAAGAAAAGTGTGTTTCTTGTCATTCATTTTTGTTTTGTGTTTGCAATATTTATTTATTAATAAATTGTATGCCCACCACCACCCTCATACCCATGCCTCCTGTAATGTCAAAAATGAATATTTCAGACCCGCGAAAAACATGTTTGACATACCGCCTCCTCGCCCCACCCTCATATCGAACGTTGTAATGAGTTGAAGAAAAGCAAATCCCCACCTAAATTATTGGAATTATTTATGTAGCTTGTGTTTGTTTGCATTTCTGTCTTCGGTCATTTCAAATGATTTGGGGCGCTTTTCTTGTCTTGTTTTTGTTTTCAAATAATTTTGGCCACATACTGGGAAATGGAAATTAGGCATAGACATTTTCTATCACCCATCATGATTAACAGGTGTTTCGACTATATCCCTCCCTCCCTCTCTTCCGCCCTCACTTTCATTGTATCATTTGAAAATGTTGGAAAATTAAAAAAGAAATATATAATCGGATTTTTTGGATTCCAAAAAAAACAGAAACAGAAATTGTGTGGGCAGCCTGCCGTCCATCCATAATTCCCTCCATTTGATTATTTATTAAATTTGTAATTTTTCTTGTCTTGTTTTTTGCTTTTGATGAAAATTTACAATGAATTTTCGAAGATTTATTGCATGATTCGTATTGATTTATGGGGGTTTTGAGATGTATGTGATGTGTCTAATTTAAGGGGGTATTAGAGTGCTGATGAGAGGTGGGTGTCCAGCAATACCACTGGGAACAATACAATTTTTCATAACTTCAAACGAAAGAGGATTTAATTTTGAAATGTAAATCCTTTTATAGGTATTTGGGGATTTTATATTGTCATTCGGGGAATTCTTGCAGCAAAATGGTGGGGAAATGGAAAATTTAAGATGATTTTCTCAGAATATTTTAGAATGTACTTTATTTACATATGACTTTTATTTAAATTGCATTTTTCCTCTCCTCGTGGCTGTTATCAACAAGTGGTTGTTTGTTGTTTACGCTCCACTCTCTGTTGTGATGTTTGAGAAGAGTAAACAACAACTTCCCTCCCAGACTCTCCCAACTCATTTACACAATTACGCATAACGGTTTGGAAAATTCACTTTATGTGGACAAAAGATACGCATCATAATGGTCCCCAAGTCATTCCCCACACAGACAAACCCGGATCAATTGTTTGTCACTCACACACACACACGCGGACACCTCCCCCATAAAAACACACACACGCACTCAGAGACACCACTACATCAACGAGTAACGTTAATTGATTTAAATTGATCGTAAAAAAGCCAAGTGAGAAAAAAACGTTGAGCAAATATGACATGAAAACAACATAAATGTCTATTGGAACAAAAATAAACAACAACAACAACAATGCTAAGATGAATAACAAGAAGTCAATGAATTTGTAATGAAAATGAAAGGAATTCCAGTAAAATCTATTCGAATGATGAATTTCATCTATATTAAAGAAGATCTACAGAAATCTGATATATATATATATATATATATATATATATATATATATATATATATATATATATATATATATATATATATATATACATCTTCAAGAACATATCCCAGGCCTAAAACAAAATTTAAAGGTTTTTCAAATTTTTGCAAATAGAATAACATGTAAAGATATTTTCTTAACGATATTTTCTTTCTATAGACGAGCTTTTAAAGTTCTACAGGGTGAGATGAAAAAACTGCAACCAACTTCAGACTGCTGTCATTCCTAAGCCACTCGTCCGACAGCTTTTAAAATTATTCCAGTGAGAGCTCATTATATTGTTTTCACAGCGTACAAAAGCATTTTGGTGAGAATTTTTCGGAAAAAAGTTATTGGTGATGGAATTCAAGCGGGATAGTGTGATTTCTTTATATTTGGCTTGAAAACCACAAGTGGCTATCATTAGAGCACTTAAGCATTTAAAAACATTTGTGTCTCGTACCATCGCTCGTCACCGTGATACTGGTAGCGTAGCCCGACGTCAAGGAAGTGAATGGAAGAAAACAGCAACGTCAGCAGAAATGGTTCGAAAAGTAAAGAAGCGACTTGATCGAAACCCGCGTCGCAGTGGTTTCTTTTTAGTACGTATTTATACATCTACCCCCAAATCTGAACCCTGCAATCTAACAGGGATCCTAATGCTAAATTTCGGATTTCAAACAGTATCCGTTCACGCGATAGTAAATTTAGTACCTTTCGTACGCTTGCAGAATGAATTTCCAACCCCACATAGTACACTTAGTACACATTTCCAAAACAGGTATTTTCAAATTCCCCGCCATGTATCATCAATTCCGCACAAACGGTGATCCTGATGCCAAATTTTAGACTTCCTGTTTAATTCCTTACCCAAATATCAAATTGATTACGATTTAGTACGTATTTATAAATTTCAAAACCCAAACTCCAAATTTTAAACCTACACGCCAGCACCACACAAAAGCTGATCCTGATGCCAAATTTTGCACTTTCAACTGAATCTCATACCCAAATACCAAAACCTACACGCCAATAGTGATCCCATTTGCCAAATGTAGTACCATTTAGTACCTTTCGTACGCTTGCTGAACAAATTCCTATCCCCCCTACTCAGTAGACGTAGTACACATTTCCAGCACCGCACAAAAGCTGATCCCGATGTCAAATTTTACACTTCCAACTGTATCTCATACCCAAATACCAAATTTAGTACAATTTAGTACCTTTTAGTACGTAGTTATAAAACCACCTTCAAACCTCAACCCTTCACACTAACAAATTTCAGATTTTAAGCAGTATCCTTTCACGCAATATCAAATCTACTACCATTTAGTACCTTTCAAACGCTTGCTCAACAAATTTCCAAGCCCACTTTTCAAAACCATCTTCGTATACCAATCCTACTGCCCAAACTAAGTTTTTATACCAAATGTCAAGATTTTAGCTACAGTCGTTCACAAAATACCAAAAGGTACGACATTTAGTGTTTTTAGTACTTTTCGTACACTTCTAGTCCGAATTTCTAAAAACCCAGCCTAATCTCAACCTTACCCTCCAACATTGACCCACATGCAAAATTCCAAGATTCTAGATTTACCCGTTTCGCCTAAGGGTTGATGAATCTGCCAATCAGTCAGTCAGTCAGCCATTTTTATACCCTCCACCATTCTATGGAAGGTGTATTAAGATTTACATTCCGCTTCCACTTCTCGAAACACTCATGTCAGACCCAACAAAGTATATATATTCTTGAACAGCGTAAAATTCTAGTTCGATGTAGAATGTCTTTGTGCATTTGTTTGTAACAGGCAAAAGGAAACGAGATAGACCCATAGTTCCTTTTGATGATCTGCATAGAATCACATTCTGAGTCGATGTATACATGTCCGTCCGTCTGTCCATGTATTTTTGTAAACAAAGTGCAGTTCGCATTTATTGCCCTATCCAGATGAAATTTTCCACAAATCATTTGTTTGGCCCAAGCACGAACCCTATTGAAATTGGAGATAATCGATAAAAATTTAGAAATAGCTCGCATATATATCTTCTTCCGATTTGCCTTTTATTGTGCACCAAACGTGTAATATCAGCGCGAATAGTATGGAATTTTGCACATACAACCAAATTAGGTCTGCAAATAAGTATGCCAAATTTGATCGAAATCGGTTCAGATATAGCTATAGCTCCCATATATAGTGTTCATCCGATTTGTTATATTTGTTACCCACAGCCCTAATATGCACTCATATTTGGACAAATTTATCAAATACAGATCAGAAATACATTTGCTAAATTTTATCGAGATCGGCTCAGATTTGGATATATCTCCCGTGTATATAACTTCGTCCGATTTACCTTTTATTGTGCACCAAACGTCTAATATTTGTCCAAATGGGATGAAATTTCACACTTACGACCGAATTGAGTCTAGAAGCTAGTATGTCAAATTTGGTGAAGATCGGTTCAGATATAGCTATAGCTCCCATATATACTGTTCATCCGATTTCTTATATTTGTTACCCACAGCCGTAATATGCACTCCGTAACAACGATATTCAGGGAAATATATCAAATACAGCTCAGAAATATCTTTGCCAAATTTTATCGAGATCGGTTCCGATTTGGATATAGCTCCCATATATATCTTTATCCGATTTCAAATTAATTGTGCACCAAATGGGCAATCAAGTCTGAATTTAAAAGACACAAATGCTTCGGTACATTTAGTCCTTTGAACTTTAAATTATAATAAAATAATATAATAATCATAGCGTGTATGATGGAATTCTCCCATAATTCCAGCCCAGCCCGACTTTAAAACTTTCTTTACTGGTTTCATTTATAGAACAAGAATCCAGTCCCTGGCAAAAATTTAAGAATCGAACAGTTTCAAACTTTCTTTGAAAAGATTTTATGAACAAATATCGTCTCATAAAAGTCTCCATTGTTGTTTTCTGAGTTCTTTTATCGATTCTCTTTTTTTCTTCCTTGTATATTACAAATAGAACTACTTATCTATTTTTTGTTACAAAAAAAAAAAACTACAAGATTTCAATTTCTTATTTTTAGAAACATGCCTAAATGTTCTATATTTACCTTGTCACATTTTTACTAAGGGACACATGGCCGAGGCACACACAATTTCGACAGGAGTAGTGTCATAAAATGATTCGTAGCCAAACACACAGATAGGTGGGGCAGCCAAGCAAACCAGAATCTTTAATTTTTTTTTTTTTTTTTAAATTTTCAATACTACGTGATGTATGCAATGTTCCGCCGTTAAGACCTTTCAGAACAGTGTCGTCTGATAAGTTTTGTTATTGTTAATGTCTCGCGGTGAATCGAGAATGCAACGAGGCGTCTAATCAGCCGCAATCACTTTGTTTTGTTTTCTCTTTTTTTTTTCAGACATCCCTTGCCCACCTGTCATACTTTGGCAGAGTAATTTACTTAGAACCCAAACGAATGTGTAACAACATTTCATGACACACACACACATTCCGACTGATTAGAAAGAAATTGCTGACAAGCGATAAAGAGTGAAGGTAACAAAGTTTAAATGGTTACTTATTGTGGTTATCAAAATTTTAAAGAAATAGCAAATTAGTGATAGGCCGGAAAGGATCAATGAGTGAGTGATCAGTAAAGTATTTATTTAGGAAATGTTTTAAAAAGTCATATCGAAAAGTCAACAATATTTTCCTAAAATAAAGTCTGGTAAAGTTTTTCACAGAAGGTTTTTGGATTAGTCCAACAATTATCTGTCGATAGTTCTATTCAAGATCTATTGAATTTCTCATAGAATATACAGGGTGAGATAAACAAACTGCAACCAACTTCACACTGCTGTCATTTTTAAGCCACTCGCCTGACAGCTGTTGAAATTATTCCAGTGACAGCTCATTATATTGTTTTCACAGCGTATGAGAATTTTCCAGAAAAAACCACATTTTCCGCTGGAAAACCACAAGTGGCTATCGTTAGAACACTCCAGCATTTAAATGTGAATAAATCTTTTGTGTCTCGTAACATCGCTCGTTGCCGTGATACTGGTAGCGTAGCCCGAAGTCAAAAACGGAACGGATGGAAAAAAAAACAGCAACATCAGCAGAAAAGCTTCGAAAAGAAAAGAAGAGACTTGATTGAAACCCGCGTCGCAGTGGCCGAAAAATACCTCGTGAACTGAACATATCGCAATATTCCAATCGGCAAATATTGAAAAATGAGCACGGTGTAAAGCCATTGAAAGTTGGCACTAAAAAATACTAAAGTGTCGATCACCTCAAGCAAGCGCTTCGCCGGGAATGGGCCAAAATACCGCAGAGCAACATTTGGGCAGCGTGTGACGGTTTCATTGGCCGTTTGAAGACCATAATTCGTGCCAAAGGTGACCAATTCGAACAAATATAAACTTATTGTAAAATTTGATGCTATCTCCGACATTTTTGCTTTCATTCAATAAAATTTAAAAAAAAAATGAAAAAATTATTGCTTTTGATTTTGTTGCAGTTTATTTTATCCCACCCTGTATGGTGATAGGTTCTGGTGATCTTTTCATAGAACATTCGGTGATCTTTTCTAAAAAAAAAAAACATTTGATTTTCTGGTGATGATTTATTTGAAGATCTGGTGATTTCTATCAGATTTCTATCTAGTGATCTTCTATAAAAAAAATATCTGGGGATCTCACATCAGAAGATGTGTTGTTCTTCTCTTAGAAGATGTGGTAATGTGGTAATCTACTTGTGCAAGATCTAGGGATCTCATATCAAATGATCTGGCAATCTTCTATAATCAAAAAAAATCTCCAATAAGGCGATATTTTCTCATAAGATCTGGCGATATTATCTTAGAAGAAAATCCGGTAATCTTCTTGTGCAAGATCTGGGGTTGCCCTAATAGAAGATCTGATGATCTTCTCTTTGAAGATTTGGTGATCTGCTCTTTGAATCTTCTCTAAAAAGGAAATCTGGTGATCTTCTCTAAAAAAAAATCTGGTGGTCCTCTAATTTATAATCTGGTGACCTATAGTGGAAAATCTGGGAAACTCCTATCAGAAGATCTGGTGATCTTCTAGTGAAAAGTCTGGTGATCTTCTCTCAGAAGATGTAGTGATCTTCTCTCAGAAGATCTAGTGATCTTCTCTCAGGAGATCTAATGATCTTCTCTCAGGAGATCTAGTGATCTTCTCTCAGAAGATCTGGTGAGCTTCTCTAAAAAGGAAATCTGGTGATCTTCTCTAAAAATATTCTGGTGGTCCTCTAATTTATAATCTGGTGACGTATAGTGGAAAATCTGGGGATCTCCTATCAGAAGATCTGGTGATCTTCTAGTGAAAAGTCTGGTGATCTTCTCTCAGAATATCTAGTGATCTTCTCTCAGGATATCTCGTGATCCTCTCTCATGAGATCTCATGATCTTCTCTCAGAAGATCTGGAGATCTTCTCTTAGAAAATCTGGTGATCTTCTCTTAAAAGATCTGGAGATCTTCTCTAAAACGACAATTTGGTGGTCTTCTAGTGCAAAATCTGGGGATCTCCAGTCAGAAGATCTGCTGATCTTCTCTAAAAAGAAAATGTGATGATCTCTTATCAGAAGATCTGGTGGTCTTCTCTTAGAAGGTCTTGTGATCCTCTCTCAAAAGATTTGATCTTCTCTCAGAAGAGAATGTAATGAACTTCTAGTGAAAGATCTGGGGATCTCGGGATTTGATGATCCTTGCATGGATCCTTTATTAGAATAGAATCTCCGGCTACATCTGAATAACTCCCAAATCCCAAAGCTTATGGCTTAACTCAAAATTTTTTCTCCAAATAGCATTGCTCATCAAAAAACCCAACATCAACAACAAAAAGAAAACTATTACGAATTTTCCAAATCAATTGACCTCCAATTCAATTAAAAGGAGAAACAAATAAAAAATTAAATATAGAAAAAAATTCAATTATAGCATTGGCAAATGCAGTGTCGGAATGGGAAACGTGCTTTAAGTGTTTGTTCAACAATTTTTAATTTTTTTTTATTTTTCAAAATAGTTTTTATTCCAATATGCCCCACATTCAGGGAATAAAAATATCATTCCCCTCTTTTCCCCAATTGGGCCCCAATGTGAGGGTCATTTACTCACACAAACACACACACACACAGATGTTCACTATGAACCAACAAGAAACCGCAATTCTTAAGGAATGCCTTAAATCCAACGTCCACAGTGGCGATGTTGACCACTGAAATGAAATTCTTTAATTGTTCTTAATTGAAATAAACTACATTTGCAAGATGTGATAAAAATATAATAAATTTCGTTGGTTTTTTTTGTGTGGTGTATTTGTTTGGAATTGTATATTTTTTTCTAATTTTTTGTTTTGAAAACCATAATCGTGGTTTGCATTTCCTTTAAAAGTTGATAATAGCATGGCAAGTGGCAAAGTGTTTGATATGGAATTTTGAAATAAATATCGAAATAACACAAAAATTGTTTTGACGCGATTTTGCATGATTTAAGATTAGCTGGGGTTAAGGGTTCAATGTGGTATTACGATAATGTTTTCAAGGGTAAGTTTTGGAGATAATAAGTAAAAAAAAAACAAAAAACCTGCCCTAAACTTAATCAAAATTTTGAATATAACCAAAGAAAAGACTTTTGGAAAAAGTGAGGTCTGGAATGGGACAGCCTTTTCATACCCTCAGCCATATGGCTAGAGGGGGTGTATATCATTTCATACGGCAAAAACGTGCAACATCGAAATAACGGTTTTAGACCCCAAGTATCTTTGGAAAGACTTTTAGACAAAGTGAGGTCTGGAATGGGACAGCCTTTTTATACCCTCAGCCCTATGGCTATATCATTTCATACGGCAAAACGTGCTTCATCGAAATAACGGTCTTAGACCCTAGGTCTCTTTGGACCAAATCCGTTTCAGGACATTTGGAGTCGATCTAGCGATGTCCGTCCGTCTGTCTGGCTGGCTAGTGCTCACGATAACTCTCAAAGGGAGTATCCGATTTGGTACATCGTAAAATTATTATCAAACTTAGATTGAGTTCGGATATGGGCAATATTGGCTCACTCTTTTTGGTACCTCCCACACAAAATGTCAACATTTCCAAAGAAAATAATTTACTTCACAGAAAGAGAACGGTTTTTCCGATTTTGCACCAACTTTGCGAGTCCTAATATTTGCATCGGCGATGGGTCGGGTGCGAAAATGGACAATATCGGTCGACTCCATCAAGTGCTTCCCCCAGAAGGGTCAAAATTTTGAATAATTATAACACTTATAAATTGTGATGTAAGTGTCCGATTGTCTTCAAATAACACTCGTCTCAATATTTTTATTAAAGATGTAAAGATGTTATATATTGGTCCACTCCTTCTAGCACCCACCACCCCCACCCCCCCAGAAAGGGTCAACATTTTGAGTATCCAGGAAGCTCACAAAACTCGAAATTTACTTCTGATTCCATTCAGACTTGGAACATTGCAATATTTCCATAAACATAATTTTGGAGGGTGTATTAAAGCCTTGGGCACGCAAACATTTTGGCCGCAGACCTTGGACATTCCAACAGGACTCAGCACTCGCCACCCAAGAATGGTTACAAAATGAGGCTCCTCGCTTCATTTCCAGCGCACAATTAGCACCAAAATTTCCGGATACCAATCCGTTGGCCAAGCAAGGTTGGCAAAAAATAAACTACCAAAGTGTCGATCACCTCAAGCAAGCGCTTCGCCGGGAATGGGCCAAAATACCGCAGAGCAACATTCGGGCAGCGTGTGACGGTTTCATTGGCCGTTTGAAGGCCATAATTTGTGCCAAAGGTGATCAATTCGAACAAATCTAAACTTATTCCAAAATTTGATGCTATTTCCAAAATTTTTTGCTTTCAAAAAATGTAAAAATGATGGTATTTGACTTTGTTGCAGTTTTTTATCTCACCCTGTAGAACATATCACAGGTTCAGAAAGTGATTCCAATTCGAATATCATTACCAATAATTATGCGATTGTTTCCTATTTTTCCCTTCTACAAATACACTGACTCATAGAAATCATGCATTGTAGACTGTCCGGAAACAGGCCACTATATCTGACTTTATTAACCCAATTCGGTTGAATATTCCCCTGTTTGAAGTTAATGAATCATGTTTCCATGCGATATCACAAATATGAATAATGAGTACTATTTTTGAATGTCTCCGAACCAATCATACATTTATTTATAATTTTTGTCTGGGTAAGGGAAAGTTTTTTAACCGAACATATTTTGAACATAAGTTTATCTAAAACAATTTCTTAGGATTTGTGATGCGAATTTTGAATTTCCGATGAGAATGAAAAAATCCCCGAAAATTTTCCATTTTCAGGCTTCGGCGGTTCCTTATTTTAGTGTTTACACATTCAATAAAATATAATATTTTTTGTATAGCAATTTGGGCCACAGATTTTTCTATAATCCTCCAATTCCCATGTCCATATATTCACTTACCTTTTCATGTGTTGTCTGGAATATTTTCCACGGTTGTTTGTGTTTAATCCAAATTTAAATAGTAAATATTAATCCCAGAGATAAGGTCATGCTTGTGGGGGACCGGGAGAAATTTTATGAAGGTAGATAAGGTTCCAAAATATATTTTTCTTATTTCTTTAAAGCTCATGTGCTCATTTTTCCATTCATTTCAATAACACGACTTTTTTTTTTCAAATAATACACACATTTTATTCACTAAAAACACACTTCGACTTCATTCATAATTTGAAAACACATTTTTTCATTAATTTTTGTTTTATTAATTTTGCTGCATTTCTTTACACATTTTTATTTGATAAAATGAAAACAGCTTTGTTTTTAATATTTTCTATAGTTTATTTATATTTACAACAATATTTTCCCATTTATTTCTATTGCAAATAATTTGAAATTTAATAATTCAAAAAACAATCAAATGTAACGCCCGCAAGAAAAGCGCGCCGCTTTTTGTTTCGTTTTATGAAGAAATTCTTTTTTCTCGTTAAAATCAACCGTTCGTCCGTTCTATACCGACTGCTGTACGAAATTGAAATTCGTCTCCGTGTATTGCTTGCTCTTCGTGTGTAAGGGGGAAAAACAGAACATTCGTGTATTAGCGGTCACACAAACACAGATGCAGAAACAGTGAGTGCGCTCTCCCTGCAATCAAATCAACAACAACGACACAACAAATGCAAACACACAGCAAATGGAAAATCCAAACATAAAAAGAGAACTTCTAGGTAAAAGAAAAAACTCTCCAAATGTGATCGTAAAGAGAAAGATTGTTTTTCTATTCCACAGGTAGGTGTTTCGGATTGTGTGTGGTTGTGTGCGCCGGCTCGTATGTGTGTTTATTGAGGTTGTAACGTTGTGATAATTTGGGCAACAAAAAGAGAATCAAAACAACCGGCATGGTATAGTTATTAAGGTAGATGGGTTGCTAAAATGTTGAATCATTTTGGTAGGTGCTAATCAATAAAACTAAAAAATTTTTTAATAAGAGTTTTTATTTTTTGATGAAATATATACAGGGTGAGATTAAAAAATGCAACAAAGTCAAACGTCATAATTTTTATTTTTTTACAAGCAACAAATGTCGAAAAAACATCAAATTTTAGAATAAGTTTAGATTTGTTCGAATTGGTCACCTTTGGCACGAATTATGGCCTTCAAACGGCCAATGAAACCGTCACAGGCTGCCCGAATATTGCTCTGCGCCCATTCCCGGCGAAGCGCTTGCTTGAGGTAATTGACACTTTGGTATTTTTTAGTGCCAACCTTGCTTTCCAAAATACTCCAGACACAATAGTCCAACGAATTGGTATCCAAAGATTTTGGGGGCCATTGTGCGCTGGAAATTAATCGAGGAACATCATTTAATAACCATTTTCACAGCAGAGCTTGTGTTAGTAGAAATAATGGGATGTGTAAAACACGGAGAGAGTCGAATGCTTATTTCGGATATTATGATCGTTTTGGTTATTCATAACTTTGACCCTTTGTGAGGTACCAGAAGGAATTGTCCGATCTCTGCTCTATAACAGATCATGTGGTGATGGAAATATTGAGTTGTGCCAAGTTAGAATGGAATCGTATGTTAATTTCACGTTTTATGAGTTCCATGGCTATCCAATATTTAGACCGTTTGTGAGACAGGTACCAGGTTTCGGCAAATAAACATATTGTGATGTGTGTAATTTGATCGGACTCCCACTTCACATTTTATAAAAGTTATAATTATTTAAAACGTTTACCCTTTGTGGGGATGTACTTGATGAAGTGGACCGATATTGTCTATTTTCTCACCTTATCTAGCACTGATGCAAATATTAGGATTCGCAAAGTTGGAGCAAGCTTGGATTATCCTTTCTCTTGCTGTGTAGCAATTTTTTTTTTTTTTTTGAAAATTTCGAACTTTTGTGGGTGAGGTATCAGAAGGAGTGGACTGATATTACCCATCTCCGAAGTCGATCTAAGTTTGATAATAATATTACGATGTACCTAGTTTGGAACAAATCGGATACTCCCGTGAGCACCAGTTAGGCAGACACACGGACGGACATCGCTATATCGACTCCAAATGTCCTGGAACGGATTTGATCGAAAGAAACCTAGGGTCTAAAACCGTTACTTTAATGAGGCACGTTTTGGAGGTATCAAATGATATATGCCCTCTCTGGCCATATGGCTGAGGGTATAAAAAATCCGCCATTTTACCAATTAATGCGTAATTGAAGCTTGTGTCGGTTCATTTAAGTCAATCACCGTGTGACGTCAAATAACCGCTCTTGTTGAAAAACTCATTATTTTGCTTGCCGAGTGAATCTAAATAGCTATATTAACAAACTTATTTGTATACGCATCTCTTTCTCATATATCCGCTGTCTATAATTCGAAAACCTCTACAATTTCACATTCCATTCCCAGCCTTTGGCTTGATTAGAACATTAAACCCCACGTTGGGCGCCAACTCTTAATACTCCTCATTTATAAAGTACGATTCCATAATTCCTTCTTCATTCTTTTTATACCGTCTCGTGGACAAGAAGTGTTTCTCAGATGAGACAAAAAACTTTGTGTGGGACATTAAAAATATATTTCAAAATTATGTTTCGGATTGGTATTAGGAAATGTTTAGCAATTCAACTTATTTTTGATCAGTTCTAGATCTACAAGAATGTAAAACGTATTACTACAATAACCGTTTTTCCCTTTATGGCATCGAACAAAAATAGTAAATTCTTGCAGGTTAAAATATTTTTGATCATGGGATTGATTCGGTCAAGTGTTTATGATATAAAAAAACTCATTCATCTCATTTTTATTCTCACCTTAAAGATCTTTTTATGTAAAAAAAAGAAGTTTTAGATTAACTTAGTTCAATTTCGGACCATAATTTTTACTTGCTCACCCTACGTTCCTTTGTTATTTCACGAAGAAGCCTACTTGCTTGATCTATGTATTCTCACCATTACTTTCAATCATAGTATAATTAGAAAGGTATTCTCATGTAGACATATGATACCAAATTAGATTTTTAATTTCATTCTTCTCAACTAAAGGCGTATGGCAAATGTGAGGTTGTATACACATTTAAAGGTGAGAATACATAAAACGCTTTTCTGACTAGCCCAAGTCATCGGCTGGCTTCATCGGAAAAGAACAAAGGAACCTTGGGCCAAAATCGAACTAAGTCAACCTAAAACTCCTTTGCTCCCCTACGAAGAAGTCAGTCGATGACTTAAGCAAGTCAAAAAAAGCCTTTTATGTACGTCTATAGCAGGTCCAAGGTTGTTAAAGATTCATCTTTTTAATTTCCCATCCAAATCTACAAATTCAAATCGAATTATTACATCTCCTAAACTTACGTTCATTTTTGCCCAGTTTGACTGTAACTATTCCAAAAACTTATGCAATGTAGAGCACTCATTTCTGTCGCAATTAAAAGAGAACTCAGAGATTAAAGTTCTATAAAAGAGAATCTCTTTAGAAACTATGTTTCCTCACTGTTGGTTTGAACACTTTTTTTGAAAATTTATTTTTTTTTCAATTGATAAGAAAGTAAAAAAATCATAATTGATAAGCAAGTGGCGGCACTGGTACTGATGTCAACGGCGTGTCGAGTGGCGGAGATAAAAGCATCGTCCGACACAGAAAATGTGTCATTGCTCTTTTTTTATGAAAATGAATTTCGTCAATGCGGTTCAAGAGTTTTTTTTTCGGTACATACCAGATAAAACGGCCGAATTGTACATTCTTTCCGTTCATTAACAAATTTTTGTTAATCATATTTATTTGTTTTTGTTGTTATTTCGTTTATTTGTACAGATCTTCAGATTTCCAATGAAGTGGCTGCACTTGCTCTGCAGCCTTACACAGGAAGGGTAAATGGGAGAACCCAAATGAAATTGTAACTGTGTTGGAGAACTGAGTCAACGCGCCAAAACACTTGTCTCTGTATGGGTGTGAGCGGCGTGTACATGGAGAATGTAAACAAGATTTTTTAAAAAACAACAGCAACAACAACAAATTATCATTGCTGGTGACGATGATTCCGTCCTCCGTTCTTGTTTTCATTCATCTTGAAAATTGAGAGTGACGACAACGACGACGGCGAAGATGATAATCAAAGGTGTTTTCTTCAAAGTCGTCACATCGTTGTTGTTGTTGTTGTCGGGTTTTTTGTTATTGCAATGCTCCATGCGTTGACTACGACTTGTGCAAGAAGAGTCATCCTCCTTTATTTAGAACTGAGTGTTAATCAATGTAACACGTTGTGCGTTTCCATTTAACTTCTTGCACACTACAGCCAACATTTTAGGTATTGAGTTTTCCGGTTCCTCAGCTGCCGTTTAGAAATCTACAAAAAATAGAATTTATCTCCTTCTATGAAGGAAAAGTGTTCAAGGTCAATGATGTCACAGCTAAGTGTTTTGTAATACTAAAAACAATGAAGTGTGAATGCAATTAACAAATGCTTCTGGTTCTTGCAGTGGGTCGGAATCGAATTTCATTGAATGGCATTTTTCGTTCGAAAGGATTAATGTTTGGAAATACATAAATGTGTAATTATTTTTAGAATGGAGGGCATTCAGTTGGTCGTAAATCTGTAGAAGGCCGTTTAAGAATTATAAACGGGACAAAATCGAACTAAATCAACCCAAAACTGCTTTGTCCCTCTACGAAGAAGCCAGCCGATGACTGAAGTCAGTCAGAAAAGCATTTTATGTATTCTCACCTTAAGGGCTTTACATATGTGCGGTCACTTTTTTATCCATGTGTACAGGGTGAGATGAAAAAATTGCAACCAACTTCAGACTGCTGTCATTTCTAAGCCACTCATCCGACAGCTGTTGAAATTATTTCAGTGACAGCTCATTATATTATTTTCACAGCGCACAAAATTATTTTGGTGATAATTTTCCAGAAAAAAAGTTATTCGTGATGGAATTCAAGCGTGATAGTGTGATTTCTTTATATTCGGCTGAAAAACCACAAGTGGCTATCCTTAGAGCACTCCAGCATTTAAATGTGAATAAATCTTTTGTGTCTCGTACCATCAATCGTTACTGTGATACATCGCGCAGCCCGACATATTTCAAGAAAGTGGACGGAAGAAAACAGCAACATCAGCAGAAATGGTTCGACTTGATCGAAACCCGTGGCTCGTGAGCTGAACATATCGCAATATTCCATTCGGCAAATATTGAAAAATGAGATCGGGGTAAAGTCATTGAAATTCCAAAAAGTGCAAGAACTTACACCGCAACTGAAAGAAAATAGTCTCAAAAGCACTCAGCACCATCGCACTCAACATGCGCCACCCAAGAATGGTTACAAAATGAGGTTCCTCCCTTCATTTCCAGCGCACAATGACCACAAAAATCTCCGGATACCAATCCGTTGGACTATTGTGTCGGGAGTATTTTGGAAAGCATGGTTGGCACTAAAAAATACCAAAGTGTCGATTACCTCAAGCAAGCGCTTCGCCGGGAATGGGCCAAAGTACCGCAGATCAACATTCGGGCAGCGTGTGACGGTTTCATTGGCTGTTTGAAGGCCATAATTCGTGCCAAAGGTGACCAATTGATGCTATTTCCGACATTTTTTGTTTTCATTCAATAAAATTAAAAAAAAAATAAAAATTATGGCGTTTGACTTTGTTGCAGTTTTTTTATCTCACCCTGTATGTATTGAAAATTGTGACTATTTGTATTCACGGCAGATCTTGTTTTAGAAAAAAATGTTAAATTGTGTGAAATTTGAAGAGAATTGGATGCTTATTTCACTTTCTTTGAGCTTTTTGTTCTTCAAAATCTTGAACCCCATGTAGGGGAGGTACAAGAAGTAATTTTCCAATCTCTACCATCTTTATAACAGATCTTGTGTTGATGGAAATATTGAGATATACTAAGTGTGAATGAAATCGGATGTTAATTTCGTGTTTTATGAGTTCCATGGATATTCAAAATTTTGACCCATAGGGGGAAGTACCACAAGAAGTGGCTGATATATTCCACCTTAACACCAGACCTTGGTTTACTTATATTGGGATGTGTATAATTAAAGGAGAACCGGATGCTTATTTCGGATTTTATGATCATTTTGGCTATTCAAAACTTTGACCCTTTGTGGGGCCAGTACCAGAAGGAATGGTCCGATCTTTGCCATATTTTCTAACAGATCTTGTGTTGATGGAAATACTGAAATATGCTAAGTCTGAATGAAATCGAATCTTAATTTTGCGTTTTATTAATTTCATGAATATTCAAAATGTTGACCCTTTGTGGGGGATGTTCAAGAAGGAGTGGTCCGAAAATTTCTATCTTCACACCAAACTTTGGGTTATCAAAATTATTGTGATGTGTGTAATTTAAAGACAATCGGACACTTACATTACATTTTATAAGATTTAAAATTCTTCAAAATTGTGACCTTTGTGGGGGAGGTACTTGATGGAGTAGACCGATATTATATATCTTCGCACCTGACCTAGCACTGATGCAAATATTAGATTTCGCAAAGTTGGAGCCAAATCAGATTATCCTTTCTCCTTCTGCGCAGTAAATTATTTTCCTTAAAAATGTTGACATTTTGTGGGGGAGGTACCAGAAGGAGTGGACCGATATTGCCCATCTCCGAACTCGGTCGCAGTTTGACAATAAAATTACAATAGAAGAGAGAAATCAAGAAAATATGAAGAGAAGGTAGAATTTACCACCAACTCGTTAGTTAAAGGTAAAAATATTCACAGGTCTTTGTTAGGGATACATAGGTCGACTTTTGGTATGAACACAGAGAACAAGATTTTTAGTTGCTTAGTGCATTTTTACAGTTCCTAATATAATAAAAAAATATTTTCAAAGCAAGGCTATAAGATTCCTACGGACTACGATCGTAGAATTAATAAGGTAAAGTCAAGCAATCATATGTTTACATTTTTTTTTCGAAATAATTCATTTGACAACAATTCATTGTAAAATGTTTATTTAAAAATCCATTGTATATTCACAAATCAGAGATGGGGAACCCTTTTTCTACACAGTGTAATTTGACAAGGTAAGTTACAACAAGTTAAAAAACAGTAAGTTCAGCCGGACCGAACTTTGAATACCCTCCACCATTTGGAACAAATTTGGAAATTTTCAAAAAATAAAATCCTTAAAAAAATCTGTTAAAATTTTAAAAATACCAAATATAGCCATTATATTGGGGTCTATACGACGGGGACCTACATAGGCATTGTTTGTCATAAACCATTACCATATTCACATTCGCAACTTGAAATAAACGGTGAATAATGTAGCTAAAATCATCATAAAATATCGTATATAGGGAGGTACCGTTATATCGGAGCTGTGCGAAGACCTGGACGAGCATAGAAAATTTTCTGTCAGAGGCTGTAGCATCCATTACGAAGTGCAAATGCGATATTTCAAACAATTTCGGTAGGTATTGTACCTAAACTCGTCAAAATACCGAATATAGGGAGGTACTGATATATGGGGCCTATGCGAAGACCTGCATAGACAATTTTCTGTCACAGGCTGTAGTTGCCATTGCGGACTCTAAATACGTAATTTGAAACAATTCCGGTGAATAATGTCGCTAAAATCATAAAAATATCGAATATCGGGAGGTACCGTTATATGGAGGCTATGTGAAAAGGTGGACCTGCACAGACAATTTTATGTCTTAGGCTGTAGTATCCATTTCGAACTTCAAACACCAAATTTGAAACAATTCCGTTGAATAATGTCTCTAAAATCATCAAAATATCGAATATCGGGAGGTACCGTTGTATGGGGGCTATATTAAAATGTGGACCTACATGGCCCATTTACGAACTCAACCTGCCTACTGGCAAAAGAAATATGTGTGCAATTTTAGCCTTCTATCTCAATTCGTTCGAAAATTACACCAGACAGACAGTCAGACAGACGGACATCTCTAAGTCGACTTAGAATTTTACGTTGATCAAGAATATATACTTTGTTGGGTCTGACATGAGTATTTTGACGAGTAATAAATGGAATGACAAAGTTGATATACCCTCCATAGTAAGGGTTTTTTAATAATGCCGCCGAAAATATCATAAAGTCGATTTTTTGTATGCACTGATCCGGTTACTTTTATGATATCGAAAAAACGCAAATAGAGTAGATTCTTGCAGGTTCGGGAATACCCACTTAAGTTGCGGAAGGTCTTAAGTTGTTGTCGATGAATTGACTGCTTGAGTTAGAGTCATTCAAAGAACCACCCTATGGTCGGCATAGAAAAAAGTATCATGGTGAGGGGAAGACCCAACGATAACAAAAGGGAATCTCTTGATAAGCCTATCTGTTAAGCAAAGCTTAGTTGCATTAACATCGAATTTCTTTAATTCCCATTCATTAGCTTTCTATAAAATAATTTCTCTTACACATGTAACTATCCATTAAGACCCATTCATTTCTTATAGCGCACTAATGCGTTGCTCCACATGCCCCTATCTGGACCTTGGTCATTATTGATTTTTTTATTTCACACAGCTGTTCGACATTTGTTGTTCTTCTTCCATTTGATTTGTGAAATAATTATCAAGTTTGAAAAGCGCAGTAACTACAACATGATGGTCTTACAAAGTAGTTCTTAGTAGCTATTTTTTTTTTCAATAAAATATTTACGTTAAATTGTTACCACAGACTGGTTATCTAATCGAAACCGAGAGATCTTTCGATAATAAACAATACCCCTATGTTTGGCCTTTCGACATATCCAACTACCTTACATTTGTAATGACATTCTTGGCACTATTTATGGGTCGTACTAATCTACTTCATTTAATTGATAAGAGAAATATTTACAAAGTATTTTTACATGAAGTTTATAAAACCTCAACAGCGTAAGTATGTTAATTGGCTGTGAGCTTGATATGGGCCAAATATTTGGTATATTTTTGGTATCATAGAATTGTTTTTATATCACACTTGTAAATCATAGTTGTAGTTGTTTGTTACTCGAGTTTAATTAACACCCTGCATCTCTAGTTTTCTTGGAGGAGTAATGGAAATTTTCGATTATCAATTATAACATTGCCCTGCCAATACTCCCTGGTATTCCAAAGTTTGTAACTAAATTTTCCACCCTAGTAGGCTATTTTTATACCCTACACCACAAGGTGGTCAGGGTATTATGTCGTTGTGCATTTGTTTGTAACAGGCAAAAGGAAACAAGATAGATCCATAGCTCTTTTTGATTTTCTCCATAGAATCACATTCTAAGTTGATTTCTGTAAGTCCGTCCGTCTGTCCATGTATTTTTGTAAACAAAGTACAGAGCATCTATGCCCGATTGAAATGACATTTTGAACAAATCATGTGTTTGACCCAAGGACCAACCCTATTGACATTAAAGATAATCGGTCAAAATTTAGATATACAGGGTGAGATGAAAAAAATGCAACCAATTTCAGACTGTTGTCACATCTAAGCCACTCGTCCGACAGCTATTAAAATTATTCCAGTGACAGCTCATTATATTGTTTACAAGCATACAAAAGCATTTTGGTAAGAATTTTCCAAAAAAAAAGTTATTTGTGATGGAATTCAAGCGTGATAGTGTGATTTCTTTATATTTGGCTGGAATACCACAAGTGGCTATCGTTAGAGCACTCCAGCATTTAAATGTGAATTAATCGTTTGTGTCTCGTACCATCACTCGTTATCGTGATACTTGTAGCGTAGCCCGACGTCAAGGAAGTGGACGGAAGAAAACAGCAACATCAGCAGAAATGTTTCGAAAAGTAAAGAAGCGATTTGATCGAAACTCGCGTCGCAGTGACCGAAAAATGGCTCGTAAGCTGAGCCAACATTCCATTCGGCAAATATTGAAAAATGAGCTCGGGGTAAAGTCATTGAAATTCCAAAAAGTTCAACAACTTACACCGCAACAGAAAGAAAATAGACTTAAAATGGGCTAAAAAGTTGCTTCGCTTGGCCGAAAGTGCTGAACTGCCGAATTTGGTTTTCTCCGATGAGAAAACATTCGTTGTCCAGCATTCGCCAAAGAGGTCAGCTGAAAATATGCACCTTTGGTTGGCCATGCTGATGGTGTGGGCCGCCATAACAGCCGACGGTCGCTCTCCACTCGTATTAATCGTCCGTGGCATCAGAATAAATGCCGAATATTATCGCGAAAATATTCTGGAGGGTGTATTAAAGCCTTGGGCACGCAAACATTTTGGCTGCCGACCTTGGATATTCCAACAGGACTCAGCACGCGCTACCCAGGAATGGTTAAAAAAAATGAGGTTCCTCGCTTCATTTCTAGCGCACAATGGCCACCAAAATCTCCGGATACCAATCCGTTGTACTATTGCGTATGGAGTATTTTGGAAAGCAAGGTGGACACTAAAAAAAATACCAAAGTGTCGATCATCTCAAGCAAGTACTTCGCCGGTAATGGGCCAAAATACCGCAGAGCAACAATCGGGCAGCGTGCGACGGTTTCATTGGCCGTTTGCAGGCCATAATTCGTGTCACAGGTGACTAATTCGAACAAATCTAAACTTATTCTAAAATTTGATGATATTTTCGACATTTTTTGCCTTCATTCAATAAAATTAAAAAAAATGTAAAAATTGTGAGCCTTTGTAGGTGAGGTACCAAAAGGGGCTCGCAGTCATATATCACCTCACAACTGATCTCGTGTTAGAAAAAAATGTTTGTGTGTGTGAAATTTGAAGAGAGTTGGATGCTTATTTCGCTTTCTTTGAGCGTTTTGTTTTTAAAATCTTGAACCCTATGTGGGAGAGGTACCAGAAGAAATGGTCCGATCTCTGTCATTTTTATAACAGATGTTGTGTTAGTCGGAATATTAAGACGTACCAATTCTGAATTGAATCCGATGGTTATTTCGCGTTTTATGAGCTTTTGTGAGGGGGATGTACCAGAAGGAGTGTACCGATATATCCAATCTTCACAGCAGATCTTGTGTTAGTAGAAATAATGGGATGTGTCAAAAATAGACAGATCCGGATGCTTATTTCGGATTTGATAATCATTTTGGTTATTCAAAAATTTGACCCTTTATGTGAGAGGTACCAGAAGGACTGGTCCGATTTCTACCATCTTTATAACAAATTTGGTGTTGATGAAAGTATTGAGATGTACCAAGTTTGAATAGAATCAGATGTTCATTTCGTGTTTTACGAACACGAGGGAAGTACCACATCTCTCACATCACATTTTATAAGAGTTATAATTATCCAAAATGTTGACCCTTTGTGGGAGAGGTACTTGATGGCGTGAACCGACATTATCATTGTCCATTTTCGCACCTGACCTAGCACTGATTCAAATATTAGAATTTGCAAATTTGGAGCAAAATTGGATTATTCTTTCCATTTCTGTGCAATAAAATATTTTTTCGAAAATTTTACCTCTTGTGGGATGGTACCAGAATGAGTGCAACGATATTGCCCATCTCCGAACTAGATCTAAGTTTGACAAAAATATTACGATGTATCAAGTATAGACCAAATCGGATACTCCCTTCGAGAGTTATCGTGCGCACTAGCCAGACAGACGGACGAACATCGCTAGATCGACTCCAAATGTCCTGAAACGGATTTGGTTCAAATAGACTTAGGATCAAAAACCGTTATTTCGATGAGGAACGTTTTGCCCGTATCAAATGATATATGTATACCCTCTTTAGCCATATGGCTGAGGATATAACTAGCCATACGGATAAGGGTATAAAAACACAAGCAAATTATCACTGATGACATTAAAATGCATTTTCAATGCTTCCCAATGAAGCATTTAGTAAAAAAATAAACTAATTAACAAAGCAAAACAATAAAAAATATGTAAATAAGAAAAATTATAAACTACTGATTAGAAATGGCATAAAAATCTCAATACATCAAACAACATGAGCCTCTGAATGTGCCGTTTAATTACGAATGGATATAACCGGAAATTTGCAAATCTGACTTAGATTCTATATTAACACTTCATATAAAAATCAGAACAAATTAGAAAGACACGATTCCATTGAGGAAATTGGAACCAGAACATGTTATGGGATTTATATAAAAGGTGTGTCATAACCTCCACAACTTCTTAACTCTCCCGCGAAAAGTCAATTGAGAAAAAAACTCGTTTTTGTTCTTCAAACACACAACCCCTTATGGACTCGAAGAACAATGGAGTTAAGGTCATTTCCCTTCTCGTAAATAGAAATGAACAACAAAATTTTGGGATCCACCAAAAATGAAGAAGAAGAAGAGTCATGCTTCACAGTTTATGACCCTGTCATGGTTTGGTGATGCTGGATTTATTTTCAAATCGACTTCGTTAAATGACTCTAAATTTAAAAAACAAAAATACAACAATTCTCCATTTCCAGGTAGTTGCTTGTTGTAACATTTTCTAAGGTAGAATACCCCGTTGCATTGTTGTTGCCGCCCAGCATCTTCATCTTGTTAAGCATTTGTGATGCCACACATGCAACAGATGATTGGAGGAAGGTTTCACTGCTGCAAGATGTTTTGCTGTGGCAAGCATAGACGGAACAACAGGTAGATGACCTTTTTGATGTTTTTCATTCTTCTCTTTTCTCAAAAGTGAAGAAGGGCTGATGGGATTTGCTTTTGTTTTAATGGTCTTTTAAATTGTTTTGTGAAAAGTTTTTAACTCGAAGAATGTTCTTAGGTAAAATCGTAACGCTGTGAAGCTTAATCTGTTCATTTAAATGTTGGTCATGCGGTAAAGAAATTAGTTTAATCTATCGTTTAGCGGATTGAGTGTTTGTCTTAATCCTAACAGAATGTTGATTATTTTAAGAACTTATCAAGGCTTAAAGTACAGGAGATGTGACACATTTATGTTCTGGGAGAGTGTGTATGGGTTTCATAGGTCGTTTATGGGTAGAAAATGTTCTATAGATACTCAACAAGCGGAGAGATCTTCTTTGTTTTATACCGAATAAGAGAATATTGGCGAAGAGATGGGGAATAACATCGCCCTCTTAGGACTGTGGAATTCAAAAACAAATAAAAATTCCCTCCACCATTTGAAAGAAACTTGAAAATTTTGGGGGCTATACGAAGGCGTGGACCTGCATAAATATTTTTTTGTCATAGTACCCATTAAGATCTTCAAATTCGAAATTTGAAACAATTCCGGCGAATAATGCCGCTAAAATCATCAAAATACCGAATATCGCGAGGTATCCTTATATGGGGGCTATACGAAGACGTGGAGATGCATAGGAATTTTTAAGCATAGACTGTAGTACCTATTACAAACTTCGAATACGAAATTTGAAACAATTCGGGTAAATGGTGTCACTAAAATTATCAGAACCCCAGTAGGCAGGTTAAATAAACAAACAAAATACACGTGTGTGCAAGATTTTACCCTTCCATCTCAATTCGTTCGAAAGATAGAGTGATTACAGACAGACGGACCACGCCAAATCGTCTTAGAATTTTACGCTGATCCAGAAAATATATACTTTGTAGGGTCTATTCCAGGATTTACAAACGGAATGATAAAGCTAATATACCCTCCATAGAATGGTGGAGGGTATAAAAATAGGTCAACATATTGGGAAATGTAGCCGAGACCGATTTCTATACCCACCACCATAGTGTGGATGGTACATTAAGTTTGTCATTCCGTTTGTAACTCCTCGAAGTATAACACCACAGAGTATATATATTCTTGATCAGCATAAAATTCTATGTCGATTTAGCGATGTCCGTTCGTCTGTACGTCTTTGGAAATAACTCTAGCTTCCGAACGAAATGTAATAGGTTGATAAAATTTTACTCAAATGCATGTTATGTCTGCAGGACTTTGGGTATTGAAAATGGGCCCTATATAATGGTACCCCCCTATTTTCGGTATTTTTGTTATTTCGTGTTGCGCACGACAACTCTCGAAGGGAGTATGCGATTGGTAAATCCTAATATTATTACCAAACTTGGATCGAGTTCGGAGATGTGCAATATCGGTCCACTCTTCTGGTACCTCCCCCACAAAAAGTCCACAATTTCAAAAAAAAATTGTGAATATTGTGAATATGACATACAGGGTGAGATAAAAACAGCAACAAATTTAAATAAAAATTAAATTTTATTGAATGATGGCAAAAACTGTCGGAAATAACCTCAAATTTTAGAATAAGTTTAGATTTGTTCGAATTGGTCACCTTTGGCACGAATTATGGCCTTCAAACCGTCACACTCTGCCCGAATGTTGCTTTGCGGTATTTTGGCCCATTCCCGGCGAAGCGCCTGCTTGATATGATAGACACTTTTAGTGCCAACCTTGCTTTCCAAAATACTCCATACACAATAGTGTTTATCCGCAGATTTTGCGCTGGAAATGAGGAGAGGAACTTCATTTTGTAACCATTCTTGGGTGGCGCAAGCTGAGTGCGATACTTCTGGTCCAAGGTCTGCGGCCAAAATGTTTGCGTGCCCAAGACTTTAATACACCCTCCGCTATAATATTCGGCATTTATTCTGATGCCACGGTCGATTAAATGAGCGGAGAGCGGCCATCGGCTGTTATGGCGGCCCACACCATCACCATGGCCGGCGCTTGAGTTCTGGTGACCAACCGAAGGTACACATTTCCGGTTGACCTCTTTGGCAAGTAAACACGATAATTTTGTTTGTTTACAAACTGCTGGACAACGAATGTTTTCTTATCGGAGAAAACCAAATTCGGAAGTTCACCACTTTCGGCCAAGCGAAGCAGCTCTTTTGATTCCATTTTCTTTCTGTTGCGGTGTAAGTTCTTGCACTATTTGGAATTTCTATGGCCTTACCCCGAGCTCATTTTTCAATATTTGCCGAATGGAATATTGCGATATGTTCAGCTCACGAGCTATTTTTCGGCCACTGCGACGCCCGTTTCGATCAAGTCGCTTCTTTACTTTTCGAAACATTTCTGCTGATGTTGCTGTTTTCTTCCGTCCACTTCCTTGACGTCGGGCTACGCTACTAGTATCACGGTAACGAGCGATGGTACGAGACACAAAAGATTTATTCACATTTAAATGCCAGAGTGCTCTAACGATAGCCACTTGTGGTTTTCCAGCCAAATAAAAAATAACACCATTACGCTTGAATTCCATCACGAATAAATTTTTTCTGGAAAATTCTCACCAAAATGCTTTTGTACGCTTGTAAACAATATAATGAGCTGTCACTGGAATAGTTTTAACAACTGTCGGACGAGTGGCTTAGAAATGACAGCAGTCTGAAATTGGTTTGAGTTTTTTCATCTCACCCTGTATATCTGCCAACCCCTTCTGCTACTTCACCCACAAAGGGTCACAATTTCGAATACTTTTATCTATCATAACTTGCATAATACAAGTCGGCGATTATTTACAACTTGTTATATCTAAATATTTCTCTTAACCAGAAATCTGATTTGAATATGTATTTTATTGAAATTTATGATTTCGCATAAAATTAGAAATGTCCTTCAAATGGTAATGTTCGATTTCCTTGCACATACCAATATTTTTATCTGTACTAGGTGAATTATGAAAATGGAATATTTCGGTCCGCTATATCAGTTACCTCACGCATATTTCCACATTTTCCAAAAAATTTGCACATATCCCATATTAAGTATAGGAAGTAGTCGATATAGTCAAAATCTGGCACGTTGTAATATTTTTTTGAATCTTCAGATACGAATTGGGTAATATTGGCCAACTGCTTTGGAACCTACTCCATCATAACTCAAGGCTGGGGATATACATCTGTCGGCAAAACTGACTGATACTATTTTACTTGTTATTCAAAATTTTGGCATTTTGTGGGGGATGTATTTGATGGAAAAGACCGATATTGTCCATTTTAGCTCCTGGGCTAGCACTGTTGCAAATATTAGGGTTTGCGAAGTTGGAGCAAAATCAGATTATCCTTTCTCTTGCTGAGCAGTAAAATACATTTTTTTTTTTTGAAAATTTCGACCCTTTGGGGGGGATGTACTAAAAGGATTGAACCGATACTGGCATTCTCCGAACTCAATCTAAGTTTGACAATAATATTACGATGTACCATGTTTGAACCAAATCGGATACTCCCTTCGAGAGTTATCGTGCGAACCAACTAGCCAAGCCAGACAGACTGATGGACAGACATCGCTAGATCGACTCTAAATGTCCTGAAACGAATTTCTTCCAATAGGTACGTAAGTATGCACAATAGTGAATTTTCAATGCACCAGATCATTTTTCATTTGTGGAAGTTGCTTTTGTTTTCCTCCAGAGGTGTATCCTACCTTACGTACCCTAATTGGTCATTGTGTCATCACTCTACTTTAAATGTGTATTTCACCTTAGATTCTTTGCAATTATGTTGTCAAATCTCACAGCCGGATGGAGCAACATCCTCCAGTGACTGACTGATCTTTAGTCAAGAATTTAATTTATTTAACCTTTTTGATGTCGTCATTGCACTACCTATTTAAACATGAAATTTCTTCAAACTTTTCATGAAGAAATAAATCACAATAATCTTTCAGTTTATAGAATTTTTTTTTTATTTTTTAGGAATCGTTTTTACATTTTTTTTTTCAAATTGATATTGTATATGATTTTGTTTTTTTTTTGGCTTTTATCTTCATATATATATTGCTGTTTATGGTGCAATTATACAGTTTGTTTGTTATTGTTTATTTTTACAAAATATTTGTTTTTTAGCACTGTGATATATTGTTATGTATTTTTTTATTGTTTAAAAAACGGAGTTTTTGCTTTCTTTGTAATAGAAGACATTAGTTACACATTTATGATGAACTTTGTTTTGTTGCTTTTTTGCTAATTAGTAATAGTAGTTGTTGTTGTAGTAGTAGTAGTTCGTTATAATAGTAGCGGTGTACATTATGCTATTTGATGTGTAAGTGGATAGGTAGGTATTTTGGGGATATTGTTTGTTTGCTGTTGGTGTTTGGTTATGGTAGAGGGTGGGAAATTAACAAAATTGTTTCTAACTAATATTAAAATAAATAATTCACAATTACGAGATATTACAGTTTTGCAGTATTGAGTGGCGTAAAATTGAAGTAAAATAAAATAACAAAATCTTTTTGTTTAAAGAACAAAAGAAAAATCAACAATTCAGTATTATTTATGTAAAACAAAGAAACATTAATAAGTTATAGGGTTTTTATTATTTTTTATTTCTTTTGGAACTTAAACTAAAACACAAATTCATCAACCTCTTGTTTGAAATAAAATATTGCAGTTTTTTAGGTTATTTCTTGTTGCAATTGTATGCATTTCTTCCCATGAGCAATATACAATATTAGTTTTATTCTTTTTTTTTTGAAAATTTCTGATTTTTTTTTGTAAAAAAATGAGCCCATTTATTTAATGCTTTATAGGTTATTATTTTTTTTTTTTATTATAATTTTTCGTTCGTTTTAGTTTTGCTTACAATTATTTTTAATTTATAAAACTCAACAATAAAAAAATTAATTCCTGTTTTTTCCCAAGGAAACTTTTAAAAAACATGTTTCTTCTTTTTTTTTTTTTTTTGTTTTATTAAATTAATACTTTACTTGAAATTTCTTTGAGAAATGTTCAGCATTTGTTTTCAATAGTTATTTAAATTTGTATTGTATTTAATTTTCTTTTTTGAATTCAATCTCAAAATTTCGTTTTTTGCTTTGCTTCTTTTTTGACTACTGAAAAAAAGAAAGCCGTAGTTTAACTACTTACATATTAGCTGCTTTTTTTGTTATATTTTTAATAATTTAAAGGTACATCCACATACAATTTTTAGAAAAAAAAAAAAGAAAAAAAATGGTTTGCTTACAACTAATTTTGTTGATTTTTTTTCGGGTCCAAAATATAACCTCTTTTTAAGGCGTTTTTTTTTATTACAAAAACATTTTCAAGAAACATAAAAATATTTAAATTCAATTTTTATTTTTATTTATTTATTTTTTTTTTTTTTCAAATAATTATTATTTTATCACACATATTCAAAACAATGCAAATGGGAATCGAGAAAAGAAAAAAGAAAATCACTTGCCTCTTTCTTTCTCACCGTTTGCATGTTAGTTCGTTTCGTTTGTTTTGCCTACTTTTGCTTTACTTGCATTGCCTACTTTTAGGAGGCTTTGTTAATAGTATGCCACATTTCTCTTTTGATTTCGTTTTATTTATTCCAAAGAGATTTTCAATGACCGATGTTCTCTTTTGTTTTTTTTTTTTTTTGAAGTCGTGGTGCAAATACGATGCCGTCTCTCTTTTAGTTTCAAACAGTATTTCTTGATTCTAGATTCAAAATATGAATTTTTCAATTAAAAAAGGGATTTTTTAACAAAAAAAAAGTATAAATTATGAATATGAAGTTACTAAAGTTATAAACTAATATTGGAGGATTTTTAAAAAAAAAATTGAAATATTTAAAAAAAAACATGAACATTACAATTGACAATAGGGAATTTTTGTAAAAAATATATGTATTATATCCACATTGGACTATTCTATTACATAAAGAAGAGGCCTTCTATGGATAGAAGACAGTCAAATGTCAAAGATCTTCTTTGAACGGAAGACATTTTGGGTTGTCAAAAAAAACTTTAGATCTTCTATGAAAAGAATAGAAGGCTTTCAAATGACCTTCTTCGCATAAAACACTTTCAAATGATGTTCTGAGGAACTCCAAAAAAGTCTTCTACAGATAAAACGATCTTTTATTAAAAAATAAAATCCTTTAAAGGAGGGCCCATTATGAAATGAAGACCTCCAAAAATGCCTTCTATCTATCGAAAGGTCTTCAATGAATCGGACATTTTAAGAAAAATCCGAGGATGGATCTTTAAAGAAAAATACTATTTTATGATATATGCATTAACTTAGAAAAGTCTTGAAAGGTCTTCCATGATTAAAGGACTCCAGAAGACCGTGAAAAGAACAAGAAAAATGAACATTAAAATTGGCAAAAGGGATTTTTTGTAAAAAAAAAGGTGTTTATTCCATCCACATTGGACTATTCTTTTACATAAAGAAGATTTTTTAAATGCCTTCTAGGATAGAAGACAGTCAAATGTCAAATGGGTTGTCAGATAAAAACTTTTGGTCTTCTATGAAAAGAATAGGCTTTCAAATGACCTTTGGATAAAACACTTTCAAATGGTGTTCTGAGGAACTCCAACAAAGTCTTCTACAGATATAAGGTTCTAATATTAATAAATAAAATCCTTTTAATGAGGCACTTCTTTCAAAAGAAGACCTCCAAAAAGGCCTTCTATCAATCAAAAGGTCTTCAATGAATAGGACATTTTAAGAAAAATCCGTGATTGGATCTTTAAAAAAATGCTATTTCATTATCTACACATTAACATCGAAAGGTCTTCTATGTTTAAAGGCCTTAAGAGGGCGGTCTTCTATGACTGACTGGCTTCCATGGATTTTCGGCTTTTAATGAAGACAAAATCGGAAACTAATTAATTTGGCACCGACCCGGAAACAGGTTTCTTTCATTGTTATATTAGAACCTTCGAAAGGACTTCAAAAGCTCTATAATGGATAGAAGTCATTAAGATATACTTCTGTGGATTTTCGATTTTTAATATAGACAAAATATACAAGAATATTTTAAATACTGAAAGCCCACAATGGAAGATAATTAATTCGTTTCCGTTGCAGAAACAATTTTCTTTTCCTTCGAAAGGTGTTCTATGATTCAATACTTCAAAAAGGGTTTTTCGGAAACTAGCTTTTCGCACAACTATTGCAGCAAGTCATGTTAATTTTTTCCTTTCCTTCAAAGAAAAATGCTATTTTATTTATGGTCTTCTTCTTCTTCCTAACTGCTTCTATAAGGCCTTGAAAGGGTCTTCTATGATTAAAGGACTCCAGAAGACTTTGAAAATAGCTTTCATGGATTTTCGGCTTTTAATGAAGACAACATATTCTTGTAGCTGGAAGATCGCCAATGGAGACTAATTAATTTGGCCTCGTCTCGAAAGGATTAAAGGACTCAAAAAGCTCTTTAATGGATAGAAGTCCTTGAGTGATACTTCTATGGAGTTTCGATTTTTAATATAGACTAAATATTCTTGTAGCTGAAAGACCATCATTGGGAGATACATCTTTCGGTCCCGTCGCGGAAACAAGATTCTTTTATGGAAGGTAATATAACCTTTTAAACGTGTTCCATGATTCTACACTTCGAAAACGGTTTTTTATCGGAAGCAGGCTGTTCACACAACTATTGCAAGTCATTGTTAAATTTTGTTGGCCGAGAAATGTTCCGAGTGGCAAATTTTAGGAACTTCCAGGAAATTTGGGGGAAATTCCTCTGGTAATCTTAAATTAAGGAAGAAACGCATGATCCTTGTCCGACTCATTGGGTTCAAGACTAATTTCTGTTTTCTGAATTTCTGTTCAGCAACACCGCACCAGGCTTTACCGTTTTGAGACCTATGGATCATTTATTTGGATAATTGCGGCAATTCAAGACCTACTCTGGGGAAATTCTTCGCTAAGTGAGCAATAAAATGATCCGTGCCCGGTTTACGTAATTCAAAACTACATATGAACTCTCTCGTGACGTCGAATTTCTGTTCAGCGGCATTACCTCAGGCCTTGCAGTATTATGGGACCTCTGGTCACTCTTTTGGATAATTGCGGCAATTCACGAGCTACTCTGGGGAAATTCTTCACCCTCATTACTATGACCGTCTATAAGTAAGTGGCCAATAAAATGATTTTTGTCCGGCTCACGTAAATCAAAACTACATATGAACTCTCTCGCAACGTCAAATTTCCCAGAATTGCTGAACAGAAGCATTACATTAGTTCTTGCAGTATTATGAGACCTCTGAAGCACATATTTTGTATATTGATGGCAATTCAAGAATAGCTTGTGAAAACTGTTCGTCCTCAGGACTGACAACATCTATATAGAGTTGTCATCATAAAAAATATCAGAATTTTTTCTAAACTTTAAATTTCCACATAGATTTTTTTTAATAAAAAAATTGAATACATAAAATAATAAAAAAAAGGAATTTAAATAAAAACTTAATTTAAAAAAAAAATAAATTTCTTAAGGAATAATTTTTTTTAGTTTTGAATTTTGTTTGGTTAAAATATTAAAAAAAAAACATCCTAATATTGAAGTCATTTTTTTACTTTAACAACAAAACATTGAAAATTCATTTGAAGAAAACTTAAGTGAGAACTTTCAAATAAAATGATTGA
This sequence comes from Musca domestica, assembly GCF_030504385.1. NCBI lineage: Eukaryota > Metazoa > Arthropoda > Insecta > Diptera > Muscidae > Musca > Musca domestica. The sequence continues at coordinate 23,094,304 of NW_026712409.1, read as the reverse complement.
TTTTTGGAACTATATTTTTTTAATATTAAAATTCCTCCACTAAGAAGTTCCTTAAGTATTAAGATTTTCTCGTTTTGTGTATTATTTCAATATACAAAGAAAATAATTTAGAATTTAAATAAAAACAAAAAAATAAATTTTAAAATTCAATTTAAAATATTCATTTTTTAGAAACGAGATTTATTTTCAATATCCCTTAAAAAGAGTCGTATAAAAATATCAAAAAAAAAAATTGTTCAAGTCTTTTCATATTGTTTGAAACTAAAAGAGAAGTAGCTATCGAATAACCTTTCTCAAACTTCAGTAAACACCAATATTTCGAATACTTCAAAATTTCCTCAAATTATTGGCATCATAAGGAACAGAATTCGTTATAACAATTTCATGCTGTAGTACTATTAATCAGGGATTATACATAATCACTTCGTTTTTCAAATATTGTTTAAAACAATAAATAATAATATTTATTCGTATTTAGATTCATTCATTCATTGATTTCGATCATGTTATACACACATACACATGTAGCAGATGTTGTAGTAATAGTAAGAAAAATATTATTTTCTTAATTAACAAAAAAGGAATAGGAAATATTTAAAATATTACTCTTTGAGTTCAAACATTTGCCTAACAGAACAGCGGCAGCAGCACACATTTACACGATGAGGAGATTTCAGTTATCATTTATTTTATTTTCATAGTTTCTTCATCATCCTTTTGCTGAGGGATTATAATTTATTGCAAAATTAAATGCAATTTCTTTCCTTTTTTCATTTTTAATGGGAATTGTTTTTCGTTGCCCTCAATCTCTTTGAATTATACCCTCTACCTCGTTTTGTATCGCATCACACACATTGAAAGCCTTCCATTCAGGCCAATTTCTCTTTTCTTTTCATCATTTTCATTATCATTCTCATCTTTTGCATATTGCTTTTTCTTGTAATTTGTTTTTGTTATTGTTGTGGTTCCGGTTCTATGTCCCCGCCGTTACTTTGCTTTTTACTCTCTTGGTCGATGGTATCGGCGAAACCATTGCTCATTGTACCCAAACCACTGCTGGCATCGGTGCCACTGCCACCACCACCATTCATGATCACATTTTGTAGTTCCTGAATCACATTCTTCTCCTGATAAAACAGCCGTACAATGTTCAACGAATCACTGGACTTCAAAAACTCCAATTGGAATGTTTCAGAGAAACGTACATCTACGAATTGGGCGAATTGCTGCTGCACCTCAGCCGTTTGGGGACATGTGGAGTCCAGCGAACAATGTTTGCTGTAACGCTCCATTTTCAACAGATCCTCGGGTAGTTTACGCAATTTATCAGTTATGGAATTGTTGCCGAAATCAATGTAATGTACTTCACATTTATTCTCTTCGAGTACGGCTACAATTTCCGCTCTATAGTAGGCACCATCTTCGGGAAATTCGGCAGCGCACAGGGCTCCAGCTTGAATATCGGTAAATTCGGCAAATTCACTCTCAGCATCGAGCAAAACATCGGTGACCTTTTCCAAGGCCGAGACATCCTTGCTCAGCTGGACATAGAAAGACTGTGGTGAATTGACGTGAATGATGCTGCAATCATGCAATTCAGGTAGGGGTGAAAATGCCTCCTCAATACCAGCAGCATCACTTTCCACTGCCTTTTGCAATTCCTCGGCCAGATCTTTGTAATTCACCTGTAACTTTACCGTATGTATCCTGGTGTTCTCATCATCCACAATGTCTTCCTCAATGTCGTAATAATCACCAAAATGGCTTTCAATCAGTGTGGCGAATCTTTCTTCCAGCACAGAGTCACTGACATTTGTGGGTATCTTATTCAATTGGCATCGCAAGGCCATTGAGGGAATGGCTCGTAACTCTTCCGACATTTCCCGTATCTCAGTTGTAACAATAGTATTGCCAAAGTCCAAGAGGAACACCTCATAACCACCCTTGTCATCGGCCAATATCTTTTCAATTCGTCCACGATAATAACGATCATCTTCCGGGGCAAAGGCAACACACACCATACCTAATTCACCTTGTTTCAACTCCGCCATGTCTGCCTTCACTTTATGGCTGGCCAGGGACTTGGCCAATTGTTCCATTTTTCCCGAGTTCGATTTCAATTGTATGTAAAATTGGGCCGGTGAGATGGCATGAGAAATGAGACAAGTTTTGGTGGCCTTCAACAGCTCTTCTTCGGTCATAACTGCCTCCTGGGTCATTGTCTGGGTGTTGTGATCAAGGCCCAATTGTTTGTTTAACAAATCACAAAGATTATCTGTACCATTCAAGGCCAAAACTTTCACAACGGCCGGCACGGAGCCCTCAGCTTCACTGAGTATTCCCACACGGACCTGGCCCTCCCATTGATTGATCAAATTATTGAAAATTTCCGTGGCAATGGAACCGAATTGCAAAAATTTGGCATAATTCTGCAATTGGCAATGACTGGACAAACTCTTGATATTCAACAGGTCTTGCGGCAGGGTTTTCAATTCACTGGTCACTGCCTCATTACCGAAATCAATGAACAAAACACGGTACTGTTTCTCGGGCATTATTTCCAAAATGCGAGCCCTGTACAAGGCCTTATCCTCGGGATAGACAGCAGCACAGAGCTGTAGTTTAGCTGGGTTCTCCAACGTTTCCATGTGTGTGGAATTCAGAACTTGGGTCATTTCCTCCAATTGGGCAGTGTCTCGGGTGAATTGTACATAGAAATCACATGGAGAATTGACATGTGACACAAAGGCATTATGACATTCGGTTTCGCAAATGGATGTCTGCAGGGATGAACTATTGAAACTGGTGTTCATTAAGTCTGCTGCCGTTTCGGGTAAGGGTTTCTTTTCACACAACTCCTGCAGCTCATTGTTAATATTTTGACCATCGATTAGCAAGTGAACAATGGCATGGTCCTTGGCTGGCTCACGTAATTCAACACTGAATATGGTCTCTCCTGTGGCGGCAATTTCCATGAACTTCTGTTCAGCTGCATCGGACCAGGCCTTGCAGTTTTCTGGCACCTCCAGAGCACATTTCTTGGACAATGGCGGCAGCTCGGCAATATCTTGGGAAATTTCCCTGCATTCGGGGCTAATACTTGTATTGCCATAGTCAATGAAGAGAACCTCATAACCATCGGGAACTTGTCTCACCAGTTTCGCTCTATACCACATTTCATCATCGGGGAAGAGAGCAGCCACAATTTTATTCTTTTCAAACTTCTCCAGTTTCTTCAACTTCTCATTGTCAGCCAAATAGATTTCAATCAATTCCAAACCCTTGGAGTCCTTCTCATATTGTATATAGAAATCGGATATACCATTTACATGAGAGATATAGCAATACAAACCCGATTCCACCAATTCCAATGGTTTGGCATAACCATCTTCTATGAGTTTCTCGGTAACATTAACACCCTCGATGTACAAATTGACGTAGCTCTTTTTGTTTTCACCACCATGGGTAATGAATTCGTAGTCCAGCACCTTGGTATAAGATTCATTGAATATGGCATTGGCAGCATCTAGCCAATCCAGGGTGCCATTTGGCCGTATGGGTAAGGCACAAGGTATGCACAAAGGTTCTACATCAGGGAAGACCAGCATCTCTTTGAGATCCGTGTTGTCGGTGACACAATCGGTGTTGCCAAAATCAATGAATTGTAAGACCATTAATTCGGCATCGAGAATCTTGGCACGATACCATTGTTTGTCCACCGAATACATGGAAATGCAATAGGCACCATTTATGACACGCATAAGCGGTGGCAATGAGCTGGCCACGATTTGTAGATTTTCCTGTAGCTTTTGTAAATCCTTGACCTTATCCATGGGATGTATAAAGAATTGGGCGGGGTTATTGCAATGGGCGAGAATGGCATGTTCCCAGTCGGCAAAGGGATTGACAACAGGCTCGGGTGTAATGGCTTTCTCCGGTTCTGGAATAGCTTCCTTTACGGGAGCAGGAGCAGGGACCGTAACGGGAACAGTAGTAGCAGTTGGCTTTTCCAATTCCTTGGTTGGTTTTTCAATTGGCTTTTTAGTTTCCTGGGTTTTAGCTGGCTGTTCGGCGACGGTGGCGGCCTTCTTATCCACTGCCACTTTAGTTTCTTCCACTTTAATTTCCACCGGTTTAATTTCTTTCTCTGTCGGTCCAGCTTCCTTGTTCTTCTTTTTCTTGGGCGATGCAGTTTTCGCTTTCTTATTTTTATCACCGCCCACAGCTGCCACAATTGCCGCTGCACTGGCTGGGGTCTCCTCTTCTTCATCCTCAATGGTCAGATCAACGCACTCAATATATTCCAATTGATTTGGTTTCTCCTTTTCCAAAACTTTGCGCATATAATCCACATCACGAGATTTAATCAATTTCTGTTCCTTCAACATGTCAATCATGTTACGACCGTCGGCCATTATCAACTCAGCAATCAAATGATTGTTCTTCACCTCCAAACATTTTACGGTGATTTCCTGATCCAAAGTCAAGCTGGTCAATTTATTGATTACAGCTATATCGGATTCATTGGAACCACCAGCTTGATTATTATTATTTCCCGATTTTTTACCCTTTTGTTTTTGCTGCATCTCAGCCGATAAGGTTTTCAGTGGTAAATTAATTTCCACACCATAGGCATCCTTATTTAAATAGAATTTCTCATCCAATTGTTTGAGATCTTTCTTCTCAACCAATTCCGTATTACCATAATCAATGTACAGCACTTCCACTGGGCCTTCGGCAGATTTGTTGTTTATAATGCGACCACGATACCAATTACCATCACTTCCCTTGGCTGCGCACACCTTTTCGGGTTCAAAGGATTGAAGCAGGGTACCTGAAAGAGAATGAAAGACAATTTTTGAAATCAATATGTTTTTGGTTTTGTTTAGAATTAGAATTTACCTTGATTTTCATAATGATTATACATGTCATCCAAAAGTTGAGCCATTTCCATTTCGGTGGCAATAATTTGTCCATAGACCCGATAAGGGGTTGATACATAACCAACACGTATCTTAAATGTATCCAATAGAATGGGTGCGGTGCAAATATACCAGGGTATATCTTCTTTCAGCAATGGAAGCAGGGGTCGTAATAGAACTCTGTAAAATGAAATAAGGATTAATCAGGAGAAAACCTTGGGAATGGTCCAAAGGAGAACTTGAAGTCTTCTATATTCCATAGAGGACTTTGGGTCCCATTATTTTCAATAGAAGACCTAGAGGTTCTCCATTTTCATAAGAAGACCTCAAGGACTTTGAAGCCAATATATGTTTTCGAAAATCAGTAATCAGAAGGAAACCTTGGGAATAGTCCAAAAAAGAACTTGAAGTCTTCTATATTCCATAAAGGACTTTGGGTCCCATTATTATTAAAAATAGAATACCTAAAGGTTCTCTATTTTCATAAGAAGACCTCAAGGACGTTGAAGCCTACTATTTTCAGTAGATGTTTTCAAGGTCTTCTATTTTAAGTAGTCGAGATTGAGGTTTTCTATTTCCGATGGAAAACATTAAAGTCTTCTATTACCAATAGAGGGGTATCAGGTCTTCTATTTCCGATAGAGGACCTTGAGGCCTTCTCTTTCTGATGAAGGACATTGATGTCTTCTATTTTCGTTAGAGGACCTTGAGGTCTTCTGTTTCGAAGAGACGACCATGAGGTCTCAAAAAATGTTTTTGAGGTCTTCTATTTCAAATAGTTGTGATTGAGGTCTTTTATTTTCGATAAAGGACCTTAAAGTCTTCTATTACCGATAGAGGAACATGAGATATTCTATTTCCGATAGAGGACCTATTTCCAATGCAGAACCTTGAAGTCTTCTATTTCCGATGAAGGACCTTGATGACTTCTATTTCCGATGGTGGATGTTTATGTTTTTTATTTCCGATCGATGACCTTGAGGTCTTCTCTTTTGAATAGACGACTTTCAATAGAGGACCTTTATGGCTTCTATTTCCGATAGAGGATCTTGATGTTTTCTATTTTCGATTGAGGACCTTGAGATCTTCTCTTTCGAACAGGCGACCATGAGGTCTCTAAATAGAGGACCTTGAGATCTGTTATCTTCAATAGATTGATTTGGGGACTTCTCTTTTCCATTGAGACCCTTGAGGTCTTCTATTTCTAATAGAGGAACTTGAGATCTTCTATTTCCTAAAGGGAGCACATTGAAGTTTTCTATTTTCAAGGTAAGTGCTTGAGGTCTTCTATTTTTCAATAGAGGACCTTGAGGTCTTTTATTTTCAATAGAGGATATTGTGATCTTCTATTTCCAATTGAGAGCCTTGAAGTCTCCTGTTTTATATTGAGACTTCGTCTTCTTCTTTTTTCAATAGAGGATCTTTAAGTCTTCTCTTTAGAATAGAGCGCCTTGACAATGGAGCACCTTGGGGTCTTCTACTTAAAATAAAATATTTTGAGGTCTTCTACTTGAGGTGTTCGATATTCGATAGAAGACCCTGATTTTTTCCAATTGCAATGTACGGCCTTTTGCTGCAGAGTATGTTCTCTTCTATCGACTACTTACACTTTATTATCATTGACATCCTTAACATTCAGGACACAGGATTTTCCCGCATAGAACTGCTTGAATTTTTTGGCAACATCCTGATTGGATTTCACATAGCGAACATCATCGTAGGAACACAACACCTCAATGTGTTTGATATTATCACAGCCATAGAAAGGTAATTGAATTTTAAAGTTAAGCATATCTTTGATGGAAGATATTTTGGCACGTACTTGTTGGCCAGCCAATAGATCCAAGCGGAGTTCTAAAAGCCAAACAGAAAAACAAATAATTATTAAAGTAATCATCATCAAAAAAAATCCTACTGTGAAATACTTTACCTGGACAGATTTCCGTAATCAGTTTTTCATTCTTCAGTGTCTCCTTGAGGGAAACCTTATTGACCATAACATTGACAAAGTACAAATCATTTTGCGAATTCTTTTCAATGTATTCACATTGCAGTGTTACACCCTGGGGCAAATATTTATCCATACGATCAATGATATAGAGATGATCATAGTTCGAGACTATGCCATCGAAACCACACAGATATGCCATAATGGGAAAATCGGCAAACTTCTTTTCCACCGGCCAAATATCTTCCGAAGTCACGGTGTACATGTTGCCGAAGTCAACAAAGTGTACCTTATATTTACGCAACATTTGATTGCAGGCCAAAATGCGGGCGCGATAGATGATATTGTCCTTGCGTTGTCGGGCCATTACATGGGAGCCCACACGCAGCTGCAGCTGTTGCAAAGGCAATTTGCTGTAAAATTGTTGAATCTCCTTCATGAAACGTTCAAATTCCACGGACCGAGATTTTAGTTGGGTATAGAATTGATGTGGCGATATCCACCAGGAAATAATGACCTCTTCGCGACATGGTGTCTCCAAGGGCTTGACCGGGAATCCCTTGTTCAATGGGACAAAATTATAGGCGGGTGTTTCTTTTTGTTTCGCCGCCCCACTCTCTTGGGATTTCTTTGAGGTCTCACTGGAAGTGTCTGTGGATTTCTTCGATGTTTCGCTGTTGAATGATTTGTTGTTCTGCTGCTGTTGTTGTTGTTGTTGCTGCTGCTGTTGCTTTTGTTGTTGTTGCTGGTTATGTTGTTTCAGTTGACTCTGTGAGAATCCTTGCGGTGCATTTTGTGGTCTCTGCTGCTTCTGTTGCTGTTGTTGCTGCTGTTGTTTTTGTTTATTTTGGAATCTTGGTGGAGTGTTGTTGGCCATTAGCTTGTTGTTATTGTAACTGCTGGCATTGCTTCGTTTATCACTTGCAACGGAATTGTTGGAGCTGTGCTGCTGTTGATTTTGATATTGTTGTTGTTGCTGCTGTTGTTTATGATTTGGATAATTTTTGTAGTATTGCTTACGTTGCTGTTGTGGCTGTTGCTGTTGATTCTGATTTGGTCTAAAGTCACTGGAGGTTGAGCGAGAATCCCGCGTCTCAGCCATCGAACTGTGGGAGCTTGTCTTATCCCACTCCGAATTGGAGACTGAACTCTGGAAGCTTTGATTATTACGCTGCTGCTGCTGCTGAGCATATTGTGTTTGCTGCTGCTGGTGCTGTTGTTGCTGCTTTTGTTTGTTTTGCATACGCAATTCTTCACTCTGGACAGTGGTGGAATTCAAAATCTGTCCCTTCTTGCTGGAATGGACAGATGTTACATCCGAAGCAATCGAAGGAGTCTTATGGCCATTTTCAGCATGGGCTGCTGCCAATTTGTGGACATTAAAATCATCCTTTTCCAATGTCAAATATTGTTCAAATGGCATCGAAAGTTTGTACAACTTTTTCATGACATTCAGATCCTTGGTGCAAAGATTCACCAGGTTGACACCATCCGGCTGAATGCGAAAGACTTTGACAGTAAATGACCTACGCTCACGATTCGATTCTTCGGCCAACATTTCGAATTGTGTTGTGGCCAAATCTTTGCTCAATTCATTGTTCTCGAAACCCTTTAAGCAGCACTGCACGGCCTGGCGCGGCAGCTTAAGATGCTTTTCCGCTATGGTACTCAGGAGATTCTTGGTTACCTTCTGCTCATAGCCAAAGTCCACATGCCGTACAATAATGGCTGTGGCATCGGCGCGCAGAACCTCAGCACGATACCATTCATTTTCATACTTCACAATACAGGGAGCACCGAGAGCCAAGTGATTGGGTACATTTTGATTTTTATTGTAGTACAAGAACATGTCATCCATCAGCTTTTCGAAAGCCGGAATATTGTCCACCTTTTGGACATAGAAATTTTTAGGCGAGTCAATGTAGCGAATCTCCACAACATCATTGTTACGCAAAGGCTCTGCCTTGGCATAAACCAAACGGGTCTTTTGTATTTGCCTCAAGACATGTAGTATGTTCTTCTCCTGCATATACAGTTCACAATACTGAACTAAGGGTGGACCTTCCAGAGGCATTACCTTTAGTTTACAGTTTTTGTAGATAACCAAATCCTTAAAGGCCTTTTTCAAACTATCATCTATGGGCTCCAATTCCTTGTGGCCCGACAGTGTGAAACGTATGGCAAATGCCTTGTATTTAAGGAACTCTTCGGGTATTTCATATAAATCTCTGTAGTGTACCATTTCGGCATTGCCATAATCAATGTAGGCTACCTTACAGGCCATCGGTTGGACGCCGGTAATCAAAGCACGATAGAGCTGTCCATCCTCAGAGTAGCGGGCAATACAAGCTGTACCCAACAAGGGCTTATCGTTGAACGGTTTCAACTCTACCTTTTCGATGCGATTCATCATGTCGGTCAGATCATCTTGATGTGTAACCAATTGGACGGAAAACAGGAAGGGGCCATTCTCAACGAAACTAATGCTAACATCGTAGATTTGTCCCACAACCAAATTGTTCGATTTAAAGGTGGCTGGAGTGGTACGACGGGGTGGTGAAAGGGGACTGATGGCGGCCACGGCTGAAGGTGTCAAGCCGCCGCCGTTATTCATGGCACCAAGTGTCTGCTGCTGCAGATGTGCTGGAGGTGGTGGTCTCTGATAGCGTGCATTATATACATTAAATTGTGGCACAGACGTTGGCATAACTCCAGGCAGGCCATTGTATGTTCCTCCTGTTGTTGCGGCAGTGACTAATGCATGGTGATGTGCTGCGGCGGCGGCGGCCGTATGTGGTGGTGGTGCTTGTTGGGCATAATGTAGACCGGTAAAGGGAATGCGATTGTTTTGTAAATGAATACCTGGAGAAAAGGGAAGAGATTAATGATGTTGGCAAATGAGCTGAATATCATATTAACTTACCTTGCATCATGGATCTTAGATTGCCAATTGACTGGGGCATACGTGGCTGTACTGGGCCAGACTAGAAAGGAAGGAAAAAAGAGTGATAATCATTAATGGAACTGTAAAAATATATTTATGATATATTCGTAGATCTTTTTTATCTGAAATATAGGGTATCTTATATTTGCATAATTAGCCTAAACAATGTCTTCCTTATATAAAGATAAGCCATAGATCTCATAATCGGAATAAAAAACCATAGCAGGAAGTGTTTTCCTCACAAATAACTTCTATGTGACCTTATATTTATGTAAAACCTACGAGAAGCATCAAGCCTTCATCAAGCTATCGGACACTCGGTCACTGGGCTTACCTAAGCATAGTCAAGAAAGATTCGTAATGGACATCTGGAGCACCCCCTTAATTTATACTAAAGTAATGCATGTCTCTAATTGGCCTTGTGGCCAAGAACTTAATAGTTTCATAATAATAATTAAGAGTTGTGTTAGGATACTTCCAATTGAAGATCACGAGAAAGTTCGAGAGGGACTATCTTAGCCCAACCTCTTTTAAGGGAACTTTCGATTAGATACCGAACAGAGGAGAAACCAGTCGAAGTTTCTAAAATATCGACGAATTTGAAAAGTGTCTGTTAACCTGGGAAGGTGGCTACTTTGGAGACCGGATCAAATCAATCCTCTAAAAATTGTTGCAAAGGTTTTGAAATCGAAGGTACAAAGCTGGCCTCTAAACCAAGGGAATGCAGGGCTCTATCAAATTCTTCAAACGATTCAAGTGATAAAGATCAAACCGAAGCCTTTCCTATACCCTTCAAATCGGCAACTGAACTCGCCGTTTGACTATTCGAATAAAATCAATAGGTAGACCTACATTGCATATTTTTTCAGGAAGAGTTAAGCTACCCTCTTTGAGTCCGTAATGTCAAATTACAGTTGAATTGGTTGGTAAATGGGAAGATACATCCGAAAATCAGGTGATACCGTTTATGGGGCCTAAACCAAAAAGTGGACTAACATTGAATATATATTTTCATATCCCCAGCCATATGGCTAGTGAGGGTATATATAATTTGATACGAGCAAAAAGTGCTTCATCGAAATAACAATTTTAGACCATAGGCATCTTTCCACCAAATGCGTTTCAGGACATTTGGAGTCGATCTAGCGATATCCTCCGTACGTCTGTCTATCTGGCTGGTGCGCGCGATAACTATCGAAGGGATTGCCCGATTCCATCCAAACTTGGTACATCGTAATATTATTGTCAGACTTAGATCGAGTTCAGAGATGGACAATATCGGTCCACTCCTTTTGGTACTTCCACCACAAAATGTCAACATTTTCAATGAAAATAATTTACTGCACAGAAAGAGAAAGAACAATCCGATTTTGCTAGGTCAGGAAAATGGACGAAAATGGACAATATCGTTTCACTCCATCCAGTACCTCCCCCACAAAGGGCCAAATTTTGAATAACAATAACTCTTATAAAATGTGATGTAAGTGTCCGATTGTCTTCAAATTACACACATCACGATATTTTTATAATCCCAAGGTTTGGTGTGAATATGGAATATATCGGTCCTCTCCTTCTGGTACTCCCCCACAAAGGGTTTGAATATCCATGAAGCTCATAAAACACGAAATTAACATCCGATTTCATTTAGACTTGGCTCATTTCAATATTTACATAAACACAAGATCTATTATAACGATGGGAGAGATCGAACTATTCTTTCTGGTACCTGCCCTACAAAGACTCGAAGTTTTGAATAACAAAAACGAGTATAAAATCCGAAATAATCATCTGGTTCTCTTCAAATTACACACCTCACAATATTTTTATCAACGCAAAGTCTATCGTGAAAATGTGATATATCTCATTCCGGTACCTCCCCCACAAAGGGTCATCGGATGGCTTCTTCGGAAAAGAACGAAGGAGCGTAGGGACAAAATCGAATTAATTCAAACTAAAACTCATTTGTTCCTCTACGAAGAAACCAGCCGATGGCTTAAGTCAGTCAAAAAAGGGTTTTATCTATTCTCATCTTCAAATCTCATACAGCTGTGGAATGTGCAAACAATTTCCTGTGGCTATCGAATATTAGTCTATTATTCCAAGTATCGAATGATCCCTTCCTTACTCTCCCTACTCACTCCACATCACTGTGGTAGACATTCATGCAAATCGCAAAAAAGTGCAACCAGTAAAAATTTCCCATTCCATCTAAAAGTGGCTGTCAATTATTGTCTAAATAAACTATAGATTCCAGAGAAACCTATCGAAAACATCTCACATATTTAACCCGGAAACCATAACTCATAAACCCACAAATAAACAACAACACAACAATTTATAAAATGTTTGTGTTTAGACAATTTCACATTTGACATGGTAGGCCTGACCGACACACATTTAAAGGAAACCAAAGAAATGTAAGAGAAAACCAAATACCAAATACAAGGAAGTGGTGAACTGTTTTATAGTTCCCCAAAACTACTTACCATCATAATATTCCGCATATTACCATGCTGGACTGCGGCCATGTGCATTTGTTGCTGTGTCAGATGTGGATGTTGCAACTGTTGGAGACGTGCTGAAAGAGCACTTCTACCAGCCAACATTTGGTGCTGGGGATGGCCGCCGCCGCCAATAGCAGCACCTGCTGCCATGCCACCAGCCATGTTGTTGTTGTTGGAATTGATAATAGATGCTGATGTTTGTTGATGATGATGTGCTGCTGCTGCTGGTGTTGGTATTGGTGTTGACTTTTGCTGCTGTTGATAATTTTTATTGTAGTAATTACTGTTGTTATTGTTAATATTCTTTTGATTATTCATATTCAACGTTGGCATATTATTGTTATTGAGGGCGGCAGCTTGTTGCTGCTGTTTTTGTTGTTGTTGCTTAAGAATTTTCGAAAAATTCTCAAACAACAAATCGTTGGCAATGGGTGCACCCATGGCCTTTTGGTGTATCAGAAATTCAGCAATATTGAATTCTTTCCATTTCATTGTGATGAATTTAAATTGATTAAACTGCAAGGGGGAAGAGGAACATTAGTTTCAGTTTTTCAAAAAAGGCCAAACCGATGAGCTATACTTACTTCTTTTATAATGGAAACCTCTACGGTATGATGTGAAATCATTCGTGTCAATTCATCTAATTGTGATTTCTTCCAGTCTTCGCAAATGCCCAAAACTATATATTGCGAGCACATAGTGGGGACATTTGCTATTTCTTCTGGATTTTGTGGAAATAGTAACTGAAATGAGAACACAGAAACAAGAAGTAATTAAAAATTATTAAATATTGAAAATATTAAAAAAAAATACAATGATTTTATATTATAAAAGAAGATGGCATTGCTGAAAGACACTAAGCGTCTGTAAATCATGGACATTGAGTGCTAATACCAAAAAGAGGAGAACGGAACCGATGGCCTGATTAATGACTAAATTGGCCATCTTCAAATCTCTAAAATTTGGAAGTTGGGATTATACCATTATGTATTGAATAGTTTTTTAAAGAAGTCAATCTTTAACGCCACTAAGAATCGGAAATATCAAATTAAAGCTAATTTCAAAATCTCGAAATACTAAAAATCAGGAAGTATAGTTACGTACCAAAAGTTGACCTACATTGAATATTTTTCCAGGAGGAATTGAGCTACCCTTTGTGAGTCCGCAGTGTCAAATAACAGTTGAATTGGTTGGTAATTGGGAAGATACATCCGAAAATCAGGAGATACCGTTTTATGGGGCATATACCGAAAACTGGACTAACCCGACCGACCCTTTAGACGATATATACATTTATGCTGAGATGGAAAATGGCAAGGGTGTGGGATCTGAATCAACTGATTTTAAAGTCGACCACACGCTGAACCCACCTTTCTGTATTTTTATCAGGATTACAGAGGATGCCAATGTAGAGGCAAATCCTACAATGAATATTTTGTAAGTGTTGTAAATCTTTTCAATAAAATAGCTGAATTAGTTGAAAGTTCGACCCAAAACCGTCGAAATATCAAAAAGTGGACCTACATTGAAGATTTTCATGAGGATTAAATCTGCCCACAAATAGCAGTTGATTTGTTTTTGAAAATTTGGGGCCAAAAAATCAAACGGGACGTAGCAAATAAAAAGCCATATATTGGAAACAAATCCTTCAAAAAACCCGAAGGCTTCTACGAAGTGGTACTGCCTGATTCAACTTTCGATTCCCCGTCAGTGTGATTTCCATTGTCCTTTTTTCGCCGCGACCGAAACATACGAGAAACATACGGTTATACTGCCTGCGCCATCACTATTTACTTCGCCTCGGGTTGCTGGGCCCTCAGTTGATCTTTTTCTCTTCACCGCAACTGGCTGCTAGTGGCATTTCGTCGCCTTTTGGGCCCATTTGACGAAGTTGGCGCAGACTGTGGGGTTTTTCTGACCGCTCGCCATGATCATCTTATGGGCAGACTTTGCCCTGCCCTTCGGTTTCTTCACCTTCGACCCTGTTGTGGCAGGTGGAGATGGCGAAGTCACAGCTAGGATCGGCAGTGTCTGATTGGATAATTTAGAGGAAGATTTCGACCTGGTCATCTTTCTCGCAGACGTTTTCCAGATCTGCGTTGTCTTTCTCCGAATTTGGGTGGTATCTCCGGATCTGAAGCCATAGCAGACGTTTTAATAGACTGCTTAAACTCTGTCTCCTTCGAAACTATCTTTCCAGGTAAGTAGGTACATTTCGCAGTCGTCGACAGGTTGCACTGTTGCTCTGTAAGTGAGATTCCTTCTTATTGGAAGATCCCTTAAAATTGTGTCGGAATAGTTGCTTTCGAACTTTTTAACGATCTGCAGATCAGTTTTGATAATTTGTAACTGTAATCTTGGCCGGACCCCCAATCAACATAAGGATTGTGGTAATTAACTGCTCGTCTTCTTTTTGTCTCTCACCACTTTGGATTTGGCCCTTTTGGCGACCGGAGAAGAGAGCGACAACGCTTCTGCCTCAAGCGCCTAGACAGCAAGGGCTTAACTAACTAACCTAACCAACAAACTTGGGCCAAACCCTTCGAAATACAGAAAATAAAGAGGTACTGGGTTATACCAAAAAGTGAGATATTTGGAAAATTGGGACCAAATATCGTCAAAATATCGAAAAGCATGAGATACTGTCATTACATGGGGCTATACCAAAAAGTTTATTCACATTTAATATTTATAGAGAATGATTTCTCTACGAGAAATATCAAATTACAACGGATTTGGTTGGAAACCAGGGCATCTCCAATCTGAAATCTCGTTATATGGGTTTACATAGAAAAAATCGATTTCCAATCAAGAGGGCAGCATTTAAATTGGTTATGGGGATTATATTGAAATGATCGACCATCCCACAGATTTTACGAAGCGACATATTTTCAATCGTATGATAAGATATCCCCTCTTTTATGGTTAAGGGTATTAAAGATCTCCCTTTTTACGAAATTCCAGGAAATAGTGTTCTATTTCAAGTCACCATAAAATCTGATAGAAAAATCTAGTTTTGTATTACTTTTTTCTTTTCAAAACAGTTTGTTCTTCGTCGAAAAATATGGCACATTCGATTGACTGGCTCTGTCTCAATGTCTCATTATCGTACATCCACCGTTCACATTAACATTGAAGCTGATAATGACGACATGACATTCCAAGTCTTATTTGGATAAAACCGGCTCGGTAGCAGAGTGGGTGTATAAAATAATTGCTTAACCACCATCAGCCACTATCCGTCGTTTAGTAACATGGGTTGTTGGCAGCAACCGACCATAAAAGACGAAGCGTGAACTATGCCGCTTAGTTCTCGACGACATCACACAGCAAAATAGAAGAGGGGGGGTTTTGAGAATTTATTAGCAATCTATGAGAGGTATGTCATTTGCTGCGATAAATAATTAAATACAAAAAAAAAAATGATCAAATAGATATTTGCAAAAGCTTTTAAAGAAAAAGAAGAAAAGAAAAAAAAACAAGTTAAAAAGCAGAATGTTCCGCCGGGTCGAACTTTGAATACCCTCCACCATTTGAAACGAATTTGAAAATTTTCACAAAATAAAATCCTTAAAAATTTCTGTTTAAATTTTAAAAATACCGAATATAGCCATTTTATTGGGGTCTATACGACATGGACCTACATAGGCATTGTTTGTCATAAGCCATTACCATATTTAAATTCGAAAAAATAAAAATAAACGGTGAATAATGTAGCTAAAATCATCAAAATATCGTATATAGGAAGGTAGCGTTATATCGGAGCTGTGCGAAGACCTGAACCAGCATAGACAATTTTCTGCCATAGATTGTAGCATCCATTACGAACTTCAAATACGCGTCTCAAACAATTTCGGTGGGTATTGTACCTAAACTCGTCAAACTACCGAATATAGGGGGGTACTGATATATGGGGCCTATACGAAGACCTGTATCTGCATAGACAATTTTCTGTCACAGACTGTAGATCCCATTACGAATTCTAAATACGTAATTTGAAACAATTCCGGTAAACAATGACGATAAAATTATCAAAATACCGAATATTGGGTGGTGCCGTTATATGGGGGCTATACGAAGACGTGGACCTGGCACAGACAACTATCTGTCTTAGGCTGTAGTATCCACTACGAACTTTAAATAGCAAATTTGAAACAATTCCGGTAAATAATGTAGCTAAAATCATCAAAATACCGAATATCGGAAGGTACCGTTATATGGGGGCTATACAATGAAGAGGACCTGAACAGACAATCTCCTGTCATAGGCTGTAGCATCCATTACGAAAATCAAATACCAAATTTGATACAATTCCGGGGAATAATGTTGCTAAAATCAACAAAGTACCGAATATCGGGCGGTTCCGTTATATGGGGGCTATACGAAGAGGTGGATCTGCACAGACAATTTTCTATCTTGGGCTGTAGCATCTGTTACCAACTTCAAATACCAAATTTGAAGCAATTCCGGTGAATAATGTAAGTAAAATCATCAAAATACCGAATATCGGGAGGTACCGTTATATGGGGACTATACAAAGACGGGGACCTGATCAGACAATCTGCTGTCATAGGCTGTACCAAATTTGACACAATTCCGGGAATAATGTTGCTAAAATCATCAAAATACCGAATATAGGGAGGTACCGTTATAGGGGGGCTATACGAAGAGGTGGACCTGCACAGACAACTTTCTACCTTGGGATGTAACATCCGTTACGAACTTCAAATACCAAATTTGAAGCAATTCCGGTGAATAATGTCGAGTAAATCACCAAAATACCGAATATCGGGAGGTACCATTATATGGGTGCCTAGACCTATATGGCCCATTTCAAATACCAAAAGTCCTGCAGACATAATAAACATTTGAGTAACATTTTATCAATCTACTTCATTTCGTTTGGAAGCTAGAGTGATTTCCACAGACGGGTAGACGGACGGACGGACGGACATCGCTAAATCGATATAGAATTTTATGCTTATCAAGAATATATATACTTTGTGAGGTCTAAAATATATATTTTGAGGAGTTACAAACGGAATAACAAACTTAATATACCCTCCTTACTATGGTGGAGGGTATTAAAACAAATTTGATAGATAATTTTTTGCAAGGCTATGATTACATTTTTTGAGATTTGTGTTGTTATTATTATGACGAAGATCTTTCGAAAATATAAGCTAGATATACATTATTTGAAATTAATTGGATTATGACAAGTCAGGAGTTACTGGGAGGGATACTAAAAATGTACATGGGATTTATGGGGATATTGACCTATTATTAAATTTACATTAACATTATTTTTCTGAACATTCCCACAAAAATCTATTTAGAGCGATATGGACAATAGCGGATTACTTTACATAAACCTTTAACAAAAATTCATCATCAAAAATTATACATTTTTTGTTTGCCAAAAAAGAAGTATAAATTTGCAATTTCATATACCCACCAATTAAAGCTTAACGCTGGCACGACAACTAAAAAGCCACCACACATCAGCGGTGATTAATTAAAGCTACTTTAGATGCAAGACAACGATTTGTTCATTGATTCAGTTGAAATTTCTCTATCTCGTGCAGTTTCTTTTTCTCTTTTTTTTTTCAAAATAAAAAAATATATATATTTAAATATCAGGCAAGGCACACACACTAAAAGTAATTCAATGTCTGCTGTAGGTTTACTGAAGAGGAAAAAGCAATGAAAACAACAGCAACAACAAATGAATGCACATATAATTTAATTGCGATTCATCATTAATTTATTAGATATTGTCAGATAAAAATTAAGCCACACAAGAACAAGAAAAAAGCAATGAATTGCTGCAAAAATGATTAAATAAAGAAAATGATAAACAAAATTTCGTATAGCAAGTTTTTAGTTTTTAGTTTTTTTTTCTAGAAAAATATTTTTCAAAAATTGAAGATATGTCAAATAACAAAGGTAAAATTGCTGTCAAACTCTGGGAAAACAATTTAAATAGTATCAGTTAGTGTGACCGACAGATGTGTTCCCTCAGCCAATGTCCGTTTATTTAGATATCCAGGGTGAGATGAAAAAAACAGCAACTAACTTCAGACTGCTGTCATTCCTAAGCCACTCGTCCGACAGCTGTTAAAATTATTCTAATGACAGCTCATTATATTGTTTGCAAGCGTACAAAAGCATTTTGGTGAGAATTTTCCAAAAAAAAAAAAGATATTCGTGATGGAATTCAAGCGTGATAGTGTGATTTCTTTATATTTAGCTGAAAAACCACAAGTGGCTATTGTTAGAGCACTCCAGCATTTAAATGTAAATAAATCTTCTGTGACTCGTACCATCGCTCGTTACCGAGATACTGGTAGCGTAGTCCGACGTCAAGGAAATGGACGGAAGAAAAGAACAATATCAGCAGAAATGGTTCGAAAAGTAAAGAAGCGACTTTTCCATTCGGCAAATACTGAAAAACGAGCCAATGAAATTCCAAAAAGTGCAAGAGCTCACACCGCAACAGAAAGACAATAGACTCAAAAAAGCTAAACAACTGCTTCCCTTGGCCGAAAGTGGTGAACTGCCGAATTAGGTGGTCTCCGATGAGAAAACATTCGTTGTCCAGCAGCTTGTTAACAAACAAAATGATCGTGTTTACTTGCCAAAGAGGTCAGCTGAAAATGTGTATCTTCGGTTGACCACCAGAACTCAAGCGCCGGCTATGGTGGGTGGGTGTGGGCCGCCATAACAGCCGATGGTCACTCTCCGCTCGTATTAATCGACCGTGGCATCAGAATAAATGTCGAATATTATCGCGAAAATATTCTGGAGGGTGTATTAAAACCTTGGGCTCGCAAACATTTTCGCCGCTGACCTTGGACATTCCAACAGAATTCAGCATCATCGCACTCAGCACACGACACCCAAAAATGGTTACAAAATGAGGTTCCTCGCTTCATTTCCAGCGCACAATGACCACCAAAATCTCCGGATACCAATCCGTTGGACTATTGTGTCTGGAGTACTTTGGAAAGACACTAAAACGGTAGGCACTAAAAAATACCAAAGTGTCGATCACCTCAAGCAAGCGCTTTGTCGGGAATGGGCCAAAATACTGCAGAGCAACATTCTGGCAGCGTGTGGCGGTTTAATTGGGCGTTTGAAGGCCATAATTCGTGACCAATTCGAACAAATCTAAACTTATTCTAAAATTTGATGCTATTTCCGACATTTATTGATTTCCTTCAATAAAATTTAAAAAAAAAATGTTAAAATTATGGCGTTTGACTTTGTTGCAGTTTTTTTCATTTCACCCTGTGTTTACATTAGATCTTTGGTTGATAGAGATATAGAGATGTGAATTTTTGGCTGATTCTGTTGGAAATTGTGTGAAAAACCTTCAAAGTATCGAAAATCTAGAGGTAGCGTTATATGGGGTCTATACCTAAACTTGGACCAATATAGCTCATTTTAAATACCAATCAGCCTACATATAACATAAGCCTTTGTAGCAAATTTCAAAACTATAGATTAAATAATGTGGACTACCATTGTATAGAATCGGATATTTATTTCGCCTTTTGGTTATTTCCCGCTTTGTGAGAGAGGTACCAGATGGAATCGTCCAACATTGTCCATCATTGCATTTGACCTTGCACTCATAAAATTATTACGACTTACAATATCTTATCCTAGAAGGCAAGAGTGTTTTTGAACGTCTTCCACTCATAGAACGCCAGAAAGCAGTCTCATAGAAGGCCACCAGGTCTTCTCATAGAAGGCTAGAAGGTCATCTTCTAGAAATCCAGAAAATCTTCTCATAGAAGGCCAGAAGGTCTTCTGATAGAAGGCCAAAAGGTCTTCTCACAAAAGATTGGAAGATCTCTCGCAGAAGGACAGAAGATCTTCTTACAGAAGGCCAGAAGGTCTTCTCATAGAAGGCCAAAGGGTCTTCTCATAAAAGGTCGGAAGGTCTTCTTATGGAAGGCCAGACGGTCTTTTCATAGAAGGCCAGAAGATCTTCTCATAGAAGGCCAGAAGGTCTTCTCATAGAAAGCCAGAAGGTCTTCTCATAGAAGGCCAGAAGGTCTTCTCATAGAAGGCCAGAAGGTCTTCTCATAGAAGGCCAGAAGGTCTTCTCATAGAAGGCCAGAAGGTCTTCTCATAGAAGGCCAGAAGGTCTTCTCATAGAAGGCCAGAAGGTCTTCTCATAGAAGGCTAGAAGGTCTTCTCATAGAAGGCCGGAAGGTCTTCTCACAGAAGGCCAGAAGGTCTTCTCATAGAAGGCCAGAAGGTCTTCTCAAAGAATGCTGGAAGGTCTTCTTATAGAAATCCAGATGGTCTTCTCATAGAAGGCCAGAAAGTCTTCTCATAGAAGGCCAGAAGGTCTTCTTATGGAAGGCCACAATATCTTCTCATAAAAGGCCAGTAGTTATTCTCCTAGAAGTCCAGAAAGTCTTCTCATTAAAGTCCAGAAGGTCTTCTCATAGAAAGTCAGAAGATCTTCTCATTGAAGGTCAGAAGGTATTCTCATAGAAGGCCGGAAGGTCTTCTCATAGAAGGCCGGAAGGTCTTCTCATAGAAGGCCGGAAGGTCTTCTCATAGAAGGCCGGAAGGTCTTCTCATAGAAGGCCAGAAGGTCTTCTCATAGAAGGCCAAAAGATCTTCTCATAGAAGGCCAGAAGGTCTTCTCATAGAAGGTCAGAAGGTCTTCTCATAGAAGGCCAGAAGGTCTTCTCATAGAAGGCCAGAAGGTCTTCTTATAGAAGGCCAGAAGGTTTTCTTATAGAAGGCCATAGAAGTTCAGAATGTCGTCTCATGGAAGGCCGGAAGGTCTTCTCATAGAAGGCCAGAAAGTCTTTTCATATAAGGTCAGAATGTCGTCTCATGGAAGGCCAGAAGGTCTTCTCATTAAAGTCCAGAAGGTCATCTTACAAAAGGTCGGAAGGTCTTCTCATGGAAGGCCAGAAGGTTTTCTCATTGTAGGATCTTCGGACAAAATATACCTTAAAGCAAAAAACAACTCGTCTCGAAAAAAAATATCACAATATATATTTTTGGTCAGGTAAACAACAATCGTTGCATTTGTTTTCATTTAGAAATAAATTATTTTTACTGTGACACTTTATCGTTCGAGGCAGATATTTTGTTTTGATTAAAAGAAAAAATCTCCTGCAAACATAAATTTTATATGAAAAATTTTTCGTGCTGACAAAAAAATAAAGATTTGCAAAAATTTGGTCCTATTTGAAATCATTTTGGAGTAAATCTCCGACAGAAGAAGAAGCAGACATGAGTTGTCGGATGGTGTGTACCGGCGAAGGGGCAACGACCACGACATCTGGTGGAAAATGCATGAGACCGGGTCCAATGACACGAAATGGTTATTTGAACTTTTTACGAGAATATCGTCAAAAACATTGCGGCTTAACGGCCGTGGAAAC
The DNA here is from genome assembly GCF_030504385.1 of Musca domestica. NCBI lineage: Eukaryota > Metazoa > Arthropoda > Insecta > Diptera > Muscidae > Musca > Musca domestica. The sequence continues at coordinate 23,072,564 of NW_026712409.1, read as the reverse complement.
GGTGCGACAGGGAGCCTTTGCATGGAACAAATTGTCCCAAGAAGAAAAGAACCGCTACAAAAAAATGGTAAAGAATTTAAGAGAAAAATGTAATTGAAATTTAGTAATGCATTTCCACACATGTACATGTCCCGTTGACAGGCTTCAGCGGTTTCCAGCCGACCTCGTCGCAGTGCTTTTGCGCCGCGTAGAATGAGACGCAGTGCAAGTTCTAGATCTCGACGTTCCGCTCGTAGAACAACGATGGCTGCTGGTAGAACATCGCGTCGAAGGCAACGGCGTGCCGCAAAACGTAGACGAAACTAAAATTCCTTGGACGAAATTGAAATGTTTTTGTAGTATCAAATTTTGTCGTCATAGGAATTATTTTAAATAAAATTTAAATGTTGTTTTATCCCCAAAATATTTTTTTTTCTTTTATTTCAATTGAAGGTCAGAAGGTCTATTCATTGAAGGCCAGAAGGCCTTCTCATAGGACAGAAGGTCTACTCATAGGACAGAAGGTCTACTCATTGAAGGCATTCTCATAGAAGGCCAAAAGGTCTACTCATAGCAGGCCAGAAGGTCTTCTCACATAAGGCCAGAAGGGTTTCTCATAAAAGGCCAGAAGGGCTTCTCATAGGCCAGAAAGTCTACTTTACTCATTGAAGATCAAAAGGTCTACTTATTGAAGGCCAGAAGGTCTACTCATAGTAGGCCAGAAGGTCTTCTCATAAAAGGTCATAGAAGGCCAGAAGGTCTTCTGATAGAAGATCTTCTCATCGAAGGCCGGAAGGCCTTCTCATAGAAGGCCAGAAGGTCTTCTCATAGAAGGCCAGAAGGTCTTCTCATAGAAGGCCAGAAGGTCTTCTCATAGAAGGCCAGAAGGTCTTCTCATAGAAGGCCAGAAGGTCTTCTCATAGAAGGCCAAAAGGTCTTCTCATAGTAGGCCAGAAGGTCTTCTCACATAAGGTCAGAAGGGCTTCTCATAAAAGGCCAGAGGGGCTTCTCATAGAAGGCCAGAAAGTCTATTTTACTCATTGAAGGTCAAAAGGTCTACTTATTGAAGGCCAGAAGGTCTACTCATAGTAGGCCAGAAGGTCTTCTCATAGTAGGCCAGAAGGTCTTCTCATAGAAGGCCGGAAGGTCCTCTCATAGAAGGCCAGAAGGTCTTCTCATAGAAGGCCAGAAGGTCTTCTCATAGAAGACCAGAAGGTCTTCTCATAGAAGGCCAGAAGGTCTTCTCATAGAAGGCCAGAAGGTCTTCTCATAGAAGGCCAAAAGGTCTTCTCATAGTAGGCCAGAAGGTCTTCTCACATAAGGTCAGAAGGGCTTCTCATAAAAGGCCAGAAGGGCTTCTCATAGAAGGCCAGAAAGTCTATTTTACTCATTGAAGGTCAAAAGGTCTACTTATTGAAGGCCAGAAGGTCTACTCATAGTAGGCCAGAAGGTCTTCTCATAGTAGGCCAGAAGGTCTTCTCATAAAAGGTCATAGAAGGCCAGAAGGTCTTCTGATAGAAGGTCTTCTCACATAAGGCCAGAACGTCTTCTCATTGAAGTCCAGAAGGTCTTCTTATAGAAGGTCAGAAGATCTTCTCATAGAAGGCCAAAATGGCTTCTCATAGAAGGCAAGAAGGGCTTCTCATAGAAAGCCAGAAAGGCTTCTCATAGAAGGCCAGAAGGGCTTCTCATAGAAGCCCGGAAGGTCTTCACATAGAAGCCCGGAAGGTCTTCACATAGAAGGCCGGAAAGTCTTCACATCGAAGGCCGAAAGGTCTTTACATAGAAGGCCGGAGGTCTCCGTCTGGCTCCAAAGAGAGTTGGACAGTGGAAAAATAAGTGCTCCACCGTCGTGGTTTCCTCCTCGTGCTGACAAAGCCTGCGGTATTCGGCAATTAACTCCAACTCTAATATATAGAGTAAAGTGTGTTTTTGGGCCCTTTCTTCACGCTTACACCGATAAATCTTTCCCACTCAGGTTAGTGGTCTGTAATATTACTCCGATATAAAAGCACGAGTAATTATTTCTTCGGGCGGTTCACCCGAAACTTCCTTTCAGTCCAGTGTTAAAAGATCCAAGGGTAAAATATGAAGAATCACGTTCAGGGAAATTTTCGGGGACGTTTTTTTTTTTACTCCGGAAAATAGAAGCAAGAAGGTATGGACAGTAGAAATAGTACACAGATTATTGCTGCTACACTACTTGGTAATAGGACTCAAAGACTACGATCATTTTGGCATGGCAAACTTGCGGCCCTAGGCCCACATTTTTCTAACAGCTTTCAAATAATGTTCCAATGGCACTCTATCTAATATGGACAGCGGGAAATATGGCATTAGAGAATATCAAATGTAAATATGTATATTTTCACATTTCATTAATCAAGCGTGCTGCTGCTTCTGCTGCCAGCTTTGGTTTCTTCCGACTTGTTGCAACAGACTTTGAAACAAAATTACAAACGAAATAAAAAACATATCAAAACACGACAACTTTTGAAAGGTTTCGAAAGCATCAGACAGACACACAACAACACCACACACATTGTGCACGGAAACCCATTGAAATCTGCCAAAAATGTTGAACAAAAGGCAGAAACGCATTATGGAGAAATTAAAAGTCCATAAAAAGTAATAGTTTTCACAAGCAAAAAATACAAAAACAAAAGCATATGCATATGCATGCTACCTATAGAGCTAGATTAAACGGGCCACAATGCAATCAATCAGACACAATTACCAGCCACCATCAAACAGCTTTGCTTGGTTGCCTTGCCTGTCTGACTGCCAGCCAGCTTGGATGCCTTTAGGGGGCGGGGACTGCTGCCTTGCTGTTTCTGGCTGGTTAACGTTGTGATGGTAATTTGACGGCCGCTGGACAATGTGCGCCGGCGGCGGCACAATCGATTGTGATATTTGCTATACATTCTGACACACAAACGTACGCTTTAGTTTGAGTGAGCTAATGCACATCACACTATACGAATATTAATTAATGCTTGAGCGATGATGCATAACTCAAAATATGTGCCTATTTCGAAAAAAATATGAAATCAAAGACGACGTAAAGTTTGGCTAGGTCGGAAGTTGATATACCCTCCCTTTTAAGTTATCATGAGAACGAAAATTAACAGCCTGTTTATGTAAGTCAAAGAAAAAGAAAACACCAATTCGAATATATCAGTTGATACGGCTAAAACGTGCCTCATCAAAATAACGGTTTTAGATCGTAGGTCTCTTTAAACCAAAACCGTTTCAGGACATTTGGAGTCAATCTAGCGATTCTTGTCCGTTTGTCTGGCATCTGCGCACAATAACTCTCGAAGTGATTACCCGAAATTGAATATAATTGTCAATCTTAGATCGAGTTCACAGATGGGCAATATCGGTCCACTCCTTCTGGTACCCGCCCCACAATATGTCAACATTTTTTTCCAACTCTGCAAATCCTAATTAGCCCCAGTGCTAGGTCAGGTGCGAAAATGGACCATATCGGTCCACTCCACCAAGTACCTCCCCTACATTTTGAATAATTAAAACTCTTATAAAACGGGATGAAAGCCTCCGATTGTCTTCAAATTATTACATACATCACAATATTTTTATTAAGTCAAGGTCTGATGTGAAGATGGGTCAAAATTTTGAATATTCATGAAGCTCATAAAACACGAAAATAACATCCGTTTCCATTGAGACTTAGCACATCTAAATATTCATTAATACAAGATCTGTTATAAAGATAGTAGAGATCGGACCATTCCTTCTGATACCTTCCCCTCAAAGGGTCAAAGTTTTGAATAACAAAAACGATCATAAAATCCGAAATAAGCATCTGGTTCTCTTCTAATTACAAGCATCCAAATGTTTTTAATAACCCAAGGTCTTTTGTGAAGATGGGATATATCGCTCCAATTCTTCTGGTACCTCCCCCACAAAGGGTCAACATTTTGAGTATCGATTACATTCAGACTTAGCACACCTCAATATTTCCATCAACACAAGATCTGTTATAAAGATAGTAGAGATCGGACAATTCCTTCTGGTACCTCCCCCACAAGGGGTCAAAGTTTTGAATAACAAAAATGATCATAAAATCCGAAATAAGCATCCGGTTCTTTTCAAATTATACACATCACAATATTTTTAATAACCCAAGGTCTGGTGTGAAGATGGAATATATCGATCCACTCCTTTTGGTACCTCCCCCACAAAGGGTCAAAATTAAATAATTTTAGAATTTTACGAATATATACGTTGTTTGGCCGAAAATATTTGTTTCAATTATTTACAAACAGAATGGAAAGCTTAATATCCTCTTTATAAAATGGAATGAAATTCCTAAGCGGTCATAATGTTATTTTGCAAAATTAACATATGACACATTTTAACCATCAGAAAATAGTAGCCGAACATTTGCATTCCAATACCACACCCATTCATTCATTCATTGGCATTAGTGTGCCGAACTATGTCAAAACAAATCATAAACAAAATGACAAAAAACGCGCTAATACGATGACAATAGTCAAAATAACAAAACGAACAAACAAAAAAGAAAACCGCCAACTTCCTCCACTTACCTCATAACTGACCACCGTTGCAGTACAGCCATAATCGATAATATCTATTTCCACTTTTGGCGGTGTTTGCGCCGATGGGGTGGCTGTGTTGATGACTTTTGTAATGCGTGAACGTACAAATTCAAAATCTGCCGGTGCGGCGCCATTAATACGTTTATAAAGACACATGGCACCAGGCAAAAGGAGAGCCTGTTGACGTTGCACCGGCCATGATGGTTCGATGGTATAGCATTTTGGTAAGATTTTTTGAACCTGCAATGAAAAAGAGGACAATGAAAGTGGGAATGAGTACAATGTTAAAAAAAACATGTTTATAAGAAGTTATGTTCGGTTGGACCGAACTTTTTTTATATCGTACACCGTGTGATGAGTGAATTTATGGAATAAATGGCTATATTGAAAATAACTTAAATTTAGTAGTTCCGTTATATGAGGGCCAGGGATGTATTTCTAAACCAACTGGCAAAAAAATAATAATAAAACCCAATAAGGAAGTCAAAAGTCGGGCGGGCCGACTACAAAATAATTTATTTGAAGTAGAGCATACCACCTATCAACCATTGGCTTTAGATCAGTTACAATTTGGTTTCAGAGGGAACCAATATATTATTGGAGGCATATCAAATCCTGCATCGATTTTCACTAAATTTGACGGAGATACTTTTGTCTTTTATACCAAAATGGAAACGTACGACCCGAAATTCACTTTGGCTGACATAAGCCATTATTTGCACAATAAACATGATATCGCATTAAGGATGTAAATGATAGCTACAGCCAAATCTCGATAAAATTTGGCAAAGGTAAGAAGTAAGGAGCTCTATAAGATATCTCGGATGTACCAAATTTCCATTTCCAAATTATCCAAATTTGAACCGATCTAGATAAAATTTGGCATGGATATTTCTGGGCTGTATATGATATCTGGTACTAAATATTATTGTTTTCGAATGCATATTACGAAAGTGAGGGACTTAAACACCAAATCGGATTAAACATATGTGTGGGAGCTATAGCTACATCTGAACCGTTATATTTTCACCAAATTTGATGTACTTGCTTCTAGGCTCAATTCGGTTGGATGTGCCAAAATTGAGGACATTTGGACTGATATTGGCCATTTATTGCACAATTAACCCGAAATCGGTTGAAGATATATGTGGGAGATATATCCAAATTTAAACCGACCTTGATAAAATTTGACAGAGGTATTTCTGGGCTGTATCTGATATCTGGTAACAAATATCATTGTTTTCGAATGCATATTACGAATGTGAGGGACATAAACACACAATCGAATGAAACATATATATGGGAGCTATAGCTAGATCTAAACCGATTTTCACCAAATTTGATGTACTTGCTTCTAGGCTCAATTCGGTTAGATGTGCCAATATTAAGGACATTTGGACTGATATTGGCCATTTAATGCACAATTAACCCGAAATCGGATAAAGATATATATGGGAGCTATATCTAAATTTGAACCAATCTTGATAAAATTTAGCAGAGGTATTTCTGGGCTGTATCTCATATATGGAACCAAATATCATTGTTTTCGAATGCATATTACGAAAGTGAGGGACATAAACACCAAATCGGATGAAACTTATATGTGGGAGCTATAGCTATATCTAAACCGATTTTCACCAAATTTGATGTACTTGCTTCTAGACTGAATTCGGTTGGATGTGCCAAAATTCAGGACATTTGGACTGATATTGGCCATTTGGTGCACAATTAACCCGAAATCGGTTGAAGATATATGTGGGAGCTATATCTAAATTTGAACCGATTCTCACAAATTTCTATAGGGTTCATACTTGGGCCAAACAAATAATGTTTGCAAAATTTCATCTCAATCGGATAATAAATGCAACCTGCATTTTGTTCACAGAATACATGTACAGACGAAAGGACGGACAGAGAGGCGGGCTGATATGCATAAATCGACTCGGAAAGTGATTGTATGAAGATCCGCAAAAGCAACTATAGTTCTTTCTCGCTTCTTTCTCCATTTTACAAACAAATGAACAAAGACATAACACCCTTACCACTATGTGGTGTGGGGTATAAATAGAAAACATGACAAGAAAAGTATTAATTCCCTGATGAGGGCGATACATATATTGCATATTTTTTGAAAATTAATCTACCCAGAAAGAATGCCAAATGTCAAATAACAGCAGATTTGGTTTGGAAATTGAGGCCGAAACCAAGGAGTAGACGTGAACAGCGCACATAGATGTGGAATAATTTAATGACATCTACTTTAAATAAAAAATGTGGCTGAACCTTGTATTGGGCTATACCAAATACATGACATATATTGATCATTTTTTGCGCGGAAGTCCACCATATCAAAAACCTTCAAAATACATGTATATAAGAAGTTATATGACGGTTGTACCAAAACATGAGCCGATACATTCCATTTTCAATAAAAAAATCGGTCTTGAAGAATATCAATGCCAGTGGAAAACTTCAGTTCTATATTTACCGGTGCGCTTCGCTACCCCTTTTGATTTTATATGCATTCAAAATTTTATTTACGAATATATGTTGGATAAAGAAAAACAAATTTAAAAATTAAAAAAAAATATATTGCACTAATTTAATGCGTTAATAAACAAAATCATTACAAAAGCAGTAACATGACATGCATACACGAAGGGTTTGTCCTTTGGATTTATTTATTTCATAGCAAATACCAAGCGTGCAGGAAACTGCAATTTTTTTAAGTAGAGTGGTTTTTCTATCGCAATTAGTGAATTCGAGATAGCAACATACTTCGCCGTAATAAGCGTATTTCAAATAAATTGTTGTGTTGTTTTTTAGTGTTAGCCTAAGGCGTTGTGGGTCAATGGATCTTATTAAAATCATATCCCAATCTGATCCGATTTAAATATAATTTAAAAAAAAAATACTTTTACACAAAACTCCGCCACACCTTTTATAATTCATTGAAATTGGTGCGTCAAATATGTGAAATCGGCCGAGAATATATATATAGGAGCTATATCCAAATCTTAACTAATTTCCAATTAATTTATCACATTTATTATTATAACCAAATTCCACCACACATTCTGAATTTCATTGGAATCGGTCATATATATCGTGTTTGGTGCATAATATGTATGAAATCGGCCGAAATATATATGTTAGCTATATCCAAACCTCAACTGATTTCAATATAATTTGGCAATTTTTGCTGGTGCTAGATTTTGTCTCTCTCGCTTTGGGTGCATCAAATATGTAAAATCGGCTAAGTATATATATGGGAGCTATTTGAAACTGAGCGTATTTGAATATAATTTGTCAAATTTATTTTTGTACCAAATTTAGCCACTCATGCCGAATTTCGTTGGAATCGGAAATACGTATCGTGTTTTGTGTATCAAATATGTGAAATCGGCGGAAAATATATATGGGAGCTATATCGAAATCTGAACCGATTTTAATATAATTTGACTAATTTATTTTCTAATCAAAATCCCGTTACATATTCCAAATTTCTTTGGAATCGAACATACATATCGTGTATGGTGCATAAAATACATTAAATCGGTCGAAAATATATATGAGAGCTATATCCAAATCTGAACCGATTTTAATATAATTTGACAAATGTATATTTGTTTTAAATTGCGCTACACATTCCAAATTTCATTGAAATTAGGGATACATAGCGTGTTTGGTGCATCAAATACATGAAATCGGTCGAAAATATATATGGGAGCTATATCCAAATCTGAACCGATTTCAATTTAATTTGACAAATTCATTTTGGCTCCCAATTCCGTTACTTATTTTAAATTTCATTACAATTGGAAATACATGTCGTGTTTGGTCCACCAAATACATGAAATCGGCCGAAAATGTATATGGGAGCTATATCCAAATCTGAACCGATTTCAATATAATTTGGGAAATCAATTTTTTAGATAAAATCTATCACACGTTTCAAATTTCATTGAAATTGGGGATACATAGCGTGTTTGGTGCATCAAATGCTTGGAATCGGCCGAAAATATATATGGGAGCTATATCCAAATCAGAACCGATTTCAATATAATTTGACAAATTTATTTTCGGATTAAATCCCGTCACACATTCCAAATTTCATTGGAATCGAACATTCATATTGTGTTTGAGGCATCAAATGAACGAAATCGGTCGAAAATATATATGGGAGCTATATCCAAATCTGAACCGATTACAATATAATTTGGCAAACTTATTTTTGTTCCAAATTCCGTTACGTATTCCAAATTTGGAGAATGTATCTTCAACCAATCAATAGATATGTGCATATAAAATCTAAATTTTTGGGAGGTACCTCCGATTCTGATGCTATATCTCCAGTACCAAGTGGAAATTCAAAAATGTATATAGCCTATGTTACTTTCAGGCGATGTTGCAGTATATATGGAAATTTTCACGAAAATCTATTCAGCGGTTTTCAAGTCCATAAATTACAAACAAACAAACATACAAACATTTTCTTCTTTTATAGATATAGATAGTGCAGCTCTATCGTGATTTCGTCGATTATATATGCCAATAGTCAGGCGGCCTGTAGTTTCTAAATTCATTTACAATTAAATCTATGACAATTCTGGAATGTAGGAATTAATGAGCCTAGTAACATATTCATCGACTATATATCTGCCGATAGTCAGGCGGCCTGAAGTCTCTAAATTCATTTACAATTAAATCTATGACAATTCTGGAATGTAGGAATGCTCTGGAAAGGATTAACCTAACCTAACATGTTTGTCTAGATTACAAAAATCCCAATTAAGGACAAAATTAATCAATTTCTCTAGAAATAGATTACAAATCAATGAGTTTAACAACTGTTTCCAACAAAATTTGAGGAGTTATAGGAGAAAAACAATAGAATCGCATCTTAAGTATTTTTCATATGAAACATGCTCAACAATTAACAGTTCTTGACACTTAGTCATATTCATCAACTTTCTGGAATGGATGATGTCTTTAAAAGCTCTAAATGATGTCATAATTGGTTATAATTAACAAAACAAAACAAAAAACAAAAAAAAAATAATAATGAAACTAAAAAATATAACTGTTAGTAAGACAAAGTCTGTGCTGTTAATGCTTTAAGAAGCACATCAACAGCAAAAAGAGGGAAAACTTTGAACTCTCACCTGCATACGCACTACATTCATGGCATCGGGATTAAGTTGACCGCTGATCTTCAAATACGGTCCCAAAGAGTCGACGTGTGTAATAAAGAGACGTTGTTTGCGTTCATTGTTGCTGCCGTTGCTGCTGCTGCCGTTGGTGCCACCAGACGACACCGCTGATGAAGATGATATTGAGGTCGCTGATGTCGTCGTTGCTGTTGTTGTTGTGGCAGCGGCACAGCCACCATTTGTAAGCGTTGGAGTTGTTGTGTTCGTCGTCGTCGTACCAGCCGATGACGAGGAGGAAGATGATGATGCGCTTGCAGCATTTAAACCCTGGGAGGTGCTCATTTTGTTGGTTTCGTCTTTGTTGTAATTTGTCGTTTATTTTTTATTTTTGGAAATTCTTTTCTTGATGTTTGTTGGAGGACAGAGTTCCCGCCGCTTCGAGGACGTTGTTTTGTTTCAATTAATCTGCAATTGCTGCAGATGATGATGACGTTGCACGAGTATTATGCGTTCCGAATTAAGTCACGTTCTTCACTTGGCATTTCTCGCCATGAAATAGAAGGGAATTTTACGCCACCAGTTTTGTTGGAGGAATTCCGACGATAGAATGAATCTGCCCCAAACAAGCGCAAGAATGTTTGTTGTTGTCGTCGTTTCGTATAACTTTTGTCCGCCGTCGTTGTCGAGATTTCGATTTTCTGCTGATTTGACGCTTTTTTTCTGCTCGGTCGGTCGTCTGTTCTGTTGCGCTATATTCAGGTTATTTATGCCTCGTTCGCTGTTTTACTGCAAGAAAACAAAAGAAACAATAACAAATCACACAATGAGTTCAATTGTTGTTGCAGCAAAAGAAGAAGAAAAAAAAAATAATGAATGTTTATTGAAAAATGTGAAACGTTTTTGTCCGTTTTTGTTTGTAATAACTTTTTGCATGTCTTTTGAGCGTTTATTTAACACCAAAAAAATTAACTAAGGCATCACCAACCACCATTAGAAAACCGTTTAAAGCGCAAGAAAAATAACAGCAAGTCTCGGGGTTTGTTGTGTTGTTTCGCCTTCGTTTATCTTTCTCTAATAAGCTTTCGACTTATTGCCGGCCGGGCACAAGAATCTAAAATAATTACACGGTTCAAATCTTCCACGGATGCTTTTGCTTTCCTTTTTTTCTTCTTGTTCTTTTTTCAAAGTCATGTCAAAATGTACCGTTTTAAAATAGAACAAACGGCATTACCAACATTTAGGTCGAGATGAGATTGCCTAGCCTACTTTGATCAAAGGATGGTTGACTGAGAACAGTTGAGAGGAGAGCACATCAGGGTTGCCAAATTATAATTTTATGTGAGATTTATAAAAAATGACATTTTAAATTTAGCGAATCGTTCGTTAAATTGACATACTTTTTTGTAGAATATGTCTTCAAGAAACGAATATTTAGAACATTATCCTACCTAATTGATTTTATTTTGATATGTTTGGTTCCCAGAAGTAAAAAACCATAACATTAAACAGTATTTGTGAACAAAAGAAGTAAAATAGTATCAGTTGGTTTGCCGACTGCTATTATTTTTATTATTATTCGAACTGTTGACCCTCGGAAGCAGTTGGCCAATATCGACGTATCGTATCTGACCTAAGACGGATATAAATATTACAAAGTGCCAAATTTGGACTATATTGACTACTTCCTATACTTTAAATAAGATATGTGTAAATTTTTGGAAAATGTGGACACATGCGTATGGTAACAGATATAGCGGACCTATACTTTAAATAAGATATGTGTAAATTTTTGGAAAATGTGGACACATGCGTATGGTAACAGATATAGCGGACCGAAGTATTCCATTTTCATACTTCATCTAATACAGTTACAAATATTGGTATGTGAAAAATGTGAAGGAAACCGAACATTTATATCCAATTTTATGCGAAATCATAAATTTCATATTAATGGCAAGTTGTAAAGAATTGGAAATTGTTACCCTTGATGGGTGAGGTACCAGAAGGGGTTCGCAGTTATATATCACCTTTACAAACAGATCTTGTGTTAGCAAAAATGTTTGAAATTTGAAGAGTGTTGGATGGTTATTTCGCTTTTTTGAGCGTTTTTTTTTTTTTTCAAAATCTTGAACCCTATGTGGGGGTGGTACCAGAAGAAATGTTTCGATTTCTACCATATTTATATCAGATCTTGTGTTCATAGAAATATTGAGATGTACCAAGTCTGACCGAGATCGGATGTTAATTTCAAGTTTTATAAACTTCATGGGTACCCAAAATTTTATGGGGGAGGCACCAGAAGGACTGGACCGATATATCACATCTTAACACCAGACCATGGGTTGATAAAAATATTGTGATGTGATTAATTTGAAGAGAACCGGATGCTTATTTCGGATTTTATGATCGTTTCGGTTATTTAAAACTTTGACCCTTTTTGTAGGAGGTATCAGAAGTATTAGTCCGACATCTACCATTTTATAACCAGTCTTGTGTTGACGGAAGCATTGAGATACACCAAGTCTGAATGTAATCGGATGTTAATTTCGTGTTTTATGAGCTTCATAAATATTCAAAATGTTGGCTCTTTGTTGGGGGAGCTACCAGAAGGAGTTAACCGATATATCCCATTTTCACACCAGACCTTGGGTTATTAACAAGGGAACCGGATGCTTATTTTGGATTTATGATGGTTTTTTTATTCAAAAGGTACCAGACGCTCATTTCGGATTTTATGATCGTTTCGGTTATTCAAAACTTTTACCTTTTGTGTAGGAGATACCTGAAGTTATAGTCCGACCTCTAGCATTTTATAACCAGTCTTGTGTTGACGGAAGCATTGAGATGCGCCAAGTCTGAATGTAATCGGATGTTAGTTTCGTGTTTTATGAGCTTCATGAATATTCAAAATTTTGACCCTTTGTGGTGGAGGTACCAGAAGGAGTGTATCGATATATTCCATCCTTACACCAGCTCTTGGGTTAATAAAAATATTGATATGTGTGTAATTTGAAGACAATCGGACACTTACATCGCAATTTATAAGAGTTACAACTATTCAAAATGTTGACCCTTTGTGGGAGAGAAGTACTGGATGGAGTGGACCGATATTTTCCATTTTCGCACATGACCTGGCACTAATGCAAATATTAGGATGTACAAAGTTGGAGCAAAATCGGATTATACTTCCATCATTTCCTTTGATAATGTTGGCATTTTGTGGGGGAGGTACCAGAGGAAGTGGACTAAACTAAACTATTTTTTTAAAATTCGGTTTCACGGTTTTGGAAAGTGTCACCAATCAACGAAAAAATTCACATATAAAAAAAATCATACACATATTCACCTTTTCAATGACGTCAAATGACATCGACTATGACGTTTGTGTGAACTAGCCAACAGAAAATTTAACCTCAAAATCATATCTAATTTCCATGCCCAGAGTTACTTTTTCTCCATGTTATCCATGTGAATTGTGTTAAGTACCTATATGCGAATTTTATATTATCAACCTCCGTCGTGAGCTTATCTCTTTTGATAATGGAAATTTGGTTTGCAAATAATTTAGGTAAACACATGCCAAATACATGTTTAAAAAATGTGTATGAACGAAACATGCACACACACCTAGGCAAACATATGGGAAAGACGAAAAAGTTATCAGCCTCAAGCTGTCTTATTTCCGGCATTTGCATGCGAATATCAAGGTTGCTGAACTAATCAAGAATTCTTTCAAATCGATAAAGAAAAATGAAACTTTTTACTTCACCGGCAGGTGACAACAGCCACATTTGTTAAATAAGAAACGTGCTGATGTGCAAAAAATTGATCAAGAAAATGTTGTAAAAAAATATTTTAGATAAAATTTTTTAAGATAATTTATTTTAATTTTATTATATAAGTTAGGGGCTTCTTTTTATTTCACTGTAAGATAAATAAATGAAAATGAAATGTTTTGAAAACCTTCCCTGGGATTGTCTATAAAGAAGTCTCGTAAAAGACATCGGGATTCGAGTTCGCGCACTACGGCTTTAGAGGTTTAAATATAGAAACAGATGGAAGTAATATACGGGGAGCTGTGTCTTAATTTGAATCCATTTCCACAAAGGTATTTTAATATTGTATGTATGTGACCTTTAGAGTCCATAATATGAAAGACAAAAATGTTGACTCTCAAGCGAAATGATTAGAAAATATATAACTAAAAAGTATCAGTTGTATGCCAATTGCATACCCTTAGCCAATGTCCAATTTTTATACCCTCAGCCATATGGCTAGAAAGGGGATATATAATTCGATACTTCCAAAGCGCGCCTCATCGAAATAATGGACCTTAGGTCTCTTTGGACTAAATCAGTTTCAGGATATTTGGAGTCGATCTAGCGATGTCCGTCCGTCCGTCTAAGTATCCAATTTATTCTAAACTTGGTACATCGTAATATTATTGTCAAACTTAGATCGAGTTCAGAGACGGACAATATCGCTCCACTCCTTCTGGTTCCTCCCCCCACAAAATGTCAAGATTTTGAAGAAAATAATTTACTGCACAAAAAGAATTCCAATATTTGTACCAGTGCTATGTCAGGTGCGAAAATGGACAATATCGATCTACTCCATCGAGTACCTGCCCCACAAATGGTCGAAATTTTAAATAATAATATCTCTTATAAAATGTCCGATTGTCTTCAAATTTCACACATCACAATATTTGTATTAACCCAAGGTCTGGTGTAAAGGCGGAATATATCGGTCCACTCCTTCTGGTACCTCCCCCACAAAGGCTCAACATTTTGAATATTCATGAATCTCATAAAACGCGATCCGATTCCATACAGACTTATACATTTTAATATTTCTAGCAACACAAGATCTGTTATAAAGATGGTTGAGATCGCACCATTTCTTCCGGAAAAACAAAACGCTCAAAGAAAGCGAAATAAGCATCCAAATTCATCCATCTCCTCAATTTTCCCACATGAAAAAATATTTGCTAACACAAGATCTGTTGTGAAGATGATATACATCTACGAACCCCTTCTGGCACCTAACCCACAAAGTGTCACAATTTCCAATATTTATATCTGTCATAACTTGCGTTGACGATTCTTCACAGCTTGCTATATCTCAAGCAGAAACCTGATATGAATTAGTAATTTAGCGGAATTTATGATTTCGGATAAAATTGGATGTAAATGTTCGATTTCATTCAAATTTTGAACATATAAATATTTGTATTGGATAGAGTATGAAAATTGAATACCTCGGCCCGCTATATATTTTACCTCACATACATATCTCATATAAAGTAAAGGAAGTAGTCGATATAGTCCATATATGGTACGTTGTAATATTTATATCAGACTTAAGTCAGATACGAATTGGTCAACATTGGCTAACTGCTTCGGAACCTCCCCCATAAACGGCCAACAGTTCGAATAATCACAACTCAAGGCTGGGGGTTTACATCTGTCGGGAAAACCTACTGATACTATTTTACTTGTAGAAAATTTTGAAAGACTTCTAGTTCTCGCATTAAAATATCAAATTCACCTATGTATCAATGTATCTTCCTATAAGAAAACAAAACAAATTCAAATTCCAACAAAAGAATTCATGTTTTTTCCATTTCTCAAACACGTCTTCCATCTCCCATTCGTTTATCTATAATTTCAATTTCGTAATTTCTTTTATAAATTTACCAATAAGAAACTAAACACACACACGCACATTTATACTCTGAATGACATCAACACCAAAAACAACTTCGTCTACTGGCAGCGTTGGTATTCATCATTATTATCATCGCAGTTGTTGTTGTTGTCTTCATGTAATCTCTAAAACATGTTTACAAACATTCAAGAGCACTCACAAAAACAAAAACAGCTGATCTAAAAACACAACATAAAAATATGAATTTCAACAAAAACAGATCTTGACAGGGAGAGTAAAGTAAAGAGTAATTGAGAAGAAACACACCCGTTCCGACGACCTACTCAGTGCAAACATCATTATACAACAACATCACAGCGTGTGTGCATGTGTGTGAGTCAAGTTTTTATGCATGGACTTCAATGCTCCACGCATAAATTCATGCATGCATGCGTATGTTTGTTTGTTTATTTACCAAAAACAACATGCCCATACACACATGCACAAATACACGTGCTGTCTGTTGTAAACAAGACACAAGGGAAGAATGAGTGTTTCCCTGTTTCGTTAATTATAGGGCGAAAAAGGGCAAACCTTGTAGATATTTGTTTGGCAATGAAATTTCATGAGTTCTGTTAAAGTGGGGGCCAAAGACAACACCAAAAAATAGGATTTGAGGGACAAGAAGTAATAAACAACTGTCAAGTGTAATTTATGGATGGATCGGGGAAAATGACAGGGTGTGCTATTAATATTTAATCTTTTACTAAAAGAGCATGTTTAATATAAGAAAAGTTCTTCAAGATGTTACACAAATGGAGAACTTAAAAGAATTACTTCAATGTGTATGGCTTTTAAAGTGATTTGGCTATTATAAATACAAAAAAATACAAGGAGTTCCAACAACAATGAACGTAGGACCCTGGCTCTTTTCTGCTTGTCCAAACGTCATCTACCACAAAACAGTCTCAGTACAATGTAAATAATACAAAAACTGGGAACATTGTAGGAAATGTTTGGTTTAATCCGATTTTGAACCGATATATATTTGCCATACATTAGCGTGCTTTCAAATGGCAGTTATCTAATAATTTTGGTAATTATTACCAAAACGGATATGCGTAAGTCGTCTGTTCCTGGAGTGAGGATTTTCTACCTGATTAAGACGAGAGTGCCACAGTCCAATTAGACTGAAAGCAGATTCCTGAAACTGGCATTAGAGGTAAAAACGTTGGCTGATGATTGAAAATGGAAAAACAACAAAAAAAAGAGCAGCAGTGCAGATATTTTTACAACTATAATCGTCTGGATTCAAAGACCCACATCTTTGGATTCAGGACAGATAATAGTATAACTTGATATATATTTTGGGGACCCCTACAATGGGCCCTTTTTCGAATTGGAACAACTCTATTCTAGTAAAAACTCTTCGATTTTTTTTTTTCAAAATTTTTTACAGATAGGTATTTTTACCCTGATTCCGGGAAACGGGGGACGGACCCGGAACACCAGATTTATGACCCGAAATACCAGTATCAAAAACCCGTGCTAGACCCGGATCAACTCCACATGGTTTGAAAGAAAAAAAAAAAACCTTTAAAACCCTATCCAACAAGTGGCGGAGTTTTAGTAAACTTTAGTTCGCGTAGGGTAGGTTTTTTAAACGGTTTTCGGTACATACCACAGGAAAATTAAAAATAGAATGAAGAGTTTTTACTATACCAGAGTTAAGTCCATAAATTTTCAAATATTTTACAAATCGAAATCAGGCTACAAATACCTATCCCTTGCAAAAGATACCGGAACAACTCTAATTTAGTAAAAACTTTTCGATTTTTTCCGTAGGTATTTATTTTTCTCTGACTTCTGCCAAATTATGGCTGACACTCTTACCTTTCCAAAATGCTACAATTTGTGCTAATACCTTTTTCGGGTCCAGAGATATGGGTTTCTTCATCCGCATAACCCGATTCTAACCAGTTCATTAAAATTATTAAAAAAAGGGTTTATTTCGCGTAGCAGTCGTTAGAATTACACTTGTTGGATAGGTATTTTCATAAGCTTTCAAACGGGTAATTGGATCCCGTTCTAGTCGGGGTCTTGAACCCGGACTTTTGGGTCGAAAATCTGGGGTTACTGGTCTGTCCCCCAAGAAAAAATAGTCTCCACTGAATATGTTCAACACCGGCTAACGCAAACCAAAAATTTCTAAATTTGATGCTTTTGTAGTCCAACGACGGCTACGCGAAACCCTTTTTTTTATTGAAAAAATAATGTTTCCCCCAAATCAGGGTAAAAATACCTACCTCTGGAAAAATTTCGAAAAAATCGAAGATGTTTTACTAAACTAGAGTAGTTCCGTTTCTCGGGATCAGGGTAAAAATACCCACCACTTGATAAAATTTAGAAAAAATTGAAGATTTTTAACTAAACTAGAGTTAAGCCAAGATACCCGAGATTGTTTTACTAAACTACAGTTTTTCTCCCAAACCCCCCAAAACCTTTTTTTTTTCGCAAATTTTACACGTGCGAACAGATTCTTACAAATGGAATCCTTTTCAATTTAATACTTTCCTACTGTCCCAGAAATAAAAAGTCAATTGGCAACTCTACGAACTCAATAACTTACCTAAGTTTTAAGCGAAGACAAGAATATGATGAAATAATAGACGCAGAATAGAAGACGCAAATTTATCAAATCAAAATTATAAGGCTTTACGACAAATACAATGTGATGACGGATGTTTTCATTCGTTGTTGGTGTTGTTTCTGTTACAATATTTTTTATTGTAGTTTTATTCGTAAGTTTAGTTTTGTGGTCGTCGTCGTCTTTGTCGTCGTGGTCGTTATTATGTTTGAGACACCTCTGCGCTAAACTGCAAACGCCTCCACAGATTTACAACACAACACACCGCAAAGAGGAGATGGTCTTTGCAGTGTGTGTTGACGTTTTGGGCTGCAGCAATTTCCGTGGGGTTTGGGAGATGTTATTCCAGTTGGATTTTTTTATTCTTTGCTTGTTTTCCGACACTTGCACTTGTACACTTTTAATCTTTTCACCAAAAAAAATATAGACAAATTTTCCTTTTATTATATTTTGATTCAGATGTCAGTGTGGATTTATTGCGTTCTCTCAATTACGCGCTCTCTCTCTCACTTGAATATCTTGAGTATATCTTTTGCTATCTTTCTCACTTGATTAATTTATTATTTGTGATTTTCCTTTACTTTCGATAATTTAATGAATAATATTGCCAGGAATTTGTTTTTCCGTTTTTCTTTATTTGGATTCTTATAGCACTTTGCACACACTTTTTCTTCTTCTTGTTGTTGTTGTTTTTCTGTTTCACTTCACAAATTGTTTGTGGTCAGTTTATTTTTTGTTGTTATTTTTAAGTGTGTGTCGGTGTGTTTTGATGAATTTTTTGGAACGGTCAAGCACAGCTGTCTTTGAGTGTGTTTGTGTGTCTTTCCTCTTCTTTTTTGCACTTTGCGTTATGACTTTTTTTTGTTAAATAAACTTATGTATTTTTTTTTCTTGTTTCGTTAGCTTCTTCTTATTCTTGTTTCCTTTGCTTTAGCTGTGCTAATTATTCATCATTTACTCACGGTTTTCTCTCAAGTGAATATAGATGTGTGTGTGTATGAATATTTAAACAAAAAATGTCGTCGTGGATTAAATATGCATAAATTTTCCTTAAATATTATAAAACTTTTTTTTAATTTTGTCGTTTCTCACTAAAGTAGTTAATTCAATTAATTCAGTCTTTTAGGTTACAGTTATTAAGCAAATAAATAAATGTCAATCACCGTTCATTGCTATCTTTCTCTGGCTGTGGGCTGCTTACCACGTCTTGATGAGAGTCTGTCGGCTAATTGGAATTTGCTTTAATTTTGTTGTTTAATGCCGTTCGGGGGAAGCAAAAGTGAAATGTTTTTTTTTTTAATTATTTTACAGAGACCAACCCGTACAACAATTAGAGCGCACTACATATACACTGACGAATGTGTGTGTTTCGGTATGCATGCACATACATATAGATGATCGGATCTGTGTAGACTACTTGGCAGTTTTCTTTTTCTATATCGTGAGGCGTAGATAAATCGCTCGCTCCCACTTTCACGTGGAGTTCAAGAAGAAAAAGATTGTTCCTTTTTTTTTTTGGCGTCTTTCTTTTGTTTCACTTTTTCAAGTGTGTGTGGTATATTTTCTTTTGGATCTCCGTTAGTTGGCTCTTTGATTGCTGTCTTTACCCACTTTTTGTTTCTCTTTTTCGTATATATAAATGTTCCAAATCACGTTACACGTTCATTTGAGAGATTAAATCAAAATGCAATGTCTTATTAGTTTTGTTTTTTTGGTTAGAAATTGTTCGAACTAAAAAAATAAATGAATAAAAAACTCCAAAAACGTTCCGTTTTATTTTATAAGGCGCAAACTGTTTTTAACACACGTCTCCCCTTTCTCAAGAAAATTTGACGACTGAGTTGAGAAGGGATATATAAGTCGACTTTCGAAAAATCGCTCAATCGACATTTGATGTTGACGGTAAGAATCGCAAAGTCGACTGACTGTATCGATTTTCGATGTTGAGAGGGTAGAATAAGTTTGAGAAAAAGTTGAAAAATACGAATTATAATAACCTACTAATGACGCCGTATAAGAAAAAATAAAAAAATCAACTTATATTTGAAAAAAAAATTAAATATTTTTGACAAATCAATGTTCCCAAGCTTTGATGCATCTACCTGTATTCTTCTGCCATGGTAACCTTATGGAGCCGAAAATTACAAAACTTGTAGCTTCTTGCAGGTTCCGGAACAGAACAATAATTCAACACATTAACAATATTTTGTGTTAAAAATAGAAATGAATAATGTAAAGAAACAAAAAAACTCTGTACCAGAACTTCACAACAAAATTGCAAAATTTGTAGATCCTTGCAGGTTCTGGAACAAAGAAAATGTTTGTAATTGTAATATATATCAAATGGGTGAATTTTGAATATTATCTATTATTACAACGTTATTTGTTAATAGATTTTAGATAAGGACCTGGTGTATTTGGGTAATACGGACGTGCAGAAAATTTTATTATAGTGGGGAAGTTGAATATTTGTGTCCACTAAAGGTGAGGTTACATAAGCAGCTTGACATCATGGCTAGGCATATTGATGTCAAATTATAAGGGGAAACGACGGCAGAATTCCAGCGAGGGTAATTCGAGTGATCTAATGACATACGGAAGCAGGCCCTAGTTGTCCTCATCAATTTCTTCGATGGATGTTATCTCTACCACGTGGCATGAACAAAAAAATCTTTTCTTCTGATCTCTCTCTCTCTAAGAACATGTATGACGCTCTGCTTCATTTCCATTGACTATAAAAAGTATTTCTAAAAACCCGCTAGTATCGTATCAGCTAGTCGATAAATCGATTATGTTAAAGTCGACGTAAATAGCCCTATTCCACTAATAACCAGCTGAGGTGAAAATACACTTCTGAAACCCTACCGTCCAACAGCGAGTTTCCGATCTGTACAACTCTTATTTCAAATCGGGGTGTTTTTGTTTTGCTTTCGATTTTTATCACACATTCGACTTTGTTCGTCTTTTCTTTTTATCGCGGCGTCATTATTCGATAGCAGCTTTGTGGTCTGGCTCATTTCTCATCATTTTCATTTCTGTGAGTGTGTGGCGGCGTCGGTAGGTACGTAATTCTCGAATTTTCTTGGATATTTTTAATATTTTTACATATTTCCAGTTGGTTACTCATATTATCGGAACACATTATTGCCAAAATCACTTTCGTCCTACAGTAGAAGGCCACGATGACTGCGCCACGTCGTTTACGCAAGGAGCTAACAGATTTACAACAATGCCAATTGAAATCGTTTCGTGAAATCGCCACCGATGATGACAATCTATTGCGATGGACCGGCTTGATTGTGCCCGAAAATCCACCCTACAACAAGGGAGCTTTTCGCATTGAGATCAACTTTCCGGCCGAATATCCATTTAAGCCACCAAAGATTAATTTCAAAACAAAAATCTATCATCCTAATATCGATGAGAAGGGGCAAGTGTGTTTGCCCATCATAAGCACGGAAAATTGGAAACCTGCCACACGAACAGATCAAGTCATACAGGCGCTGATAGCTCTCATAAACGATCCGGAACCAGAGCATCCATTGCGTTCCGATTTGGCGGAAGAGTTTCTGAGGGATCGAAAGAAATTCATGAAGAATGCTGAAGATTTCACCCGCAAGAACAGCGAAAAAAGGCCAGCTGATTAGTAAGCGAACGATGACTGACAGCTAGTAAGAAAAAAATCTGCAGTGAGAAAAAAATGAAAACAAAACGAAAAAAAAGACTTCAGAACTATTGCACCTAAGAAAGAAAGAAATGTAACAAAATCAACAACAATAAGAATAACATTGTGAGCAAGATTTGTCGTCCCCGCTTCGAATATAAGTATGTTCTTTTTGCATTACCTCTCTTAAACCTTTTGCTGCCTTTATGCGTTTTTTTATTTTTCCAAAAATCAATAATAATTGTAACAAAGAGAACAACAAACACACTATTGTGAATTTACAACAACATGAGAAATAGTAGAAGTCGCAGTAAAATGCAACACAACCAACCGAACTAAAAACTAAAATCATCTGTCGGACACCCACCACCACCAGCCCCTGCTCATTGTACTCTATTGTCAGAGAAAAAAAAAAGAACGCTTTCCTTGCAATGCCACTCATCCACCATTCATTTACCTATCCCATTGTGTTTTTGTTGCTTTTGCTCTTACCAACGGCAATTATTCAGTCATTGAGGAACCCCCCCAACAACACTCACTCACACACACCACAACCTTACCATTATTGTATCATTATTATTTTAAAATTGTACTATATTGTTTTACAAAATTCTATTTTCAAACATTTAACAAAAACAAAATAAATTGTATTAAAAAGAATACAGAATTTAAAAAATAGAAATGAACAAAGTAATGGAACAAAGAAGAAACAAAACAAAAATATATGAAAAACTGAACATTTTAATAAAAAAAACACGGAATTTTTTAATTGAGAGAGATGCAATAAATATGTTTAGGTTAAAGAACGTGGTTTGTGTCTCGACTAATGAGCTGTTTTCAATTTATGTGATCCCCAGAAATAAGTGACTAACATATGTTTCGGAAGGCATAACATAAGATTTCATTGGCTTGGAAAGGAGAGGAGAAAAAAATTAAAAGTTACTCGTTTCTCTTCCCACCAATATTGGAAAACATTTTTATTTTTTGAAATTCAAAATCCTATACCTATAAAATATGTTGCATATTTTTAGGCTTTATGTCTTTTCTGGTTTTTCTTAATGGCAAAATTATTACACTTCTATAGGCTACTCATAATAGCCTATTGACCAATAGTCATCCCATGAGAATGCTTCATTGGTCTTCCATGAGCATGAGTCTTCTACGAATAGAACTTCAATTAGAATTCGATTCTTATTGGAAGAGCTTTTCGTCTTAATTTGGAAGACATTTTGGGTTTCTTCTGTAGAAAAATCGTTTTTTTATGAAAAGACTTTGTGGTCTTCTATGCAAAGATCTTCTGTCCATCTATAGAAAGACCGTTTAATATTCTATCGGCAGATCTTCCCTCAATCTATGAGAATACCTTCTGGTCTATTAGTTTTCTAGGAGAAGTCCTTTCGGTCTGCAAGAGAATTCTTTGGGATCGTCAATGACAAGACCTTTTGGTCTTCAGTGAGAAGACCTTCTGGTCTTCAATGAGAAGACCTTCTGGTCTTCAATGAGAAGACCTTCTGGTCTTCAATGAGAAGACCTTCTGGTCTTCAATGAGAAGACCTTCTGGTCTTCTATGAGAAGACCTTCTGGTCTTCTATGAGAAGACCTTCTGGTCTTCTATGAGAAGACCTTCTGGTCTTCTATGAGAAGACCTTCTGGTCTTCTATGAGAAGACCTTCTGGTCTTCTATGAGAAGACCTTCTGGTCTTCTATGAGAAGACCTTCTGGTCTTAAATGAGAAGACCTTCTGGTCTTAAATGAGAAGACCTTCTGGTCTTCTATGAGAAGACCTTCTGGTCTTCAATGAGAAGACCTTCTGGTCTTCAATGAGAAGACCTTCTGGTCTTCAATGAGAAGACCTTCTGGTCTTCAATGAGAAGACCTTCTGGTCTTCAATGAGAAGACCTTCTGGTCTTCAATGAGAAGACCTTCTGGTCTTCAATGAGAAGACCTTCTGGTCTTCAATGAGAAGACCTTCTGGTCTTCAATGAGAAGACCTTCTGGTCTTCAATGAGAAGACCTTCTGGTCTTCAATGAGAAGACCTTCTGGTCTTCAATGAGAAGACCTTCTGGTCTTCAATGAGAAGACCTTCTGGTCTTCAATGAGAAGACCTTCTGGTCTTCAATGAGAAGACCTTCTGGTCTTCAATGAGAAGACCTTCTGGTCTTCAATGAGAAGACCATCTGGTCTTCTATGAGAAGACCATCTGGTATTCTATAAGAAGAACTTCTGGTCTTCTATGAGAAGACCTCCTGGTCTTCTCTGAGAAGACCTATGGTATTCTATGAGAAGACCTTCTGGTATTCTATGAGAAGACCTTCTGGTATTCTATGAGAGGACCTCCTGGTCTTCTTTGAGAAGACTACACTCCCCTATGAAAAGGTTTTTCGAGTCTTCCATGAGAAGAGCTTCTTCTCTTCTATGAGGAGACTTGCGAGTCTTTCATGAGAATGATTTCTGGTCTTCTCTGAAAAAATCCTCTGTCTCTATGTATATACCGTCTGGATTGAAGTTCCCGAGACACATAGTCCACTCTTCTTCATTTTATTACTTTCTTTTTTAGAAATTTAAAAGTAAAACATTGCAATTTTGTTATAAAATCTAACCTAAAAAGTTTTTTTTATTTAAATTTTAATAATTATTAATTTTACTTCGCCAATCATTATGTATATAAAAATAAATAATATACATAAGATTAAGGCAGATATATTTTGTTTTAATATACAATAACTAAATATTTACAATAATAATACACTGAAATACCTCTTCTCGTTATATATTTCAATATTTACACGAATTTGTGGGAAGGAAATGATTCTACTCCCATTGTTTTTGTTTAAGTACGTATATAACTTATTTAAAGAATTTAAAATACAAAATATCGTTGCTTGTTTTTTTTTAATAATGACTAAGAACTTCACTGAACACACCATACTGGCGCTAACCTGCCCGGCAGGCTAACACTGTGTATGCCTAGCACCCGCCCAACCCACTTCTACATCATACAACCGATGACGCCTGGTGTGTGATGTCTGTGGCTGTTGAAACCATTGCCGCTGGCATGGGTGGGGGTGCTGTGGAAGTTCTGGCTGCAGATGCACTGGAGCTGGTATTATTTCCTGAACTTGAAGTGGCTGCTGCCGCCGCAATTGGATCAACTTCACTGTATGGTGGTACGGCTAGTATTGTCTCGGTTGTGTTGACACTGGCATTTGAGGCTGTTAGGCCGGTAACACCGGCCGCACTGGTTGTCGTTGGGGTCGTGACGCTAGTCATGCGCATAACTTCTTCGTAGGAGGGCAAGTCTTTGTCATCCTTTTCCAATTGTGCCCGTATGCGTGCTGCCTCGGCACTGTTGGGTTCAATGAAGAAAATGTCATTGTAACGACTCTCTCGACTGTTCTCATCTTGTACGGTAAATACATTGGCCTGACGATCTGAAATGGAAGGATTAACAGAAAATTGGGGAATTAGAGAGGGAGTTTCGAAAGTTGTAATGAGGATTTTATTTAAAATGTTTACAGGTAAGTTACAATCCAATCACAATAAACTTAACATATGTTTACCATAGCCAAGTTGATTGTGATTGGTCAATTATTAGGGATTTGTATGTAAACGTAGTCTAAGAGCATTTTTAGGATATATCATAATAAAGTAATACAGGTAGGTGCATCGACACAGTTGCTGGGACAATGAACTGTCAAATCAATTTTGAAATTGAAATTGTTGAATTAAAAATTATTATAATTTTTAAAAATTGTTAAAAACGCATATTATAATAACCTCCGATTGGCGTCGTCTAAGAAATCACATAAAAATCTACTTATATTTGAAAAAAAAAAACATTCTTAAATTTTTGACATATCAATTTTCTCTAGTGTTGATGCAACTACTTGTATTCTTCTACCATGGGATATATTAAGATAAAATAATATAGGAAGGCGTACGACACAGCTGTAGTGACAATGAACTGTTAAACCAATTTTGGAAAGCTTTTTCAATTCGTTTAAATAGTTCAAAAATAAATATCATAGCAACATCCGAATAGCATCCTTTAAGAACACTTATAATTTTTCTACCATGTGATATATTAGCCCAATCTTAGTTGTTGGTGTCTTAACAACAATCTAAATAACGAATTTTATAAAAACAGGCAGGTGTAGATGGGGTTTTCTCAGTAAAATGTAAAGTAATCAAATGCTATCGACTCTGAGTATCAATGGACGTAGAAATTGACACTTGAAATCCACTCGATTTGTTATGTGTAAACAGGCTTAAATTTCATCAGGTGATTTACCTATTCTGTGGCGGTAGCATGGTAGAAGAATACAGGTAGATGTATCAATACTTGGGAACATTGATATGTCATTGATATTTCAAAAATAAGTAGATTTTTATACGTTCTCTTATGCGATACCAATCGGAGCTTGTTATGATATGCACTTTTAAACAATTTTTACAAATTGGAATAATTTTTCATTTAACATTTTCAATTTCAAGATGGGCTTGAGAGTTCATTGTCCCAGCATCTGCGTCGATGCGACTACCTGTATTCTTCTACCATGGGCGGTAGTCAGTTATTTCGAACCTTAGGTGTGTCTGGTTACCCTAACATTTGTAGCATGGTTGAAGAATATAGTTATGTGGGAACATTGATATGTCAAAAATTTTAAAGTGTTTTGTCAAAAATAAGTAGATGTTTATATGTTTTCTTATACGATACTAATCGGAGCTTGTTATGAAATGTATTTTTCAACAATTTTTACAAATTTCAATAATTTCTCATTCAAGATTTTCAATTCCAAAATCTGTTTGACAATTCATTGTCCCAGTGGCTGTGTCGATGCGATTACCTGAATTTTTCTACCATGATTTGTAGCTATTGTTGTAATTGTATTGTTGTTATCTGAAGTCTGTCTGTTAATACAAAAGTTCTGCCAAATAGAGCGATTTAAGAGAAAAATTTTTATACTTCTTTCACTGAGAGTTTGCAAATTCTTGCTGGACAAATTTCCCTTTGTAATCACTTGTAACACTTCTTCTCCTTCCGGTGATTTATATTTGGACAAAAACATCTATATTTTTCTGACGCACAAATTATTTTGTTATGACAAATCAGCTGATTGTTTGCATGGTTTACATCTGTTTAGTTTTCACAGTTAATTTGCAAAAGAGAATAAAACTACCTTACTCTCTCAGACATATGTTGCTAGACAATAAACATTCTCTATTAACGAATTCTAGATTAGGCGCTTTTTCTTTGTCGAATTTTACCGAATTTCGTTCGATATCTATATAAATTCCCTCAGTACAAGTTTCTGAGTAAAGGTGGGAGTACATAAAAGGCTTTTTTTTAACTGGCTTAAGTCATCGGCTAGCTTCTGCGAAAAAGAACAAAGGAGCGTAGGGCCAAAATCGAACTAAGTCAACCTAAAACACCTTTGTTCCCGTACGTAGAAGCCAGCCCATGGCCCAATTATTATGTCTTCCTTCGAGCGAATTAATTTAAAAACAGCTGTTTTTTATCAGATAAAATGTCAAAATTCAAGCTTGAGCCGAAAATAAATATTTTCGCCTTGACAGAAGAATTTTGTGGCGAATATGTTTTTTTTTGTCAATTTTTGGTATGTATAACAGCTCTGCTGCATGGTAGAAGAATACAGGTAGATGCAACAACGCTTGGGAACATTGAGATGTAAAATAAGATCATTTTTATAGGTGTTCTTACTCGACACCAATTGGAGGTTGTTATGAAAGGCATTTTTCAACAATTTTAACAATTTTGAACAATGTTTCATTTAAAATTTTTAATTTAAAAATTGGTTTGACAGTTCATTTTCCCAGCAGCTTTACGATGCGACTACCCATATACTTCTACCATGGTTTTGAAGTTTGTTTTGGTTGCAGCGAATTCAAATTTAATTGACAGATCGTTTGGTAATCAGCTGAGCTGGCCGATGACTTAAGCCAGTCAAAAAAGCGTTTTATGTATTCTCATCTAAACCTTTCCTGGGAATGGTTGTTGAAGTCACTGCACGAATGACTTTGAAGAGTTGAAAATAACTTATTAAAAAAAAACATTTTAACATTTTTGACATATCAATCTTCCCAAGTGTTGATGCATATACCTGAATTCTTCTACCAAGACTTCAACCAAGTAAGGAACTGGATGTGTTTCATATTTTATATATAAAGATTAAGCACTGTATAGGGAAAGCACTAAATTCTGCGTTTTTAGAATTGCCTTATTCTTTTGTTCTTCACATTTTTTTATTTAGATTTTTATACATTTTTTATTTGCATATTTACTTCTTGCTTCATAGGCTTGAGTTTCCAATTTGGCACTGCGAAATATTGCCAAATAGACAAAGTAGCAGAAACATGGCAGAACTACAACAATTAATAAAACACAAATCGCAATAATGCCAACAGAAGTCATATTTTCCGACGACAAATGGCTAACAATTCGGACTGAAGTCAATAAACCAATCGTAGCAGATATCTAGTGACAAAGAATCGATTTTATAATTATTTTGAAATTGAGAGCAAATTGTTATTCTTCCGATAAGATTAATAATTTATAGCCCCGAAGAGAAAGAGCTGAGGTATTTTGTTATTGTTTTTCTCTTTCATTGTTGGCATGTGATACTTGACAAAATAATGACTTCGAACTGCCAATAAGTTCGAAGAAGTCATCAAGTGAATGCCCAGGGAGGCAAAGGAACATTATATTGCCTTGTTGTTTTTTTTTACCGATAATTTAGGTAAACAAAACCTCTTATTGTACTAAAAAAACGCTTTACGTTAGAATGTTCGTGGTTTTTAGTATCTTTATTGACACAGGGCACAATTTATAGAGCGGAATTTCACAATGAATAAAGTAGCAGAAGATGAACTGTATGCCAAGCCTCCCAATATGAAGGCCATGTTTGAATTTAAGTTTTCAACGGTAAACCAATGGATCATGACGAAATAATAAGGCGTTACACCCATCAGACGAAATGTCAAAATTTGTTTGCTGTTTTGTTTACCGTTTGTTTATCTTTCGTAAAGAATCGTAATAAGTGTTTTGACAACTAATCTAGACGATCAGCTGTGGAGATTTCAGCACCTATTGATTGCGCCATGAAATCGATCATAGAAATAGATCAATTATAACGGCTCCCTACAGAAAAGAGTTTTTGTTTTCAAGACTAAAAAAAGGGTAATGGTGAAATATCAGACGAAAACTAATAATTTGTTAACAATTTGTTTATTTCTTGTGCTGTGATCTCAATCACAACAAGTATTTTTGAGATCTAAAAGGATATTTGTTTATTCCTATTATGTTGGAACATGGCATTATTTTCCTTTAAAGTACGTTTACATACAACATCTCTACCCTGGTAATTGACCAATCACAATAAATTGAAGGAATGTTTTCTATAGTCGGATTTATTGTGATTGGTCAATTCACAGGAATAAAGCGGGTAGCAATTTTTAGAAAAGTGAATGAGTTAAGTTGAGTATACATAAGAGGACATTTTCGATTAACTTCCATTTTAGATCCATAGTCCATGGCAGAAACAAATTCTTTTATATTCTCATCTTATTTTTCAATATCAATTGTATACATCATGGCAACATAATAAAAGGTAAAGTCATTTACTAAATTGAATATGGCAACCCTTTTCTGACGAAATTGACCTTGTCATTTTTCAAATAAAATCTATTTTCATATATAAAAGATTTTCGTATGACGAGTGGCAGATTTTACAACAATAATAAATGTTATTTTATTTTCAGTGTTCCTTTGCACGTGAACACATTTTTACATTCCATATCTTAGGAATATCAAATTTATTTATCTACTTTTGGACTAAAACATATAAAGATAAATATTTCAAGCCCTTTAGGAAACGTTTTCGGTGATAATAGCCCGCTTTTAAGAATCAAATCCGCAGAACTACCCCGCTGACAAATGTTGCCAAAATATTGAGAATATATGCTATATGAATTCTGTACTGAAACGAAAGCTTACACTGACAATTTCTTTTAATGCATTTAATGCCAATTCGACTAAAAATGAGAGATGAGATTGTTTACCTCCATTTACCCTTTAAAAGACGTGAAAATAACAAAGTATTTCGACTGAATTTAATGAAAAACTCTTGCAAGCGTACGCCCATATTTAAGAAAGAATACAAAATATAAAATTGACCATGAAGGGACATAAAAAATTGTGACCGTATGATAGCTTGAGATTACCTTGGTAATGTAAACGCACAAGTCTGTAAAACTGTAATCGTAACTAGTGTAAACGTACTTTTATTACCAGCTGTTAACATGGTAGAAGAATATAGGTAGACGCGTCGACACGGCTGCTGGGACAATGAACTGTCAAATCAATTTTGGAATTGAAAATGTTGAATGAAAAATGGATTCAATTTGTAAAAATTGTTGAAAAACACGAATTATAATAGCCTCTGAATGACGTAGTATAAGAAAAAATGTAAAAATCTACTTAGATTTGAAAAAAACATTTAAATATTTTTGACATATCAATGCTCCCAAGCGTTGATGCATCTACCTGTATTCTTCTGCCATGGCTGTTAAGGTGCAGTCATGGTAGAAGAATACAGGTAGTGGCATCAACGTCAAATGTCAAAACAACATCAAATGTCAAAAATAATTAGATTTTTATATGTTTTCTTATACGAAGCCAATCGGAGGTTATTATGATATGCATTTTTTCAAAAGATCTTACAAATTTCAATAACTCTTCATTGAAATTTGTCAATTTTTAAAATTGGTTTGACAGTTCATTGTCTCAGCAGCTGTGTCGACGCGACTACCCGCATTCTTCTATCCACACAGCTGCTGGGACAATGAACTGTCAAATCAATTTTGGAATTGAAAATTTTGAATGAAAATATATTAAAATTTGTAAAAATTATTGAAAAATGCATGTCATAACAAATTACGATTGTCGTATTTAAAAACGTATAAAAATTTATTTATTTTTGAAAAAATTTTATGAATTTTGACATATCAATGTTCCCAAGCCTTGCTGCATCTACCTGCATTCTTCTACCATGTTGGAATCCAAGTACGAATGAACCACACACAACAACAAATAAAATGTAAACAAATGTTGACATTTCCTGCGATTTTGCTTTATGTAATCTAAAATAAATGTTGACAGCTCAACGCAACATTAGTTGAGGTTTTAGAAACCCGAATAAACGGGTTTGAATTATGTCATATTTCAATTTGTTTTTTTTTTTTTCGAAAAATACCCATCAAGTGTGGGTAACTAGCTCATCAATAAAAAACAATTGACAAGAGTTTTGACAAGAGTTTTGACAATCTACTTCAAAGCGTTTCACTTCTGACATTCGGACACTGTCACAAAAAAAAATAATATTTACCATTTCCATTTCTTCTCTCCTGTCGATAGGCCGCCCAACGATACTTTAAACATGGCATAAGAAGCAATATACAATAAACCGTTAAAAATATAAAAACTATAAATAGTAGGGCTAATCCTAGCAAACCTCCGACCATTTTTAGTTTATGCTTCCTTCGAAATCACTTCAAAATGTTTAACTGCTAAAACAGTTAATTAAACAGAAGTAATAGTTGCGATTGTTTAACGAAATCGCTATCAGATTAATATTTTCGTTTATTATTTGACGATAAGATATTCGCAATCGCACATAATAGATTAGTCATAACTTGAAATATTTGTTTTTAATGCTAAAAGTAATTCGGCGGGCTGGTGGTGGTCATGTGTGCAGCAGAATAAACTAAATAGATAACGACATTTGTATGTATTAATGTGGGCGAGTGCTATGAGTTATTGTGGAAGAATGATCCATAGTTGATTTTCTGGATTTGCAGCAAAAAAAAAAAAAGATTTGACAACAATTTCTCAAAACTAGCTTTTACAAAGACGTAAAATCTTGAATCAGAGTTGTATTTTACTACATACTGGATTGATACTTGAGGTGAATGACTTCCTTACTATCTACTAGCAAATTTTAAGATAGTTTTGTAAACGCAGGGTAAGGCTATGTGTCATATACATAGTTTGCTATTTTCATTGTTTACCTGTCAAATAAACAGCGTATTTTTATAAACTTAGCTCCTATATAAACAAAAC
Organism: Musca domestica; assembly: GCF_030504385.1. Taxonomy (NCBI): domain Eukaryota; kingdom Metazoa; phylum Arthropoda; class Insecta; order Diptera; family Muscidae; genus Musca; species Musca domestica. The sequence goes on along the minus strand of NW_026712409.1, from coordinate 23,040,744 downwards.
AGATTTTAAAAGACATGCAAGCTTCTTCTTAGCTAGTAGGAACACAGTTTACTTTTCTGTCCTATGCCATTTCGAAGGTAGAAATTCTTGACAGAAACGAAACGTACACTCCGACTATTGAACATTGGCATCACTTTTACATTAAATAGAATTTCTACGCATTTAAGCATGTTTCACCGATTCCGGCTCCTTACATTTTCACAAAAATGAGATACGCTGAAACTGTATCATGGTAGAAGAAAACAGGTAGTCGCATCAACACAGCTGCTGGGACAATGAACTGTCAAATCAATTTTAAAATTCATGAGAATTTCTACAAATGTGTCAAAATTGTTGAGAACTGCATAAAATTACAACCTTCGATTGGTTTCTTATGCGACACCAATCTTATACAAATCTATTTTTTTTGAAAAACATTTTAAAAATGTTGACACAACAATGATCCCAACCGTTGATCATGGTAGAAGAATATAGGTAGACACATCGACACAGCTGCTGGGACAACTGTCAGAAAAAAATTTGGAATTGAAATTGTTGAATGAAAAATTATTTAAATTTGTAAAAATTGTCGAAAAATGCGTATTATAATAACCTCCGAATGACGTCGTATAAGAAAACACACAAAAATTTACTTATATTTGAAAAAACATTTAAACATTTTTGACATATCAATGTTCCCAAGCGTTGATGCAACTACCTGTATTTTTCTACCATGCCGTTGATGCAGCACACTCCATGGTAGAAGAATACAGGTAGATGTGTCAACGCTTGGAAACACTGATATGTCAAAATTTTAAAAAATGTCAAAAATAATTAGATTTTTATATGTTTTCTTATACGAAGTCAATCGGAGGTTAATATGATATGCATTTTTCAAAAGATCTTACAAATTTCAATAACTCTTCATTGAAATTTGTCAATTCCAAACTTGGTTTGACAGTTCATTATCTTAGGAGCGACTACCCGCATTCTTCTACCGACACAGCTGCTGGGACAATGAACAGTCAAACCAATTTTGGAATTGAAAATTTTGAATGAAAAATATTAAAATTTGCAAAATTATTGAAAAATGCATTTCATAACAACATACGATTAGCCTCGTATTAGAAAACGTATAAAAATGTATTTATTTTTGAAAAACGTTTTATAAATTTTGACATATCAATGTTCCCAAGCCTTGATGCATCTACCTGTATTCTTCTACCATGTTGGAATCCAAGTACGAATGAACCACACACAACAAATAAAATGTAAACAAATGTTGACATTTCCTGCGATTTTGCTTTATTTAATCTAAAATAAATGTTGACAGCTCAACGCAACATTAGTTGAGGTTTTTGAAACGCGAATAAATGGGTTTGGATTGTGTCATATTTCAATTTGTTTTTTTTTCCTAGAATTAGGCCATGTAACAAAAACCGACCATTGGCAAATGTTGTTGTCGAAAAATACCCATAGAGTGCGAGCAACTATCTCATCAATAACAAACGTTGGCCTAGAGTTTGACAGTCTACTTCAATGCATTTCACTGCTGACATTCGGACACTATCACAAAAAAAAAAATAATATTTACCATTTCTATTCCTTCTCTCTTGCCGATTGGTCGTCCAACGATAATTTAAACATGGCACAAGAAGAAATATAAAGATAGCCGTTAAAAATGTTAAAACTATAAATATTAAGGCCAATCCTCCCAAACCTCCGATCATTGTTAGTTTGTGCTTCTTTCGAAATCACTTCAAAATGTTTAACTGCTAAAACAGTTAGTAGAAGTAGCATTTGCGAATGTTTAACGGAATCGCCATCAAATTAATATTTTCGTTTAGTATTTGACGATAAGATATTCGCAATCGCACATAGATTAGTCATAACTTGAAATATTTGTTTTTAATGCTAAAGATAGTTCGCCGAGCTGGTGGTGGTCAAATGTGCAGCAGAATAAACTAAATAGATAACGACATTTGTATGTATTAATGTGGGTGAGTGCTTGGGTTCTTGTGGAAGAAGGATCAATAGTAAATTTTCTGGATTTGCAGCACAAGAAAAAAAAATTGACTACAATTTCTCAAAACTAGCTTTTACAAAGACAGTTTTGTTAACGCAGGGCAAGGATATGTGTAATATACATAGTTTGCCATTTTCATTGTATACCTGTCAAATAAACAAAGAATTTAGCTGATATAAAAACAAAACAGATTTTAAAAGACATGCAAGCTTCTTCTTAGCTTGTAGGAACACAGTTTACTTTTCTGTGCAATTTCGAAGGTAGAAACATTGGCATCACTTTTACATTAAATAGAATTTCTACGCATTTATGCATGTTTCACCGATTCTGGCTCCTTGCATTTTCACAAAAAATGAGTTACGCTGAATCGGTATCATGGTAGAAGAATACATGTGGTCACATCGACACAGCCGCTACGACAATGAACTGTCAAAACCAATTTTGGAATTGAACATTTTCAATGAAAAATTATTTCAATTTGTATAATGTTTTGAAAAATTCATATTATAATGGCTTCGTATAAGAAAACATAAAAAATCTATTTATTTTTGACAAAAGGGTTTAAAAAATTTGACATATCGATTTTCCCAAGCGTTGATGCAAAAGCATGTTTACATACACTTAATCAAGCAAATTTTGACTGTAAATTTCATCGCGTTTATGTCACATTAAATCCAATGAATTTTGTATTTGTAAGTACGATTTAAAGATATGTAACTTCAAAATAAAAATTCTTGACAGAAACGAACCGTCAATTTGGACTATTGAACTTTGGCATCACTTTTATATTAAACAGAATTTCCTGCTACATATGAGCTGTCACTTTTGGTTTATTTAGATATGAGTTGTCATTTTTATTATCCATGTATACGTCAAAATTCCAATTTTACATATGACTCATAATTCTTGCAACCATACACTTGCATATGTTTTTATATATCGTCCACCTTAAAAAAGGAGGGCATATTAACTTTGTCATTCCGTTTCTAACATTCCTAAATATTCTCCATAAAGTATATACAAGGTGAGAAAAAAACTGCAACAGAGTCAAACGCCATATTTTTTACATTTTTTTTAAAAATTTTATTGAATGAAAGCTAAAAATGTCGGAAATATCATCAATTTCTAGAATTAGTTTAGATTGGTTCGAAATGGTCACTTAGACACGAATTATGGCGAATGAAACCGTCACACGCTGCCCGAATTTTGCTCTATGGTATTTTGGACCATTCCGGGCGAAGCTCTGGCTTAAGGTGATCGACACTTTGGTATTGTTTAGTGCCAACCTTGCTTTCCACAATATTCTAGACACAATAGATCAACGGGTTGGTATCCGGAGATTTTGGTGGTCATTGTGCGCTGGAAATGGAACGAAGAACCTCATTTTGTAACCATTCTTGGGTGGCGCGTCTTGAGTGCGATGGTGCTGAGTCCTGCCCAAGGCTTTAATAGATCCTTCAGAATATTTTCGCGATAATATTCGGCATTTATTCTGTACCCACAGTCGATTAATATGAGCGAAGAGCGACCATCGGCTGTTATGGCGGCCAACCGAAGATGCGCATTTCCAGCTGACCTCTTTGGCAAGTAAACACGATCATTTTGTTTGTTTACAAACTGCTGGACAACGAATGTTTTCTCATCGGAGAAAACCAAATTCGGCAGTTCACCACTTTGGGCCAAGCGAAGCAACTCTTTAGCTCTTTTGAGTCTATTTTCTTTTTGCTTTCTGTTGCGATGTAAGTTCTTGCACTTTTTGGAATTTCAATGGCTTTACCCCGAGCTCATTTTTCAATATTTGCCGAATGGAATATTGCGATATGTTCAGCTTTTTCGAACCATTTCTTCTGATGTTGCTGTTTTCTTCCGCCCACTTCCTTGACGTCGGGCTACGCTACCAGCATCACGGTAACGAGCGATGGTGCGAGACACAGAAAATTTATTTAATATCACGAATAACTTTTTTTCTGGAAAATTGTCACCAAAATTCTTTTGTACCCTTGTAAACAATATAATGAGCTGTCACTGGAATAATTTTAACAATTTTCGGACGCGTGGCTTTGAAATGACAGCAGTCTGAAGTTGGTTGCAGTTTTTTCATCTCAACCTGTATGCAAAACCCTTATCGTCTGATAACAGCTTAACCTATTTAAATTGAATTTTTCGTCTGTTCTGGTCCGTTATATTTTTTTTTTTTAAATTTGACACACTGAATCAATATTTTGTAAAAATGTATGTTTACATGAAAGATCCAACAGATTTCAAATGTCAATTTCTCTTATGGTTTCATCCTTGACATAAATAATATTTGGGTGTTTACAACTTGGCATCACTTTACAACACTTTTCCTTTAAAAACGAATTCCGATTTCAGCACTCCTCTTTCGATTATATCATTGTTTTCTTTTACCTGAGGATTTTTTTATTTTGTCAGTAAGGGCTGCAACGAAAATAATTATCGCAATTACCAAAACGAAGAAAACAGCTATCATTTTGTTACATGGCTTTTTGTTTTGTTCACACTTCCCTAATGTTTTTCAATGACTACACTCAGGTAAATATTAATTCTTTTCAATAGTCCATTGGTTTAACAACGTCTAATAATATAATTGTCTTTTTTCCATCGTTCGATAAGATAGAGCGCAGAGTAAAACGATAAGATGATTTTATTACTGAGCTTTTGGCTTCAAATATTGGCAACACTGTGACAGCTGAGAATGTAAACACATAATTTTCGGTGTGATTTCACTTGTCAAATTACATACATACGGCAAAGTAAACGCCGATGGGATTGTTCATGTGGCAATCTTTTGTTAGAGCACGTTTACACTACTAAATCCACTTGATTTCAAATGTCAATTCCATTAGGCATACGTCAAATAAAATCCAATGGATTTTGTACATGTTAACATGGTGTTAAGATCATTTCCTCTTATTTTTTCAAACTTGACTACAATAATAATTATGAGTTTACAACTTGGCATCACCTTACAACACTTTTTTTAACCGAATTCCGGTTGCAACACTCCTCTTTCGAGTATATCACTGTTTTCTTTTACCTGAGGATTTTTTTATTTTGGCTGCAATGAAAATAATTATTGCAATTACCAAAACGAAGAAAACAGCTATCATTTTGTTACATAGCTTTTTGTTTTGTTCACACTTCCCTAATGTTTTTCAATGACTACTCAGTTAAATATAAATTCTTTTCAATAGTCCATTGGTTTAACAACGTCTAATAATATAATTGTCTTTTTTCCATTGTTCGATAAGATAGAGTTCAGAATAAAACGATAAGATTATTTTATTATTGAGCTTTTGGCTTCAAATATTGGCAACACTGTGACAGCTGAGAATGTAAACACACAATTTTCGGGGTGATTTCACTTGTCAAATTACATGCATACGGCAAAGTAAACGCCGATGGGATTGTTCATGTGGCAATCTTTTGTTAGAGCACGTTTACACTACTAAATCTACGTTTACACTACTCAAATGTCAATTCCAAAGGGTGTATGTCAAGTAAATCGTGGATATTTGTCGTATACGCAATTTGAGATCGAGTGGATTTAAATTCAATTGTCACAAAAAATGTATTTTTAACTAAAACCTCAATATTTTTGACATTTCCAATAGCACTAGAATTAATACCCACTCATTAACGGCAGCATAATTTGCAATAACACAAATATAATTGCAATTAATAGAACATAGCCCAAGATGAAGAGTGTTAATGTATCCATTTAATTTTAGAATAACAAAGAAACAAAGAAAAAAAAAACGCAATAGCGATGTTGTTTTAGATCTTCCGCCACCAGGGAATTGTTTGAAATTAAAATAATAACTGCACGAATAAGTTTTAATTTTTTATGGCCGCAAAACATTTTGATAAAGGAGATAATAAAACAAATATGTCAAAAATAAAATATAAGTGGATGCATATCGTCTGTCTCTCTGTCTGTTTGTGCGAGATAAGATTACAACACTTGATGTTGTAAATAATGACGAAAATGCAAATATTTATTAGAGATGACGTAGAGGCAAGAGATTTACTGGAATTTTCTCAGGGATAAAATCAGAGGGCGATGATTATAATATTTCACAAGTAATTGTCCATAGTTTTGTTTTATTTTCAGGCTCATCGATGTTTTCTAATTATAGATTTTATTAAAAAAAATATGCTTAATTATCTTATCCAACAATGTTGCGATTTGTTTTGTTTTTGAAACACAAGGCTGTGAAAGACTGACGCCGGAGAGTTAAATCACACCAACATTGTGTGCAAAATATGTCATATTTTATCTCTGCTTTGACAGTTTACAAAACAGCTGATATGACATAAAACAAACAAGAGCTTTGGCAGCATTTTTTTTTTTAAATTTGATGGATATATATTTAATTAATTTTTGCAAATTATCAGATACAAATATGGAAATTTTAAATGGGAAATATTAATGGGAAAAATATATAAACAATAGCTAAATTCCGGAACGTGTAAAATTACTACTTTATATATTTTTGCAACAACTAGATTCGTGCGAACAGGAATATAGAATTAAACACGATTTCCTGACCTGGTATTCAATTTTTGCAATTAGAAGTGGTAAAAAAAATATAAAGGAAAGAAATGTCAAATCAAAAATGTTTATAACATTGAACTGGAAAACGGCCCATACTTTTAAAAAACTGCTGAAGTAGAGCAAAAACATGTTTACACATAACAAATCCAGTGGATTTCGACTTGAAATTTTATTACACATAGTTCAAATGGTCAGATTTGACATATACGCAATGGAATTGACAGCTGAATTCCACTATATTAAGTACATGTAAGCATGTATATTAAATGAAAGCATGGTAGAAGAAAATACGTAGACGCGTCGACACAGCTGCTGGGACAATGAACTGTCAAACCAATTTTGAAATTGAAAATGTTGAATGAAAAATTATTTAAATTTGTAAAAATTGTTGAAAAAAAGCCAATTTTAATAGACTCCGAATGACGTAGTATAAGAAAACATATAAAAATCTACTTATATTTGAAAAAAACATTTAATTTTTTTTGACATATCAATGCTTCCAAGCGTTGATGCATCTACCTGTTTTCTTCTGCCATGAATGAAAGTCAATTGAGAAAGTTTATATGTTTAATCCTGAAATACGAAACAGTTGTTGTCTTTTAGACAAAGGAATCATTGGCAGAAAAAATTTTTTTGAGATATTTGTGAACTTTTCTATGTATTCCCATTTGTTTTCATTATAATTTTAAGTGAAAGATGCATTTTAAAGAAGGCACCGACAAAATCAGCTGTTGTTATGAAGATGCAATAATGTAAACGAACTGTGATATAAATTTTAGTTGTGTTACAGGGTAGAATAAATTGGTAGAATTCAATTGGCGTCGTATTAAAAAATAATATATAAAAATCTACATATATTTGATAAAAGTAAACATTTAAAAACTTTTAACGCATCAATGTTCCCAACTGCTTAGGCATCTACCTGTATTCTTCTACCATGGGATTTGCTAACTATTTCTTTATTGCTGTGATTTCAATCACAATACAATTTTGACAGTTAATGAAATGATCAGCTCTGATAGTTGTTGTGTCTATTAACAGGGTGAGATGAAAAAACTGCAACCAATTTCATACTGCTGTCATTTGTAAGCCACTCGTCCGACAGCTGTTAAAATTATTCCAATGACAGCTCATTATATTGTTTAAAAGCGTATAAAAGCATTTTGGTGAGAATTTTGCAGAAAAAAAGTTATTCGTGATGGGTTTCAAGCGTGATAGAATGATTTCTTTATATTTGGCTGGAAAACCACAAGCGGCTATCGTTAGATCGCTCCTGCATTTAAATGAGAGTAAATCTTTTGTGTCTCGTACCATCGCTCGTTACCGTGATGCTGGTAGCGTAGCCCGACGTCAAGGAAGTGGACATAAGGCAGAAACAGCAACATCAGCAGAAATGGTTCGAAAAGTAAAGAAGCGACTTGATCGAAAGCCGCGTGGCAGTGGCGGAAAAATGGCTAGTAAGCTGAACATATCGCAATATTCCAATCGGAAAATATTGAAAAATGAGCTCGAGGTAAAGCCATTGAAATTCCTCAAAGTTCAAGAACTTACACCGCCACATAAAGAAAATAGACTCAAAAGAGCTAAAGAGTTGCTTCGCTTGGCCGAAAGTGGTGAACTGCCGAATTTGGTTTTCTCCGATCAGAAAACATTCGTTGTTCAGTATTCGTTTATAGTGTTTACTTGCCAAGAACTGAAGCCCGGCCATCGTCACGGTGTGGGCCCCATAACAGCCGATGGTCGTTCTCCTCTCGTATTAATCGACCGTGGCATGCCGAATATTATAGCGAAAATATTCTGGAGGGTGTATTAAAGCCCTGGGGCACGCAAACATTTTTGCCGCAGACCTTGGACATTCCAACAGGACTCAGCATTATCGCACTAAGCACGCGCCACCCAAGAATTGTTACAAAATGAGGTTCCTCGCTTCATTTCCAGCGCACAATGGCCACCAAAATCTCCGGATATCAATGCGTTGTACTATTGTGGAGTATTTTGGAAAGCGAGGTTGGCTCTAAAAAATACCAAAATGTCGATCACCTCAAACAAGCGCTTCGCCGGGAATGGGCCAAAATACCGCAGAGCAACATTAGGGCAACGTGTGACGGTTTTATTGGCGGTTTGAAGGACATAATTCGTGCCAAAGGTAGCCAATTCGAACAAATCTAAACTTATTCTGAATTTTGATGGTATTTCCGATACTTTTTGCTTTCATCCAATAAAATTAAAAAAAAAAATTAAAAATTATGGCGTTTGACTTTGTTGCAGTTTTTTTTTTAATTTTTCACCATTTGGAAGAAACTTGAAATATTTTAAAAATTAGTTCAGCCGAAAAATACCGCTCAAATGAAAGCCGTTATATGCGGGCTATACGAAGACTTGGTCCTGCATAAGCAATTTGTTTCATAAGTTTACTACCACCGGTTCTGAACTTTGTATATGAAATTTGAAACAATTCCGGTCAATAGTGTTGCAAAAATCATCAAAATACCGAATATCGGGGGGTACCGTTATATGGGTGCTATACTAAAACGTGTATCTGGAAAAGTACTCATAAAGAACTGCTTGTGTAGAATTTCAGACAATTCCATTAAAAAATGTGGCTAAAATCATCAAAATACCCAATAATGGGTGGGGGATGTACCGGATATACGATATCGTAGACCGATATAGCCCATCTTCGAACTTGACCTGCTTGCAGAGAAAAGACAGATCTGTGTAAAATTTTAGATTCCTATCTTAATTCGTTTTGACTGTAGCGTAATTACAACAGAGTTGGGGCTAAATCGTGGCTAAAATTATCAAAATACACAATAATGGGTGGGGGATGTACCGGATATACGATATCGTGGACCGATATAGCCCATCTTCGAACTTGACCTGCCTGCAGAGAAAAGACAGATCTGTGTAAAAGTTTAGCTTTCTATCTTAATTCGTTTTGACTGTAGCGTAATTACAACAGACGGATGGACGTACGAGGCTTGGGGCTAAATCGTCTTAGAATGTTACGCTGATCAAGAATATATATACTTTGTTGGGTCTAAAATTATTATTTCGATGAGTTACAAATGGAATGACGAACTTAATATACCCTCCATACTATTTGTGGTGGACGGTATAAAAATGGAAAGAATTGATGATTTAGTCAATATTTCGCCAATGTTGCGATAATACCAGGATCAGAAGATTATATTGATGTATTGGACTCGATTTAATTTTGTATGGTAAATAATCGTAAAATTTGGGTTGATAAGGCACACATAAAATAATGTAGTCTAAATGGCCTTTAAGTTTTATTTACTGTTTGTTTATCTTTTGCCCTGTGATTCCAATCACAATAAATTTTTGACAGCTCTTCTAGATGACAAGTCGCATTAAGTGGGGTAAATAGCATTATGTGTACCAAAGAGCATTTAAAAGGTCAGTCAACGCGAACAGCTGTTTCCTCTTGAACTGTCAAAATTCATTGTAACCATGGTAGAATAATATAGGTAGGCGCATCGACACAGCTGCTGGGACAATGAACTGTCAAACCAATTTTGGAATTGAAAATGTTGAATGAAAAATTATTTAAATTTGTAAAAATTTTTGAAAAACGTGAATTATAATAGCCTCCGAACGTAGTATAAAAAAACCTATAAAAATCTACATATATTTGAAAAAACATTTAAATTTTTTTGACATATCAATGCTCCCAAGCGTTGATGCATCTACCTGTATTCTTCTGCCATGTTGTAACCCGAGTATAATAACCGACAGACAATAAATAACCTTATTTTTCAAATGTTCTGGTAATCTGTCAAGTTTCTATTTTGTTCGAAATTTCATTAAACATACCTTCCACATTTGTCGGTCGCCGCCTTCGTTTGTGACAACACAAACGCCATATCACCAAAACTACCTATCGATAGTAAAATACAAATATACACATATATTTCGTATCGATATCAAATAAAGCCAACACCTACCATCATTATTACACATAATCCAATGGTCATGAAAATTATATAAACTCGAGCGGCTACGCCAATATTGTCTTCCATTTTTCAAATTTCACAAAAGAAATCACAAAATGTTCAAAAAGCGATCGACAACATTCGGAATGAAAATTTTGCACACAACTGATTGAGTAAAGGGCTGATTAGAGTTCGTCAGGTGGTAACCCGAACAGTTAATCAGATAACATGTTATTTCATTAATACTGTGATAATGTCAAAAAACAGAAACGCTGGTGCGGAGTTTCCAATACACTTAATAGATAATTAATTTAGGCTAGCGTATGTAAGTCCTCGCGTTTTGAGTCACTTTACGATGACACAGAATGAACTCTGGTCATTTAATGGTATAAGAGTTATAGTTTTTTTCAAAATGTTGTCCCTTTGTGGGGGAGGTACTAGAAGGAGGGAACCGATATATCCCATCTGCACAGCAGATCTTGAGTTAATAGAAATACTGGGATGTGTAAAATATGGAGATTTCGGATTTATTAATCGTTTCGGTTATTCAAAATTTTATCCTTTGGGGGGAAGGTACCAGAAGGAATGGTTCGACCTCTGTCATCATTATCACAGATCTTGAGTTAATGGAAATATTGAGATGGGTGAATGCGTTTTATGAGCTTCATGGATATTCAAAATGTTGACCCTTTGTGGGAAAGGTACCAGGAGAAGTCGTCCGATATATTCCTACTTCTCACTTGACTTTGAGTTAATAAAAATATGGTGATGGGAATAATTTGAAGACAATCGGACTCTGACATCACATATTATAAGAATTATAATTATTCAAAGGAGATACCAAAGGAGTGAACTGATATATCCCATCTGCACAGCAGATCTTGAGTTAGTAGAAATAATGGGATGTATGAAATATGAATAGAACGATGTGCCTCTTTCGGATTTTATAATAGTTTCGGTTATTCAAAATTTGTACCCTATGCGGGGGAGGTACCAGAAGGAATGGTCCGATCGCTACCATCATTATCACAGATCTAGAGTTGATGGAAATATTGATATGTGTTAAGTTGGAATGGAATCGAAAATTAATTTCGCGTTGTTATGAGTTTCATGGATATTCAAAATTTTGACAATTTGTGGGGAAGGTACCAGAAGGAGTCGACCGATACATCCCTTCTTCACACCTGACCTTGGGTTAATAAAAATATTGTGATGTGTGTTATTTGAAGACAATCGGACCCTTACATCACGTTTTACATGAGTATAATTATTAATTAAAAACTGTGACCCTTTGTGGGGGAAGTACTGGATGGAGTGGACCGATATTGTCCATTTTTGCACCTGACCTAGCACTGCCGCAAATATTAGGTTATGCAAAATGGTAGCAAAATCGGATTATCCTTTCTTATTTTAATTTTTTGAAAATTTCGATCATTTGTGGGGGAGGTACCAGAAGGAGTGAACCGATATTGCCCATCTCCGAACTCGATCTAAGTTTGACAATAATATTACGATGTACCAAGTTTGGATCAAATCAGATATTCCCTTCGAAAGTTATCGTGAGCACCAACAAGCCAGATAGACAGATGGACGGACGGACATCGCTAGATCGACTCCAAATGTTCTGAAACGGATTTGGTCCAAAGAGACCTATGGTCTAAATCCGTTGTTTCGATGAGGCTCTAGCCATATAGCTGAGGGTATAATAAAAACTACTACAATTTTCAGGTGTCACAAAATACTTTACACAAATCACAATTTTCATTTATTTTTCCAGATATTCGCCAGAAACCCAGAAATCGTCAGTTAAGCTTTGCATTGCTCTCTTTTCTTTCCTTTCTTCTTTCCGAACAAAATGCAGCAACCGTTGGAGTAAAAGTTTTGCCCAACATTCCTTGAAATCATGGTAGAAGAATACAGGTAGTCGCATCGACACAGCTGCTGGGACAGTGAACTGTCAAACCAATTTTGGAAGTAACATTTTTGAATGAAAAATGATTAAAAAATGTATATCATAACAACATCCGATAGGCGTCGTATAGGAAAACATATACAAATATACTCATTTTTGAAAAAAATTAAATTTTTTGACATATCAACTTTTGAGATGATCTCAAGCGTTGATGCATTTACCTGTATTCATCTACCATGCTTGGAATCAACAATTCCATCGCAGTAACCATGGTAGAAGAATATAGGTAGTCGCTTCGACACAGCTGCTGGGACAATGAACTGTTAAACCAATTTTGAAATTAAAAATTTTGAATGAAAATTTACTCAAATTCGTTAAAGCTGTTGTAAAATGCATATCGTAAGAAACGTTTTCTTATACGACGTCATTCGGAGGTTATTACAAATCGCGTTTTCAACTATTTTTATAAATTTAAATTATTTTTCATTCAACATTTTCAATTCCAAAATTAGTTTTACAGTTCATTGTTGCAGCAGCTCTGTCGATGCGTCTACCTATATTCTTCTACCATGTATAAACTTCTTGAATGTCTTACTGAATCAGTGTTGTATTTGCTGATTGTTTATTTGGTGTAAACACAACATAACGCTAAATCCATTTAATAAGTAGTGCCAAGTTCATGGTAAAAGTAATGCCAACCGAACTAAGAACACAATTGTTGTTTCCATTATATATTTTTTTTCAATTATCTTTTTTTCTGTATTTAATCACAATAAACATACCTTCCACTCCCATAATTGGTTGATTTGGTTTATAACAACACAGACGCCACATCAGCACCACTAACTGTTTGATAGCATTGTATTAGTATGTGTGTTTGTAATGAAATTAACTAAAAATAACCTACTATCATTATCACACATAATCCGATTGTCATGAAAATTATGACCACACGGGCGGACTCAGCAGGATCAGCTGCCATATTATAAATTTGAAATAAAATATCACAATCGAGCGATCGACAACATTCAGAATGAATATTTTGCAAACGACTGATTCCAATTAATGGCCGAATTGCCGTGGTATGTGTTTCTTCGACAACAATTCAATATAGAAAACTAACCTGATAACATATTTTCTTCAATGTGATAGTGCAAAAACAAAAAAATACATTTTGAGGGTTTAAATTCCAATTAACATGTTCGTAAATAGGGGCATATTTAGGGTATACCTTTTAAAAGAAAACTGTTTTTGGTTAAGTTAATTGAAACAGCCTTTAGCAAGATCCTATTACATGATTCTACATCACTGTACAAAACAAACGAACAAATAAATAAAATTTGACATTTAGTCTGAGTCTGAAGCGCTGGTGGAACGCCTTATTATTGTACCATGAATTTGGCATTACTTTTTTTAGAAAAAAACAATGGGAAGTGCATTAAACACAGTTGAACACATGGTAGAAGAATACATGTAGACGCATCGACACAGCTGCTGGGATAATGAACTGTCAAACTGATTTTGAAATTGAAAATGTTGAATGAAAAACTATTGAAAATTGTTTTATGAGGTTAATGAATATAAAAAATGTTGACCCTTTGTGGGGGAGGTACTTGATGGAGTTTGATCGATATAGTCCATTTTCGCAACTGACCTAACACTGATGCAAATTTTAGGATTTGCAAAGTTGCAGCAAAATCGGATTATCCTTTGTCTTTCTGTTAATTTCTTCGGAAATGTTGACATTTTGTGAGGTAGGTACCTGAAGAAGTGGAACGATATTGTCCATTTCCGATCTCGATCTAAGTTTGACAATAATATTACGATTATTATTATTTTTATTATTATTATTATTACCATTTCTTTGTTGTCGAACACGAAATAATGTAACCAGCAGAAGAAGAACAAATCCCAAAACTACTGCTGCAATGACTACAGCAACCATGTAAATATTGTCACTCATAGTAATTTGTATTTTTCGTTTAGAGGCTTTCTGTGATCGGTGTTAATATTAAAAACAAAAACTTGGTTGAAAACATTTTCAATTGATCAACTGCTTGAAGTGAACTGATTATGGCACTTAACGTGTCATACAATTTATAAGTATGTATAAGATAAGATATTATGTTAGGAAATTTTACAACAATTTCATCATGATGAGAAATAATGGCATGAAAGTTAAGGTATTGTTCGGCTTGATATTAGCACGTGATTTTTTCACGTGAGAAAAAAAGATTGTCTCATGACAATGGCATTTTAGCCACTAGAATCAATCGCCAATAGCTCGTTATCGTAACTCTTGGCGATTAACCGAGATATTGTTAAAAAATCCCCATAAAAACACATTAGACTTCGTCGAAGTGCAGTTGCCCATCGTTGACTCTATTTGGGTATTGCCAATTCCATTGACCCATAACTCTTAAAGTTTTTAGATTTTAAGTTTAGACTATACCCTTATACGATGATTAAGAGCAGTATTACGATTTACGTGGTGAGTTAAAAAAACGGCAAAGTCAAACGCCATAATTATTAAATTTTGTTTTAAATTTTATTGAATGAAAGCAAAAAATGTCGGAAATAGCATCAAATTTTAGAATAAGTTTAGATTTGTTCGGATTATGGCCTTCAAACGGCCAATACAACCGTCACATGCTGCCCTAATGTTACTATGTGCTATTTTGACCCTTTTCCGGCGAAGCGCTTGCTTGAGGTGATCGACACTTTGGTGTTTTTTAGTGCCAAACTTGCTTTCCAAAGTACTTCAGACACAATAGTCCAATAGATTGGTATCCGGAGATTTTAGTGGCCATTGTGCGCTGGAAATGAAGCGAGGAACCATCTAATCATTCTTGGGTGGCGCGTGCTGAGTCCTGTTGGAATGTCCAAGGTTTGCTGCCAAAATGTTTGCTTGCTCAAGGCTTTAATACACCCTACAGAATATTTTTGCGATAATATTCGGCATTTCTTCTGATGCCACGGTCGATTAATGCGGAGCGGAGAGCGACCTTCAGCTGTTATGGCGACCCACACCATCACCATGGCTGGCGCTTGAGTTCCGGTGGCCAACCGAAGGTAAACATTTTTTATTGACCTCTTTGGCAAGTAAACACGATCATTTTGTTTGTTTACAAACTGATGGACAACAAATGTTTTCTAATCGGAGACGGAGGAAACCAAATTCGGCGTTCACCACTTTCGACCAAGCGAAGCAACTCTTTAGCTCTTTTGAGTCTATTTTCTTTCAGTTGCGGTGTAAGTTCTTGCACTTTTTGGAATTTCAATGGCTTTACCCTAAGCTCATTTTCCCATATTTGCCGAATGGAATATTGCGCTATGTTCAGCTCACGAGCCATTTTTCGGCCACTGCGACGTAGGTTTCGATCAAGTCGCCTTTACTTTTCGAACCATTTCTGCTGATGTTGCTGTTTTCTTCCGATCACTTCCTTGACGTCGGGCTACGCTACCAGTATCACGGCAACGAGCGATGGTACGAGACACAAACGATTTATTCACATTTAAAAGCTGGAGTGCTCTAGCGATAGCCACTTGTGGTTTTCCAGCCAAATATAAAGAAGTCAGACTATCACGCTTGAATTTCATTACGAATAAATTTTTTTCTGGAAAATTCTCTCCAAAATGCACTTGTAAACACTAGTATAATGAGCTGTCACTGGAATAATTTTACAAGCAGTCTGATGTTGGTTGCAGTTTTTTCATCTCACCCTGTATACTGTGTTGCATAACGTACAATGATCTATAATTGTTACTCCTTTTTCGCAAAAAGTAGCAAAACATATGCTCCATTCCAGAACCTGCAAGAATCTACTAGTCTTGCATTTCTTTCGAAATCATAGAGGGAAAATCGGTTATTATAGTAAAAACTTTAAAGTTCTTGCAGTTCTGGAACCGACCCATAATAAAAAAAAAACGTTTACATTCAAGCCCTTCCATGGTAATTGATCCATAACGGCAAAATACATTTATTTACAGACAACAACTGATTTTGACACTTTGTGTTTTCCTTAAGACTTATTTACACCGAATATGTTTTCGTTAAATGCCTTATTACAATTATTATAAGTTACATAGATGATAAATCTCCGAAAAGCTCGTAATTTAGGTTTCGGTGTGGGGGATGTTTTACTCACTGTAGCATAAAACAAGTGTAGTGTAATCGACTGTTATCGATACGCGCACCTAGAGATCCCAAAATATAACATGATAGATCAGCTGTAATTTATCAGCTGTAATTTAGCATTTGTTTTATTGTTTACAATTAAGGATAATAGTTTATAAGATAATAGAAAATAAGTAAAATCCCGTTATTTATGTATATATGTAGGACATTTTTGTAATAAAAATTAATCAAGTTTTATCTGCCGATCTGTCGGCATAAAGAAAACTACAAGTCTTTTATTTGAGCACTCTAAAGTGCTCTAAAAGGAAATTGCTTTGGCACTGTTAAGTGCCAGCAAACAGATAATCCTCTAGTGGCCAGTGGCGTTTTTAAGCGCCGGCTAAAAAAACAGCAGGCAGATGTTTCCATAAAGTGTCTTTCATCACACAAGTGTTTTACGATAATTTACAATTAATTTGACATTTGTATAACCCATCGAAGAAGAATACAGCTGCTGTGACTAAGAGCTGTCAAACCAATTTTGAAATTGAAAATTTTAAATGAAAAATTATTAAAATGTGTAAAACTTGTTGAAAAATTCCTCCGGTTGGTGACGTATAAGAAAACTTATAAAAATCGACTTATTTTGAAAAAAAAAAAACAACATTTTAAAATTTTTGACACATCAATGTTCCCACCAATCGTTGATGCATCTACCTGTAATCTTCTACCATGGTATAACCCGTGTATTTCAAATATTAAACGACACGTTTTAATGAAATATTTCTAATGTAAATATAGTCCACCATTAAAACATACTGGGGTTATATCTCTTTGTCGGAGTGTTATTTTGTTTGACATTTGTTTGTTGACTTTTCAATGAAAAATGTACCGACAGCAATCAGGGTTATGTTTATATCGGCCTTAAAAAACACACGTTAGATAAAGGAACACATTTTATGAAGGTCAACAAAGATATATGTGTCAGCAAAAAGAAAGAGAGTCAAAAAGGGGATAAGGCAAAAAAAAAAAACAAGTGAAAAAACATTAAGTTCGGCCGGGCCAAACTTTTAATACCCTCCACCTTAGGGTAAAAGAAACATTAGAAGAATTGTGGCAAAAACCATTAAAATGCCGATTATGGGGAGGTACCGTTATATGGGGGCTATACCAAAACGTGGACCTATAATTACAATGTTTCGCCACCGGAGCTGGAACCCATTATGACCCACAAATACCAATTTTTAGACAAATCAGTGAAAAAATGTGGCAAAAACCATCAAAATACCGAATATCGGGAGGTACCGTTATATGGGGGCTATATCAAATCATGGACCCATGCATGCAATGTTTCTCCACCGGAGCTGGAACCAATTATGACCAACAAATACCATTTTCGAACAAATCCCTGAAAAAATGTGGCAAAACTCATCAAATTACCGAATATCGGGAGGTACCGTTATATGGGGGCTATACCAAAACGTGGACCTATAATTACAATGTTTCGCCACCGGAGCTGGAACCCATTATGACCTACAAATACCGATTTTCAGACAAATCCGTGAAAAAATGTGGTAAAAAAAAACTAAAATACTAAATATCGGGAGGTACCTTTATATGGGGGCTATACCACAACGTGGACCTATACATGCAATGTTTTGCCACACGCTCAGGGACCCGCTATGACCTACAAATACCAATTTTAAGACAAATCCGTGAAAAAATGTGGCATAAATCATCAAAATACCGAATATCGGGAGGTACCGTTATATGGGGACTTTACCAGAACGTGGACCGATATATCTCATTTTCAATACCAACCATCCTAGACACAATGCAAATAGCTCTGCTAAATTTTGGAGCCCTACGTCAAATAATGTGGGCTGTATCGTGATTTCAACAGACAGACAGACGGACAGACAGACAGACAGACGGACATCGTTAAATCGACTTAGAATTTTATGCTGATTATGAATATATATACTTTATGGGGTCTAAAACGAATATTTAGGGATGTTACAAACGGAATGACAAAGTTAATATACCCTCCTTTCCAAGGTGGAGGGTATAAAAAAACGGTAATGATACCCTACACCACTTTGCTAATTTAGTAGAGCTCCGCATAACAATTACACGTTTTAATGGGAGAATTCAACATGCACGCTATAATTATAATTTAAAGTTCAACGGAATATATATGCCGAAGCATTTGTATCTTTTAAATTAGGACTTGTATTGTCCATTTGGTGTACAATTAATTTGAAATCGGATAAATGTATATATGGGAGCTATATCCAAATCGGAACCGATTTCAATAAAATTTGGCAAAGATATTTCTGAGCTGTATTTGATATATTACCTGAATATCGTTGTTATGGAGTGCATATTACGGCTGTGGGTAACAAATATAACAAATCGGATGAACTGTATATATGGGAGCTATAGCTATATCTGAACCGATCTTCACCAAATTTGACATACTAGCTTCTAGATTCAGTTCGGTCGTAAGTGCCAAATTCCATTCCATTTGGACAAATATTAGACGTTTGGTGCACAATAAAACCTTAGTCGGTCGAAGTTTTATATGGGGGCTACATCCAAATCTGAACCGATCTCGATAAAATTTGGCATACTTATTTTCAGGCCTAATTTGGTTGTATGTGCATATTAAATTTCATACTATTCGGGATGATATTACACGTTTGGTGCACAATAAAAAGCAAATCGGACGAAGAGATATATGGGAGCTATATCTAAATTTTGACCGATTATCTCCATTTGGGTTCGTCCTTGGGCCAAAAAAATAATTTGTGCAAAATCTGGATAGGGCAATAAATGCGAACTGTACTTTGTTTACAAAAATACATGGACAGACATGCATAAATCGATCATCAAAAGGAACTATGGGACTATCTCGTTTCCTTTTGCCTGTTACAAGCAAATGCACAAAGGCATAATACCCTGACCACCTTGTGGTGTAGGATATAAAAAACACATTGAGTTCACAGTAGAAGTTAGCATATAGCGTATTTCCATACAAAATCTTTACCCGGTTTTATACCAATTCATGGTAAAGAATATATATAGACGCAGCTGCTGGAATAATGAACTGTCAAACCAATTTTGAAATTGAAAATTTTGAACGAGAAATTATTCAAATTTGTAACAATTCTTGAAAAAATTCATGTCATAACAACATCCGATTGGTGTCATATGAGAAAACTTATGCATACTTATTTAAAAAAAATTGTAAACATTTTGACGTATCTACAGGGTGAGATGAAAAAACTACAACCGACTTCAGACTGCTGTCATTTCTAAGCCACTCATCCGACAGCTGTTGAAATTATTCCAGTGGCAGTTCATTATATTGTTTATAAGCGTACAAAAGCATTTTGGTGAGAATTTTCCAGAAAAATAGTTATTCGTGACGGAATTCAAGCGTGATAGAGTGATTTCTTTATATTTGGCACTCCAGCATTTAAATGTGAATAAATCTTTTGTGTCTCGTACCATTGCTCGTTACCGTGATACTGGAAGCGTAGCCCGACGTCAAGGAAGTGGGCGGAAGAAAACAGGAACATCAGGAGATGTTCCGTGTCGCAGTGGCCAAAAAATGGCTCGTGAGCTGAACATATCGCATTCGGCAATATTCCATTCGGCAAATATTGAAAAATGAGCTTGGTATAAAGCCATTGAAATTCCAAAAAGTGCAAGAATTTACACCGCAACAGAAAAAAAAATAGACTCAAAAGAGCTAAAGAGTTGCTTCGATTGCCCGAAAGTGGTGAACTGCCGAATTTGGTTTTCTCCGATGAGAGTGTGTTAACAAACAAAATTGTCGTGTTTAATTGCCAAAGAGATCAGCTGAAAATGTGCACCTTCGGTTGGCCACCTGAACTCAAGCGCCGACCGGTGATGGTGTGGGCCGCCGATGGTGGCTCTCCGCTCGTATTAATCGAACGTGGCGAAAATATTCTGGAGGGTGTATTCAGGCCTTCGGCACGCAAACATTTTGGCCGCAGACCTTGGACATTCCAACAGGACTCAGCACCATCGCACTCAGCACGCGCCACCCAAGTATGGTAATAAAATGAGGTTCCTCGGATCATTTCCAGCACACAATGGACTGTCGATCATCTCAAGCAAGCGCCAGGCAGGGAATGGGCCAAAATACCGCAGAGCAATATTCGGGTAGCGTGTGACGGTTTTATTGGCCGTGTGACCAATTCGAACAAATCTAAAATGTTTCTAACATTTGATGCTATTTCCGAAATTTTTTGCTTTCATTCAATAAAATTAAAAAAAAAAATTAAAAATTATTATATTGTTGCAGTTTTTTTATCTCACCCTGCATATAACATTATATGAAAAATGTCAGCGTTTGACATAAGACATATTATATGCAATAGCTATTTTCAGCTGTGATTTTGCACTTTTTTGTTATTGAGTAAACATTTTTTTCTGAAAGCAATTCCATGGTAGAAGAATAAAGAACCCTTGGGAACATTGATATGTCACAATTTTTAAAAATTCTTTTAAAATAAGTAAAATTTTATAAGTTTTCTTGTACGACACTAATCGGAAGTTGTCATAATATTGATTTTTCAATATTTCTTTTAAACTTGATTAATTTTTCATTAAAATTTTTCAATTTCAAAATTTTGTTTGACAGTTCATTGTCTCAGCAGCTGTGTCGATGTGACTACCATGAGCAATTCGGGTTGTCTCTTTCTATTTACACTCTCTATTAAAGATAGTACTCAGCCGCGACATGAACCATTTTTATCTCTCAAAAAATATACTGTTTTTTTATTTTATCATTATTTTGTACTCTTTGAAGCACACAATAAGACACATCCATCATAGACATTTTATGCATACCTCTTGAGTGATTTCTCGGCTTATACCACTTTCTCCATGCCAATATTAACAGCTACAATCGAAAATAATAGAAGTTATTATTAAACTCAAGTACGATACACTAACGTCGCAGTAACATACAAGAATTATAATATATATTGCCAACATAAACAGCGATGCAATTATATAGGCACGAGGATCCTGGAAGACATCCAAGTCATCCGGATTGTTGTAATTGTAGTTTGAGGTTGAAATGAAATTATGAACTTCCATAATTTGTTAAAAAAAAAAAAAAAAAAACGTAAAAATCTTTAGTAAAATCGTAGAAGAGAGGTTATGACACTGATTAGACGCCCTCTGTTAGACTAACAAAACAAACGCAAAAACAGTTAAAACAATTTTCTGTTTATATGGCAGGGCAGAAAAATAAAAGAAGAAAAATAAAAATATTCCATCACTATAAGATTGCTGAAAAGTAAATAATGGAACAACCACATGCACACATGATTTCCCTCCCCCCATCAGCGATAAGGGGAGAATGTTAGTATTTTTGTTGAAAAAAAAAAAAAAAAAACTGTTCGTTTTAAGTTTATTGGAATGGAAATGTTTGTGTTCTCTTAGTTTTTTGCTCATTTCTGGTTTTTGTGTTATGGAACATCTGTTTCCTATATCCAATGGGAAGAGCATTCGATCAGCTGTTGAAAGTCAACATCTGTTTATTTTTAATTTATATGGCTTATAGTACGTTTACAGTTTACTGGATGTATTAAACCTGTTGGATTTAAATAAAATAAATCTCAGAAAGGTGTTTGTGCGGCAAAGAGGAAAAGAACGAGTGGCACCAAAAAAAATAGATATATAACAATCAAATTGTATTTCGTCCATGGTAGAAGAATATAGGTAGACGCGTCGACACAGCTGCTGGGATAATGAACTGTCAAACCAATTTTGGAATTGAAAATATTGAATTAAAAATTATGTAAATTTGTAAAAATTTTTGAAAAAACGCGAATTATAATAGCCTCCGAATGACGTAGTATAAGAAAACATATAAAAATCTACTTATATTTGAAAAAAAAACATTTAAATTTTTTCGACATATCAATGCTCCCAAGCGTTAATGCATCTACCTGTATTCTTCTGCCATGATTTCGTCAAATGCAAATATTGTAGATTTTTTATTCAAGCAAATATTGAGAGATTTCGTTCTTGATGCGACGTAATGCAACAACAATATAAGATTTAAAAAAATGAAAAAACGGGTCGAACTGTGAATACCCTCCACCATTGGGAACGAATTTGGCAATTTTCAAAAAAATAAAATCCGTTTAAAATTTAAAATTCCGTTCAAATCTTAATAATACCGAATGTAGCCGAAATTTAAAAAACGTCGGTGAATGATGTAGCTAAAATCATCAAAATACCGAATATAGGGGGGTACTATTATATGGGGGCTATACCAAAACGTAGACCTGCACAGACAAATTTCTGTCATAGGCTGTAGTATCCATTACGAACTTCAAATACGAAATTTAAAAGAATTCCGGAGAATAATGTCACTAAATCATCAAATTATCGAATATCGGGAGGTACTGTTATATGGGGGCTATACGAAACTGTGGACCTACCTGGCCCATTTTCAATACCAAAACTCCTGCAAATATAATTAACATTTTATCAACCTACTTCATTTCGTTCGAAAGCTAGAGTGAATTCCACAGAAGAACAGACGGTCGGACATCGCTAAATCAACATAGAATTTTATGCTGATCATGAATATATATTCTTTGTGGGGCCTAAAATCTAGATTTCGAGGTGTTACAAACGTAATGACCAACCCTCCATAATATATCCTCCAGGTGGAGGCTGTAAAAACAACGAGCAAGCGAAGATATCGTAAGTGTTGCTTTTAGAAGTAAAAACATTAATTTTGGCCGAGTACCCTCCACCATTGGGTAAAGAAAACATTTTTATAAAAAAATATCTGAATTCCATTTTGGATAATGCTGTTAAATTTTTCAAAAAACCATAAAGTGGGTGAGGCCGTTGTATGGGAGCCATACCTAAACGGGAACCTCTATAGACAATTTTTTTTACTTCAAGGATTGTCATCTACCAAATCTTCTAAAATACCAAAGTTGAAACAATTTCATGGGTAAATGTGACTGGGATTATCAAAATACTGAATATCGGTTTGCATCTTTATGTGTGTGCTATAGAAAAAGGTGGAACTAAAAATTCAATGATCTGCTACCGGAACCCATTATGAACTACAAATACCAATTTTTTGGCAAAGGCGTTGAAAATATGGCAAAAATCACCAAAATACCGAATATGGGGAGGTATCGTTATATGGGGACTATACAAAAACGTGTACCTATACATGATATGTTCCGCCACAGGAGCTAGAACCCATTACGGACAACGAATACCAATTTTTGAACAAATCCGTTTAAATATGTTGCAAAATATAAACAAAAAAAATAACGAATATCGAGAGGTACCGTTACATGGGTGCTATACCAAAACATGGACCTATATATACTATATTCCGCCACCGGAGCTAGAACCCATTATAAACTACAAATACCAATTTTTAGACAAGTCTGTGAAAAAATGTGGCAAAAATCATCAAAATACTGAATATCAGGAGGTACCGTTATACGGGGATTAGACAAAAACGTGGACCTATACATACAATATTTCGCCACCAGAGGTAGAACCTATTATGACCTAAAAAGATAAATTTTAAGACGAATTCGTGAAAAAATGTGGCAAAAATCATCGAAATACCGAATATCGGGAGGTACCGTTATGTGCGAGCTGTAAAAAAACGCAGACCTACATATACAATTTTCGACCACCGGAGCCATAGCCCATTATGACCTAGAAATTCCAATTTTTATACAAATCCGTGGACAAATGTGGCAAAAATCAGCAAACTACTGAATATCCGGAGGCACCATTATTTGGGAGCAATACGATAACGTGGACCAATATATGCAATGTTCCGCCACTGGAGCTAGAACCAATTGCGAACTACAAATGCCAATTTTTGGACAAATCCGTGGAAAAATATGACACAAATCCAAAAAAAAAAAATGCCGAAAATCGGAAGGTACAGTTACATGGGGGCTATACAAAAACGTGGACCAATCTATCTCATTTTCAATACCGACCATCCTACATACAAAGGCAATTGTTCTGCCAAATTTTGAAGCTCTACGTCAAATAATGTTTGCTGTGTGTCCGGGAGCCAAATCTCCCGTTTTGGCGATTTGTACTGGCCAGGAAAAATTGCCTGAGTTGACCGCTCCAGACTTCTTTTCTTGGATCTTAATGAAGTCGCGGGCTTATGTCAACAAGAATCAGACTCTTTCAGTTCCCGGAAGTTTTGGCCTAAGTGATGGAAAATGCCATGAAATGGGCTTAAATGACAGTAAACTGCGGCGGCGGCCATTTACATGACATCATATTCTCGACGTAAAAAAAAAACAAGTAAAAAACCAGTAAAGAAAGTCTTAAAGTCGGGCGGCGCCGACTTTATGATACCCTACACCACTTTGCTAATTAAGTAGAGCTCCACATAACAATTAAAAGTTTTTATGGGAGAATTCAATCATACACGATATGATTATAATTATAATTTATAGTTTAAAGGACTAAATATGCCGAAGCATTTGTATCTTTTAAATTCGGAATTGTATTGCCCATTTGGTGCACAATTAATTTGAAATCGGATAAAGATATATATGGGAGCTATATCCAAATCTGAACCGATCTCGATAAACTTTGGCAACGATATTTCTGAGCTGTATTTGATATATTTCCCTGAATATCGTTGTTTCAGAGTGCATATTACGGTTGTGGGTGCCAAATATAACAAATCGGACGAATAATATATATGGAAGCTATAACTATATCTGAACCAATCTGAACCAAATTTGACATACTAGCTACTAGACTCAATTCGGTCGTAAGTGCCAAATTCCATCCCATTTAGACAAATATTAGACGTTTGGTGCACAATAAAAGGTAAATCGGACGATGTTATATATGGAAGCTATATCCAAATCTGAACCGATCTCGACAAAATTTAGCAAATGTATTTCTGAGCTGTATTTGATATATTTCCCCAAATATTGTTGTTGCATAGTGCATATTACGGCGGCGGTGGACAAAAATAACAAATCGGATGAACAATATATATGGGAGCTATAGCTATATCTGAACCGATTTCGATCAAATTTGGCGTACATATTTTCAGGCCTAATATGGGTATATGTGCAAAATTCCATACAATTCGGGCTGATATTGCACGTTTGGTGCACAATAAAAGTCAAATCGGACGAAGATATATATGGGAGCTATATCCAAATTTTGACCGATTTTCTCCAATTTCAATAGGGTTCGTCCTTAGGCCAAACAAAAGATCTTTGCAAAATTTCATCTGGATCGGGCAATAAATGCGACCTGTACTTTGTTTACAAAAATACATGGACAGACGGACGGACGGACGGACAGACGGACGGACGGACGGGCGGACATGCATAAATCGACTCAGAATGTGATTCTATGCAGATCATCAAAAAGAACTATGGGTCTATCTCGTTTCCTTCTGCCTGTTACAAACAAATGCACAAAGACATAATACCCTGACCACCTTGTGGTGTAGGGTATAAACAGCTAAGTTCGGGGCCGGGCCGAACTTTTTATACCCTCCACCATTTCGAAGGAAATTGAAAAATTAAAAAAAAAATTCCGAAAACTACCACTTAAATGAAATGGGGAAAATACGAAACGTGAAATGAAAGTTTTTTTTTTTTTTTTTTTTTTTTTTTGTAAATAACAGTCAAAAAATATCGCCTTTTGCGCCACCTTGTATTTCGAGAGAAATTTTTGTTTATTGGTCTGTTCCAGAACTGCAAGAATGTAAAACTTTTTACCACGGATAACCGCTTTGTCCTTTATTATATGGAAGAAAATTCCAATTCTAGTAGATTCTTTCGGGTACTGTGACAGAGCGTATGATGACAATAAAAGTAAAAGAGAACACTTCCGAACGGAATCGTGATTGGGCTGGTTGTTGTTATAATCTTTCCAAGATCACTTTTGTAAATCCTGTTTAAAATAAATCAACAGTGCCTCCTGAATTGAAGGGGACCGCTTGTTGGCTTGACTCCGAGAATGGCGTAGTATCTTTTTTTCGTTCTTGAACGCGGTATACAACACATTTTTTATCCTGGTTTATTGTATTTTTCGGAATCAATTATCATGCCTTATCAGATTTGTAAGGCGTAAAAACTTTTAGATTATTGGTCTGTTCCAGAATTGCAAGAATATAAAAGTTTTTACTACGATAACCGATTTTCCCTTTATGATATCGAAGAAAATTGCAAAACTAGTGGATTCTTGCAGGTTCTGGAAAAGAGTATATGTTCGGTATTGAATTGAATTAAATTTCCTCAGTATATTTCTGGTTCCTTAAGAAATTATTTAGTTGTCCGATGACACTTGTAGAACACGAATGTGTACAAACATATCACAATATTATTTTTTGATTGACAATATTTGTTTTTAATTTTACATTTATTTTCTTCAAATTTGTAAATATTTTCGCACACACACAGACACTCATTACCTCTCATTTGACAGCGACGCGCATACGGATGTCGTTGGATTTGCAGTGGATTCCGGTATTCCATGTAAATCCACATGGAAAAGCGTAAACAAAAACAAACAATGGCACACGACAAAAATATCATGAAAAATGCCGAAATATACAACAGGACGTCCTGCATGTTGGCAACACTTGAAAATCGTATTTCTTTTTTCGAAATTACACAATTTTGAAATTAAATATTTTTGTAATAGTTCCTTCAAGAAAATTTCGTAGTTAAATGAACTTTCTTAGTTTGGACGCGACGTGAGAAGACTCAAATTTCTATTTCGTTTTAATTATCAGACGTCTATTTTACTGTTTGAACGTTTTTCATTTCTTAGACGTTACTCGAATGTTTTGTTTTGTTATCTTATGTTATTGTTGTCGTTGTTATTCTGAATTGCCTTCTACTGAATATTGTTGTGAGTGGGTACGAAATTTGGGGGGGGGGGGGGGGGGGCGAGAACAGCAGTTGTGTTATTTACAAAGGCAGTGCGCAAAAGTTGATATAAAATATAAGAGATACCCTACATGTGGTAGTTAAGGAAGAGTAAAACATAATAAACTCTGTGGAATTCTACTGTCAATTCCGATGCGTATGCGTCAAATGAAATTCCATCGATTTATGATATGTAAACATGCCTTAAAGTGCGTTTACATCATCCTTGCTCAGAATACATGATTTAGTAGAGGTGAGACACTCTTTGTTAATTTAGTAGAGCTCCACATAACAATTAAAAGTTTTTATGGGAGAATTCAATCATATAATTATTCAATTATAATTATAATTTAAAGTTCAAAGGACTAAATATGCCGAAGCATTTGTATCCTTTAAATTCGGACCTGTATTGCTTATTTGGTGCAAAATTAAATTGAAATCAGATAAAGATATATATGGGAGCTATATCCAAATCTGAACCGATATCGATAAAATTTGGCAAAGATATTTCTGAGCTGCATTTGATTTATTTCCCCAAATATTGTTGTTACAGAGTGCATATTACGGCTGCGGAGGACAAAAATAACAAATCGGATGAACAATATATATGGAAACTATAGCTATATCTGAACCGATCTTCACCAAATCTGACACACTAGCTTCTAGACTCAATTCGGTCGTAAGTGTCAAATTTCATCCCATTTGGGCAAATATTAGACGTTTGGTGCACAAAAGGTAAATCGGACGAAGTTATATATAGGAGATACATCCAAATCTGAACCGATCTCGATAATATTTAGCAAATGTATTTCTGAGCTGCATTTGATCTATTTGTCCAAATGTTGTTGTTACAGAGTGCATATTACGGTTGCGGAGAACAAAAATAACAAATCGGATGAACAATATATATGGGAGCTATAGCTATATCTGACCCGATTTCGATCAAACTTTGCATACTTATTTTCAGGTCTAATTTGGTTGTAATTCCATACTATTCGGGCTGATATTACACGTTTGGTGCACAATAAAAGGCAAATCGGACGAACATATATATGGGAGCTATATCTAAATTTTGACCGATTATCTCCAATTTCAATAGGGTTCGTCCTTGGACCAAACAAATGATTTGTGCAAAACTTCATTTCAATCGGAAAATAAATGCGACCTGCATTTTGTTTACAAGAATACATGGACAGACGGACGGACGGACTGACATGCATAAATCAACTCAGAAAGTGATTCTATGGAGATCCTCAAAAGTAACTATGGGTCTATCTCGCTTCCTTCTCCATGTTACAAACAAATACACAAAGACATAATACCCTTACCACTATGTGGTGTAGGGTATAAAAAGAAAATCAAGAGAGAATAAGTGTGCTTTGTTTATACCTTTTCGTTCGAGGCTGCTAATAGCTTGTTTACAACATGGTAGAAGAATACAGGTAGCTGCATCGACGCAGCTGATGGGACAATGAATTGTCAAACCATGTCTATTTTTGAATGAAAGAATATTTAAATTTGTAAAAATTGTCAAAACAAGTAAAATAGTATCAGTCGCCGACAGATGTAAAATCCCGGCCTTGAGTTATGATTATACAAACAGTTGACCCTTCCGAAGCAGTTGGACAATATTGACCAATTCGTATATGACCTAGGAATGATATAAATATTACAATGCGCCAGATTTGGACTATATCGAATACTTTCTATGAGATAAGTGCAAATTTGTGAAAAATGTGGGAATTCGCTTGAGGTATCAGATGTAGCAGACCAAGAATTCCATTTTTATACCCTCCACCATAATATGGAGGGTATATTAAGTTTGTCATTCCTCGAAATATACCTCGAAATATACATTTTATACCCCACAAAGTATAAATATTCTTGATCAGCATAAAATTCTATGTCGATTTAGTGATGGCCGTCCGTCTATCCGTCTGTGGAAACCACTCTAGCTTCCGAACGAAATGAAGTAGTTTTATAAAATTTTACTCAAATGTATATTATGTCTGCAGAACTTTTGGTATTGAAAATGGGCCATGTAGGTCTACGTTTTGGTACAGCCTTCATATAACGGTACCTCCCGATATTCGGTATTTTGATCATTTTAGCGACATTATTCAGCGGATTTTTTTCAAATTTGTTATTTGAAGTTCGTAATGGATACTTCAGCCTATGACAGACAATTGTCTGTGCCGGTTCACACTTTCCTATAGCCCCCATATAACGATACCTCCCGATATTCGGTATTTTTATGATTTAAGCGATATTATTCACCGGCATTTTAAGTTCGTAATGGATACTACAACTTAAGACAAAAAATTGTCTTTGTAGGCCCACGTCTTCGGTACGGTACCTCCCGATATTCGGTATTTTGATGATTTTTGCGATATTATTCACCGGAATTGTTTCAAATTTGGTATTTTGAAGTTCGTAATGGATACTACAATACAGAAAATTGTCTTTGCAGGTCCACATCTTCATATAGCCCCCTTATAACGGTACCTCCCGATATTCGGTATTCCGAAAATTCCGATAAATTACAAATTCATATCACATTTCTCTTTGATAGAAATATTTAATATTAACAAGTTGTAAAGAATAGCTGACTTGTTTCGCAACTTATGACAGATAAAAGTATTGGAAATTGTGGGTGAGGTACCAGAAGGGTTGGCAGATATACATCATCTTTACAACAGATCCTGCTTTAACAAATAAGTGAAATTTGAAAAGAGTTGCTTATTTCGCTTTCTTTGAGCGTTTCGTTTTTTTTTTAATCCTTAACCCTATGTGGGGGAGGTAGTAAAAGAAATGGTCCGATTTGTGCCATTTTTATAACAGATCTTACGTTGATGGAAATATTGAGATTTACCAAGTCAGAATGGAATGGGATGTTAATTTCGCGTTTTATGAGCTTCATGGATGCTCAAAATGTTAAACCTTTGTGGTGGAGGAGTGGACCGATATGTCATAATTTTACACTAGGCCTTGGGTTAATACTAATATTGTGATGTGTGTAATTTAAAGTGAACCGAATGCTTATTTCGGATATTATGATGGCTTCAGTTATTAAAAATTTTAAACATTTGCGGGGGAGGTACCAAAAGGTACTTTTAAAATGTTGACTCGATCTAAGTTTGACAATAATATTACGATGTAACAAGTTTGGACCAAATCGGATACTACCTTCAAGAGTTATTGTGGGCACCAGCCAAACAAACAGACGGACGGACGGACATTGCTAGAACGACTCCAAATGTCTTGAAATGGATTTGGTCCAAAGAGACCTGTTATTTCGACGAGGCACCTTTTGGCCGTATCAAATGATATATAACCTCTGTAGCCATATGGCTGAGGGTATAAAAATGGTGTGATATTTTTTTGTCGGCTATATAGGCTCATCTGGATATTGCCTGCAGTAGTTATATTCAAAGGAAGGAACACCCCAACCTGGCATCACACACCATTGTTTAATGGACAAAGGTACAAAAATAAAGTTTAGTGAAAAAGCACATATGTTCGGCCGGGCCAAACTTTTTATGCCCTCCACCATTTGGAAGGACTTGAAATTTAAGAAAAAAAATCCGTAGAAAAAATTCCTGAGAAATGAAACCCCTTATATGGGCGCTATACCAAGTCTTCATATGTAATATGTTGTCATAGGGCAATTCCGAACTTCAAATGCGAAATTTTCAAATTTGAAACAATTTCGGTAAGTATTGCTGCTAAAATCATCAAAATACCGAACAAAGGGAGGTATAGTTATATGGGAGACGTGGACCTGCACAGACAGTTTTCTGTCATAGGCTGTAGCACACATTACCAACTTTAAATACGAAATTCGAAAAAATTCCGTTAAAAATTATATATCTAAAATCATCAAAATACCTACTTATTTTAATTAAAATTGGTTAAAAATTTACTTTCTAAATAATTAACATAATTTATTTCAATGTTAAGCTGCGTTGATTTTCTCTCCACTATTCTGTGAATACCCTCTAAGGATCTTCAAATTTAAAACTACATTCCGATCTAATATATATTTAAGACTTCTACAGATAAAATACCTTCTATAGGGGTGTCGTAAAATATTCGCTCTAGGGTACTCCATTATTCGTTGTTGACCACCCGAAAATCTCATTTATTTACCAACATTCAATTCAATTTGTTGTTTAATTTCTGATATTGTATTTCAAGTTGAAAGTTTCTTCAAGTTTTTTTTTCTATGTGTTTGCTTCATTAGATATTTTTTCCAGATAAGTGTGATAAGATTGTGGCATTACACTCGTCTACAACCCCCTCCCTCGGGTTCTTCGACAAGTTATAGGCAATTTAGTAGTAGTAGTAGTGTCTGTGAAATATATGAAAATGATTTCGAAAAATATCACAAACTAATGCGAAATTTTCAAATAATGTGGGACATTTAATGAAAGAATTTTCGTTTTAAGGGGAGTTGTCGGGAGAGCATTCCCAATGGAAAAATAAATATTAGGAATGACGTTTTCGAAATCGAAAATCAGAATAGTTATGTTCTAGAAGAAAATAAATGCTAAAGATAAACAAATAAATATCATTTGTGATGTCACATGTGACGTATGAGTTATAAGTGATTATCGAAATATTGCTCATACGCAATGTTTTACTCAGTCATTATGTTATGTGGTAAAGTTGTTTTGTATTTTTAATAAAGTCAAATGTTTATTCTCCTATCATATGTGATATTCTTGCGTTACTCCAATATTGTATTGGAGGAAATGTCAAAATGTATTTATACCTCTCTTATGGAATGCTTATATTTCGTACAATCACAACAAGTGTTTTTGGGCAAATCGTATAGATCAAGGCCCATATAAAGTGGTTTGGGAACAGTAGTTTTTTCACTATTGTCATTTGACTCATTTTGAATTATAAATCTCAATTATGTCTTTTAACACCAAAGTCATAGCACGTTTAGATACAAAATTTTATCCGCATTATAAAGATTTATTCAACCAGATTTGTTATACAAAATTGATCTTCTCACGACCGGATTTATTTTAAATCCGAAGCGAAATCCACATACAACTGATATGCAACCCTTCACCATAGTATGGAGGGTCATTCCGTTTGTAACACCTCGAAACATACATTTTAGCCCCCACAAAGTATATATATATATTCTTGATCAGCATAAAATTCTATGTCCGTCCGTCTATCCGTCTGTGGAAATCTCTCTAGCTTCCGAACCAAATAAAGTAGGTCGATAAAATTTTACTCAAATGTATATTATGCCAGTAGGACTTTTGGTATTGACCATATAGGTCCGTGTTTTCATATAGCCCCCATATAACGATACCTTCCGATATTCGGTATTTTGATGATTTTAGCGACGCTATTCAGCGGAATTGTTTCAAATTTGGTATTTAAAGTTCGTAGTGTATACTACAGCATAAGACAGAAAATTGTCTGTGCAGGTCCACGTCTTCGTGTAACCCCCATATAACGGTACCACCCGATATTCGGTATTTTGATAATTTTTGCGACATTTTTCACCGGAATTGTTTCAAATTTGGTATTTGAAGTTCGAAATGGATACTACAACCTAAGACAGAAAATTGTCTGTGCAGGTCCACGTCTTCGTGTAGCCCCCATCTAACGATACCTCCCGATATTCGGTATTTTGATAATTTTTGCGACATTTTTCACCGGAATTCTTTCAAATTTAGTATTTGAGATTCGTAATGGATACTACCGCCTATGACAGAAAATTATTTTATTCTTCTGTACAGGTCTATCAAAGAATCCCTCTTCAGCACGTCTGTAATAGTCTCCCTTCGTCTCTTCAGTAA
The DNA here is from genome assembly GCF_030504385.1 of Musca domestica. Classification (NCBI taxonomy): domain Eukaryota; kingdom Metazoa; phylum Arthropoda; class Insecta; order Diptera; family Muscidae; genus Musca; species Musca domestica. The sequence goes on along the minus strand of NW_026712409.1, from coordinate 23,007,383 downwards.
TAGACACTTTTAAACTCACTTATTGTACGCTACTCAGAAATTCCTGTTGTAGGTAAAGGTGATGACTGCGATAATTTTTATACCCTACACCACAAGGTGGTCAGGATATTATGTCTTTGTGCATTTATTTGTAACAGGCAAAAGGAAACGAGATAGACCCATAGTTCCTTTTGATGATCTGCATAGAATCACATTCTGAGTCGATTTATGCATGTCCGTCCGTCCGTCTGTCCATGTATTTTTGTAAACAAAGTACAGTTCGCATTAATTGCCCAATACAGATGAAATTTTGCGCAGATCATTTGTTTGGCCCAAGGACGAACCCTATTGAAATTGAAGATAATCGGCCAAAATTTAGATATAGCTCACATATATATGATTGTCCGATTTGTATGGAATTTTGCATATACACCCTCATAGGCCTCAAAATAAGTATGCCAAATTTTATCGAAATCGGTTCAGATATAGCTATAGCTCCAATATATATTGTTTATCCGATTTGTTATTTTTGTCTTCCGCAGCCGTAATATGCACTCTGTAACAACGATATTTAGGGAAATATACCAAATACAGCTCAGAAATACCTTTGCTAAATTTTTTCGAGATCGGTTCGGCCTTTTATTGTGCACCAAACGTCTAATATTTCGTCTAATTCCAAATGGGATGGAATTTGGCACTTACGACCGAATTGAGTCTAGAAGCTAGTATGTCAAATTTGGTGAAGATCGGTTCAGATATAGCTATAGCTCCCAAATATACTGTTCATCCGATTTGTTATATTTGTTACCCACAGCCGTAATATGCACTCCGTAACAACGATATTCAGGGAAATATATCAAATACAGCTCAGAAATATCTTTGCCAAATTTTATCGAGATCGGTTCCGATTTGGAAATAGCTCCCATTTATATGTTTATCAGATTTTATCCTTTGTACTTTAAATTATAATTAGGCACTACCAATAAAATCAACTGTTTTCGCAAAGTGTTTCTTTACAACGAATGACAGAAAAAACAAGGTAAGCAAGGGCTATAGTAGGGGGGGGGGGGCGACCATGTGATACCCTGCAACACTACATTCTGTTCTAAGTCCCCAAATCCATTTTGAAAGAATTCATTTTTGAAATAATGTCCCGGCCCAGAGGTTACCCTTAGGTTTTTGACCCGGAGAATTTGGCCAATATTTATGCACTCCGTACTGTTGTTAGATATTCAAAATAATTTTACACGAAACTTGCGGTCCATTTTACAGCTAAATGTAATCCAATGGTCATCCAAAATGCTAGACGTCTTCCCTGTCCCTAACTCTCTTCCGATGCGAAATTCCGTGTGGATTAGTTTTTAATTGTGGCCTATGGAGCGACTACAAAATTAGAAAAAAATTTTTTTTTTAGTCCATTTGAACCTTTAAATGTACATCTTAAGAACAATAGGCTTTTATTCTGACCCTAACCCTACCGCCATGCAAAATTTCGAGAGAATCGGACGATAATTGCGACATGCATACAATACCCTCAAAACGTAGTGTTGGGGGTGTCAAAAATTAGAAAATATACCATTGAAAATTGTAAGTCAAATTGAAAAAAAAATTTCATCGCCAAATTGGTAGGTTTTCGAACAGTCTTAAACTCTAACACCATGTAAATATTCGCGTCTATTGGTTCATAATTGTGGCCAACAAAGCAACTGCAAAATCCTGAAAATGTTCTGTTTTTGGTACATTTGAGCCCCTAAATATCATGCGACCATCTCCAAAAACACTAGGGTTCTATTCTGACCCCCTAGCATCACGTTCTCTACAAATTTCACATATCTCATTATTTTTAGTAACAAAAGATCTGCTGTCAAGAAGATATATATCTGCGAACCCCTTCTGGTACCTCACCCACAAAGGTTCACAATTTTCAATTTTTTTATCTGTCATAACTTGTGAAAGAAGACAGCGATCCTGTACAACTTGCTATACCTGAATATTTCTCTTAACCCGAAATCTGTTATGAAAATGGAATTTATCGAAATTTATGATTTCGCATAGAACTGGATATATATATGTGTTCGATTTCCTTCAAATTTTGAACATGCCAATATTTATACCCTCCACCTTGGAAAGGAGGGTATATTAACTTTGTCATTCCCTTTGTAACATCCTTAAATAATCGTCGTACATCCCATAAAGTATATATATATATATTCATAATCAGCATAAAATTCTAAGTCGATTTGGCGATGTCCGTCTGTCTGTCTGTTGAAATCGCGATACAGCCCACATTATTTGGCGTAGAGTGCCAAAATTTAGCAGAGCAATTGGTATTGTGTCTAGGATGGTTGGTATTGAAAATGAGATATATCGGTCCACGTTCTGGTATAGTCCCCATATAACGGCACCTCCCGATATTCGGTATTTTGATGATTTATGCCACATTTTTTCACGGATTTGTTTGAAAATTGGTATTTGTAGGTCATAACGGGTCCCTGTACGTGTGGCAAAGCTTTGCATGTATAGGTCCACGTTTTGGTATAGCCCCCATATAATGGTACCTCCCAATATTCGGTATTTTGATGGTTTTTGCCACATTTTTTCACTAATTTGTCTAAAAATTAGTATTTGTGAGTCATACTGGGTCCTAGTTCGTGTGGCGAAACATTGTATGTATAGGTCCACGTTTGGGTATAGTCCCCATATAACGGTACCTCCCAATATTCGGTATTTTGATGATTTTTGACACATTTCTTCACGAATTTCTCTGAAAATTTGGTAGTTGTAGATCATAATGGGTCCCAGTTCGTGTGGCGAATCATTGTAAATACAGGTCCACGTTGGTATAGCCCCCATATAACGGTACCTCCCGATATTCAGTAATTTGATGATTTTTGCCACATTTTTTTCTGAAAATTGGTATTTGTAGGTCAAAATGGGTTCTAGCTCCGTTGACGAAACCTTGCATGTGTAGGTCCACGATTTGGTATAGCCCCCACAGATAGAGGTAATACCAAAAGCCAAACAAAAAAGGACTGCGTCCATCTCTCCCGAGAAAAGTAAAATAAATAAAATAGTGCGTACTGGAGAACCAGAAAGAAAAGAAACAATAGAAAAGGAATCAGAAATAAGTGAAAATAAATCTGAAAGTAACTCTCAATGGTCAATGGTAGAACGCAGAAAGGCAAAAGTTAAAAAAAGAAGTGAAAGGAACAATATTAGACGAAAAGGAGATTCCATTACAATTCAAAGCGGCAATTCCACCTATGCAGATATTGTTAAGAAAATGAAAATTTCGATAAAACCCGAAGAAATTGGATTTGGAATCCAAAAAATCCGTAAAACCAAGGAAGGAGACGTCCAGATAGTGGTAGGAAACAGAGACGGAAATGTCAAAAAGCTAGAAGATATCATTAAGTCATCACTTGGCGAAGAGGTCAGAATACAAACCCGAGTTGAAAAATTTTTCATCGATATAAGGGATATGGAAGAAACGACCGACGAAGAAGAAATCATTAGCAGTATAGTGGAAGCTGTCAATGATACAGAGGCTAGGAGTAATATCCAAGTGCGCAATATCCGGAACTTTTATGGAGGAACTAAGCAAGCATTAGTAGAAATACCAGCCAATATTGCTGCTACACTCTTAAAAAATACAAAGATTAGAGTGGGACTGGTTCAATGCCGTATACGGCGAAAAATTTTTGCCAAACATTGTTATAGATGTCTAGAACAAGGTCATACTGCTCGAAACTGCCAAGGTAAAGACCGTAGCAAGATGTGTAGAAAATGTGGGATTGATGGCCACAAGTCAAACTCATGTCCAAACCAGATGAGATGTGTTATATGCCTTGAGGCTAAACAAGAGAATACACATCACTATATGGGAACAGGCTCATATTGTAGATATGCGATTTAAAATCCTACAAATTAACTTAGGAAGAGGACGGCAAGCTCAAGATCTAATGATAAAAAATGCCTCTGAAATGGAAGCTGATATCATTCTAATCAGCGAGCAATACAAGAAATGTGAAGGTAAACTGTGGTACCAAGACGTCAGTACAAAGGCGTCGATATATGTCAGAAATTCAGGAATAATTATACAAAGCGTTGAGGAGAAAAATGAAAATTTCGTTGTCATACACACAAAGGAATTGAGCATATGTAGTTGTTATTATTCGCCAAACATGGAGCTACAAGAGTTTTTAAAAAAAATCTGTGAACTGGAAAGGCACATAAAATTACAGCATACACCCGTCTTAATTGCTGGAGATTTTAACAGCAAATCGTCCGAATGGTACTCACGGATAACTGACAAAAGAGGTTTAGCAGTCAGCGAGATGATAGCATCACTTGGACTAGCTATACTCAATAAAGGTAATACTCCTACTTTTATGAGAGGCAACGCCACTTCAATCATCGACATTTCATTGGTCTCAACAACAGTTGCACCGACAGTACTAAACTGGAAAGTTTTAAGTGACGAATCACTAAGTGACCATCAAGAACAAAGTTCCCTTGTTTCTGGTCTGGGATATTCTCCCCAGAAGTTATTTTAAAAATAACTTCTATGACAAAAAACATTTTTTTACCCAAGTGACGAGATCGTAAGCTCAATAGAAGAGGAACAAAAGAATTACATAAAACTAAAATTCTTTTGGAAAATCTTCTAAATCTTACAACCGCACTTATAAACATTTACATCTTTCTCCACTTGTTTTCTATTAATAGACACAGGCACGGTCGACGAAGGGGTTTTTGTTCTAACAGACAAAACAAACTTACATGGTTATGTTACTTCGTTCAGGTTGAACGAAAGCATAACAAGTGGAGAAAGATGTAAATGTTTATAAGTGCGGTTGTAAGATTTAGAAGATTTTCCAAAAGAATTTTAGTTTTATGTAATTCTTTTGTTCCTCTTCTATTGAGCTTACGATCTCGTCACTTGGGTAAAAAAATGTTTTTTGTCATAGAAGTTATTTTTAAAATAACTTCTGGGGAGAATATCCCAGACAAGAAACAAGGGAACTGGTGAGGATTGGTGGCTCTTTCCGAAACCTAGGTATTCCCTGCCTTACCCCCTGGTAAACATTACCATCGTTCTCCACTCATAAATAAACGTTGTTTTTATAAAAACAACAATAATGGGATTTTGCCTGACGATTTTGCAACAACAAAATTCGTATAATTCTAATATAAACACCCTCTGGGGAACAGTAGACACATTTTATCAATATATCAACACTTTGCATTTACACAAGGCTAAATTAGATGATAAAACACGACATAAATCCTACCTCTTTGGCGGAGATCACGATTTAGACGCCATGTCTTATAGAGACGTATGCCCAACTACAGATATAAGAAAATCATATTTAAACATATTCATTTAGCAATTTTTTAATTTCATTAACAAAATCATACAATTATCAATTGATAGAAGCCGAAGACCACGGCCATGGCCACCAAATAAACGATAATATTTTCAACAGCTGACATTTTTTTTTTTTTTGCCGCGTGGATATTCGAAGGTGCTTAACTTCTTGTGCGAATTAGTGCAAATTAACTACTTTCTTTTTCTGCAATTGTTGCGGTCGTTGTTTTTGTGGGGAAAAGGCACTAAAGTAAACACTTCTTTTGACACAATTCGAAAACGAACTGTTCGTAAATTTGATAGAATGGAATTAAAGCCTTAATGCCCGTCATCATCTATTCGAGGCATATGAATGCCGCACACAGCCAAAAAAAAAAAAATGATTTCTATATTTATTTGACTTGGTTTCTTTGATAATCAAACGAAACTGGTGTCGGAATTATGTATTAATGAAAACGCTTCGATGAGTTGTGTTCGAAATTATCCATTCGATAAGATAAGGGACATTTGCATGACGGTGTAAGTTTCGTTTTCGTTTTTGTTTCTGTTTGTCTGTTCTCTTTCACAGCAAACAGAACGCCCGAAAAATGCCAACTATTGTCTACTCCTGCCACCCAAAAAAAAAAAAAAAAAAAAAAAAAAACACGAGCATTGACGTGACATTGATGAATTCCCCCATTTTTTTTGGGATAAGAGTGGTTATGACGACAAAGAGGGTTGGCATATTCCACAACAATGCTAGGAATTTTAACATAAGGGCCATTGTACAAAAGCTATGATCTATGGTCATGTGTCAGGTGATTTTTCGATATTCGTTGCTAACTGAAATTGAATAGAAAAACATTTTGGGATAATGATTTCCCAAGGATGTCTGGGCTAAAAATAGGTAGAAAACAAAGAACTATAGAAAAAAATGGGCAACAATTCAATTTATTAAAGAGTAGCAGCTGTAATTCGTGGGAAGCTTTCATCTGGTCTCCAATATATTCACTTCGTCTGAGGATTTACTACAAAAACGTAATGATGGTAATCTCCGGAGCTTTGGTTGCTGTAGAAGACTGAAAATCGAAATGAGGGGTCTGAGTTTTCAAGACAAGCTGTAGAAATGAACGGAAGACCTTCTGCAGGTCTTTTATGGATAGCAAACCTTCTACAGGTATTCTATGGACATAGGAGCTTCTACAGGTCTTCTATGGACAGAGGATCTTCCACAGGTCTTCTACGGCTAGAAGACGTTCTACAAGTCTTCTACGGATAGAAAACCTTCTACAGGTCTCCTATGGATAGAATACCTTCTACAGGTCTTCTACTGATAGAAAACCTTCTACAGGTCTCCTATGGATAGAATACCTTCAACAGGTTTTCTATGGATAGAATACCTTCTACAAGTCTTCTGTGGATAAAAGACCTTCTGCAGGTCTTCTATAGATAGTAGGACCTTTTATAGGTCTTCTATGGATAGAAGACCTTCTATAGGTCTTCTATGGATAGATCTTCTATGGATACAGGATTTTCTGCAGGTCGTCTATGGACAGAAGACCTTCTACAGGTCTTCTATGGACAGAAGATCTTCCACAGGTCATCTATTAACAACAGATCTTCTGCGTGTCTTCAATGGAGAGAAGACCTGATGGTCTTCTATGGACAGAAGACCTTCTGCAGGTCTCACATGAACAGAATACCTTCTGCAGGTCTCACATGAACAGAATACCTCATGTAGGTCTTCTATGGACAGAAGATCTTCTACACCTTTTCTATGGACAGAAGAACTTCTACAGGTCTTCTATGGACAGAAGAATATATACAGGTCTTCTATGGATAGATGACCTTTTGCAGGTCTTCTATGGATAGAAGAAGGCCTTCTACATGTCTTCTATGAATAGAACCCCTTCTACAGGTCTTCTGTGCAGACCTTCTGTAGGTCTCCAATAGACAAAATACTTTCAACAGGCCTTCAATTGAAGATGAACTTCTAGAGGCTTTCAATAGATAGTAGATTTTCTGCAGGTCTTCAATTGACGTAAAGCCTTTCAAGCCTGTCTTCTATAGATATAAGATCTTCTACAGGTCTTCTATAGACGAAAGACCTAGAGGTCTATTTAAAATAATTCCTAAAGAGCTCGTCTATAAATACTGGTCTTCAAAAAACTAATTTCAAGCTCGTCTATAGTGATACCCTCCTCAGCTCGTCTATAAACACTTTTTTCCTCAGCTTTCTATAAAGACTCTCTGCTCAGCTCTTCTGTAAAGACTCTCTCCTCATCTCGTCTATAAGGACTGCCTCCTCAGCTGGTCTATATAGGCTCTTTCCTTAGCTCGTCTATAAAAAGATTTACCTTGCTCTCTTTTTCGTAAATCAATGTTTCGTCTGGGATATACATTCATTTTTCCAGCATTTTCTAGAAACATGCATCACAATTACCTCTTCGTTGTGGATTCCGTTGTCTGGTCGCACGTCCACGTCGAGATTCATAACCCGATACACAATATTCCATTACTAGCCACAAAATAAACTACAAGAAATTTTCCACATCAACAAGATAATCTTTATCAAATATAAGTGTAGATTTCGTTCATTACCCTTATGATTAGGAACACCACCGGCATTCCCAGGAAAATAATGAAAAAGAATAGGATATATAAGGCAAGTATACTCATTTTGATAATTTTATTTAACTTTAAAAACTTTTTAATAAACAACGTATTTTATTCAAATTTTTTCACCGAATTCATTTACTTCTTTATGACCAAAATACAACCGTTTTTGTTTACAACCGAAAACAACATAATTTTTATATTTTCTACAATGTTTTTAAAAACTTTCTGTCGTTGTGTTGAAAAAAAGCCCAATTTGGTCGGTCGGATTTAATAACAAATGACAAATTTTATCACCGGATTCTTTTTATGGCTACCTTCGAAGATAAGATTGCGTGAAATAACTGAATGAAATGAACTGTAAAAATATTTTTGGTGGAATCGGCAGGTATTTTAGGTACCCTACACGACTTTGGGGATTGGAGGGGAAAACAGGTCAAACCCCTAGCATGAAAATTCTTAATAATATAGTAACGACTGATAGTGAAGAAGATTTGGACTTTTTTTTAAGTCGAAGAAGGTTTGTCTTCCACTCCTCTTTCATTTTTTACTACACACAACTTCACAAAAAAGACTCCCTCGGAAGCTGTAAAGACTCTATCTCGGGTGCTCGTCTATAAAAACTTCCTCGGGGGACAGGTCTATAAAGAATCTTTCTCCAGCTCGCCTATGAAATCCCATTCTTCATTTCGTCCAGAAAACTCTCCCTCGAGCTTGTCTTTAAAACGTACTCTCAAGCTCGTATATAAAGACACTCCCTCGAGCCCGTTAATAATAACACTCCACCGAGCTCGTCTATAAATACTCCCTCACGAGCTTGTCTATAAAGACTATCTCTCTCGAACTCGTCTATAAAGACTCTCTCTCGAGCTCGTCTATAAAGACTCTTTCTCGAACTCCCTTTCGAGCTCGTCTACAAAGACTTCCTCTCGAGCTCGTCTATAAAGACTCCCTCTCGAGCTCGTCTATAAAGACTCTTTCTCGAGCTCGTCTATAAAGACTCCCTTTCGAGCTCGTCTACAAAGACTTCCTCTCGAGCTTGTCTATAAAGACTCCCTCTCGAGCTCGTCTATAAAGACTCCCTCTCGAGCTCGTCTATAAAGACTCCCTCTCGAGCTCGTCTATAAAGACTCCCTCTCGAGCTCGTCTATAAAGACTCCCTCTCGAGCTCGTCTATAAAGACTCCCTCTCGAGATCGTCTATAAAGACTCCCTCTCGAGATCGTCTATAAAGACTCCCTCTCGAGCTCGTCTATAAAGACTCCCTCTCGAGCTCGTCCATAAAGACTCCCTCTCGAGCTCGTCTATAAAGACTCCCTCCCGAGCTCGTCTATAAAGACTCCCTTTCGAGCTCTTGTGTAAAAACCGTTTTTCACGTCATCTATAAAGACTGCCTGATATAGAATCCCGTCCATAAGAAATGCTTTTTCATCAGCTCCTCTATGGAAAGCCTCTCTTTACGCATCATATCCATAAATTTTGTGTCTTCGTGTGATTCAAGTTCTTAATTTTTAAATTTAAAATCAAAACATACCACTGTCTTCATAAATCTCCGAGTCTCTATGGTTAGCCGTACATTGCCATGCTCTCAACCAGGTGGATACGGAGCGTCGTCTACATGGTGCTGGGCGGCATAATTTTTCCAAAGTGTTGCTGCGAATGTAGCAGCAGAAGCAGATGATGGGGAGGATTAAGAAGAGGAATAGAAATCCCGCTACATAGTAAACCCAATCGTTCATTTTTATTACACAGCAAAAATTCTGCCCTTTCTCTCTCTCTTCTTATCACCACTAGCCACCGGAATAACTCTCCTCCGCAAGGGAATTGAACTGAAAACCAAAAATCCTATTGCTTTGTTTATTTTAGATCGCTTAGCTACCTCCTTCAATACCGTACTAAAAATAAATATCGATTTGTTTGCTTAGCGAATTTGTAACGATTTCCCATTTGCTTTTGCTGTTGTTGTTGTTTTTTATTGTTTTTTTTTTTATTTTCATTTTGCCATTGGTAGTGACCTGTAAAGAGCTGATATTATTTACCCCCATCCAGCAACAACATTGACGGACGGAGATAAGAGTAAACCATTTGTATTTATTTTGAAAGATAATGCCAAAAAAAAAACGCAAAGCGCACGAGAGAGCAGGAGAGAAGATATTCCGATGGTTGTTATGCCGTTTATTATAGAACTCGTCTCCGATAAGATTTTGTTAATACTCAAACTGATGTGAAGAGTTTTATAATATATTTGTTAATATATTAGGTATGTATGCGAAAGGTATGACAGCGATCTTAATGTGGGTCGAGGTAAAACATTCAACTTAGGGATGAACTGAAAGAAAGTAGTCTTTTTTAAAGACGAGTTCTAGAGGGTGTCGGATTTAGAGACGATTTCCAGAGAGAGTTTTTATTACAGAAGAGCTCGAGAGGGAGTGTTTTTTAAAGACGATTTCGAGAGGTTTTTTATAGATGAACTCGAGAGGGGGTTTTTGAGCTTGTAAGGGGGTCTTCATAAATAAGCTGGTGAAGGAGTCTTTTGGACGAGCAGCACAGTTTTTTTGTAAGACCCTTTTATATGAACTAGTGGGTTCTTTTTTATGGAATAGCCATATAAAGAGAATTCATAGAGGTATTGCCGTGGCTCAGTCTACAGAACTTTTGTGGATAGAGGACATCCTAGAGATCTTCTATTCATAGAATACCTCCTATAGGTATTTTGTGGAGAAAATACCTTCCACATATCTTCTATGGATAGAAGACCTCTTATGGGTCTATTGTGGATAAAAACCTCTTAGAGGACAGAGGATATAGTACCATGTAGGGATCTTCCATGGATAGATCACCTCCTAGAGGTATTCTATAGAAAGGACACCTTCAAGAGGTCGTGTTTGGAGAGAACACCTTTTAGAGGTCTAAAGAACTTTTACTATAGGTCTTCTGTGGGAAAAAAATACATTCTACAGGTCGTCTATGTATTGAAGATTTCCTTCAGGTCTTTTATGGATTATGGCCTGCAGGTCGTCTAGGGATAGAAGAGTTCCTATAAGCCTTCTGTGGAGAAAATACCTTCTACAGGTCTTCTATAGTTCTCTATGGATTGAAGACCTCCTATGGATAGAAGACCTCCTAAATGTCTTCTATGGAGAAAATAGCTTTTACAGGTCTTCTGTGGATCGAGACGTTCTACTGATATGGATAGACGACCTCCTTAAGGTCTTCTGTAAATAGAAGACCTCCTACAGGCCATCCATGGATAGAAGACCTCTTAGGGATTCTGTAGATAGAAGTCTTTCTAGAGATCTTCTTTGGATGGAATACCTTCTAGAGGTCTTCTTTGGATAGAACACCTCCAACAGGTCTTCTATGAAGAAACTAGCTTCTGCAGGTCCTCTGTGGATCGAAGGTTCTTCTGTGGATTGAAGACATCCTACAGGTCATCTATGGATAGAAGACCTCCTAGAGGTCTTCTGTAGATAGAAGTCTTTCTAGAGATCTTCTTTGGATGGAATACCTTCTAGAGGTCTTCTGGGGATAGAAGACCTCCTATAAGTCATATATGGATAGAAGACCTACTAGAGGTCTTCTGTAGACAGAAGACGTTCTAGAAGTTTTCTTTGGATAGAACACCTTCTTCTTTGGAGAAAATACATTCCACAGGTATTCTGTGGTTCGAAGACATACTACAGGTCTTCTACGGTAAAATACCTCTTACAGGTCTTCTATGGATAGAGGATCTCCCAGATGTCGTCTATTACAGGTCTACTATAGTTTTTCTATGGATAAAGGTCCTCCTGTGTGTGTTATTGTGATAGAAGATCTTCTATAGGTCTTCTGTCGAGAAAATATCTCCTACAGGCTTTCTGTGGATTGAAGTCCTACTATAGGTCAGACCATCTTCAGAGGCGTCTTTCAGGCGAGTCTATTGAGACGGAAATCAGACCGTCTCTTAAGACGGCCTTCAGACCATCTGTAGAGCCGACCTCCAGACCGTCCATAAAGACGGTCTATGAGTAGCAGTCCTTTAAGTGGTTATTTTTCTTTTTTTTATCGTAAATTCCAAAACTTATGAGCAAAAGAACCTCTTTACGGTTAAAATACAAAGTTCATAAAAAAATTACATACCCATCTCTCGATTTCTTTGTTGAGCTTCCCAACGATTACGTTTCACAATTGCACAATACTTAAAACAAAAAAAATAATAACTTTTTTGAACAAATTCGAATTTGCACCATTCACAAATAGCTACCCTTATAAATATGCACAACATTGGCAATATTAGAAACATCATGAAGAACACAATGAAATATGTACCGCTGTCCATCATTTTGAAATCGTTTCGGATTTTTTTGGTTTTTTTTTTTTCGCTATGATTCACAATTACGTCTCAATTATTTGTTGAATTTAGTTCGTCTATCGAATTGTACCCAAGTATAACTGAAATAAGTTCGATTTGTTTCGCGTCCTCTCTTTCAGAGGGTGTTCGTATTTTGTCACTGAGTGGTTTCAAAAAAGGCATGGCAAGACATTAAAACAGTATTAATTGCAGATAAGATTATAGATTAGGTGGCGGGTGGAGATATTTTATGGAACTTCCCGCTAAGAGTTATTGAAGTTGAATTTATTTTATTTTTCACTGAAAGGGGGGGATTTTTTAATTTAAAAACTGTTTTTTTTTTTTTTTGATTTTGGAAATATTTTCGAAGGAAAGTACCTACAGATTTCCACTTTTATTTCAGGTATAAAATATTTCTGCAAGAGGGGCTTTTTTAAAGCATACTTTGAGGCTTTATGATACCTTTATTTAAGATAAACCCCATAGCACTTATTTAAGCAACTAATTGAAAAATGCTCGTGCATATGTGTGTAACCATCACATCTCGTGATGAAATTCTTGCCGATCGCGTGCAACTTTTTCAGAACTGATTATTCTAACGTACAACGATCTTACCAGAATTCTAAGCAATAATAAAGCGTTGGAAATAGTTTCACTTTTATTAAAACGAACGTAGATTTTTCTTGAAAATAATCAATACAAAAGATAAAACGTTATAAAATCATTCTAAATTTAGTTTCAAATTTTAGATTCGTAATTTAGAAACAAAGAGTAATTGAAAATGCCTCCGCTCAATTTTGTTTTGAACCCAAATTATGAATAACATTTTAAATAAATTTTAATAACCTCCAACACGAGATAACGAAAACCTTTAAAGAAAGAATCGGGATTGAACATTGGGTCCACTCAACCACCCAAATGTTAAGAACATATACACCAAAAGAAGCTAAAAAGTATCAGTCTGTTTTGCCGTCAGGTATATATACATATACCCCCAGCCAATGTTCGATTAATTAAATTTATTTTGACTTCAGGTATGATTATTTAAAATGTTGACCCTCAATGGAGCAGGTTGCGAAGGGATGGGCCAATATTGTCCATTGTATATTGTATTTCTTGTCGGATCTAAGTATATACAGGGTGATTTGAAAAAATTGTAACCAACTTCAGACTGCTGTCATTTCTAAGCCACTCGTCCGACAGCTGCTAAAATTATTCCAGTTACAGGCCATTATATTGTGTACAAGCGTACAAAAGCATTTTGGCGAGAATTTTCCCGAAAAACACTTATTCGTGATGGAATTCAAGCGTGATAGTGTGATTTCTTTATATTTGGATGGAAAACCAAAAAAGTGGCTATCGTTAGAGCACTCCAGCATTTAAATGTGAATAAATCTTCCGGTAGCGTAGACCGTCGTCAAGGAAGTGGACGGAAGAAAACGGCAAATCAGCAGAAATGGTTCGAAAAGTAAAGAAGCGACTTGATCGAAACGCGGCCCAGTGGCCGAAAAATGGGTTGTGAGCTGAACATATGGCAATATTCCATTCGGCAAATATTGAAAAATGAGCTCGGGGTAAAGACATTGAAATTTCAAGAAGTGCAAGAACTTACACCGCAAAATAGACTCAAAGGAGCTAAAGAGTTATTTAGCTTGGCCGAAAGTGCTGAACTGCCAAATTTGGTTTTCTCCGTCTCCGATGAGAAAACATTCGTTGTCCAGCAGTTTGTAAAAAAAACAAAATGATCGTGTTTACTTGCCAAAGAGGTCAGCTGCGCGAACTCAAGCGCCGTCCATGGTGATGATGTGGGCCGCCACAACAGCCGATGGTCGCTTTCCGCTCGTATTAATCGACCGTGACATCAGAATAAATGCCGAATATTATCGCGAAAATATTCTGGAGGGTGTATTAAAGCCTTGGACACGCAAACATTTTGGTCACAGACCTTGGAAACTTATTCTAAAACTTGATGCTATTTCCGACATTTTTTGCCTTCATTTAATAAAATTAAACAAGTAAAAAAGCAGTAAGTTCGGCCGGGCCGAACTTTGAATACCCTCCACTATTTGGAACGAATTAAAAAAAATTAAAAAAAAAAAATAAAATCGATTAAAATTTTTTTTAAAATCTTTAAAATATCTAATAAAGGAAAGTGCCGATATATGGGGGGATATACGATATTGTGGACCGTTATATGGGTGCTATACGATATCGTGGACCGATATAGATAATTCTCTTCCGAGGTATAAACTACCCATAAAGAACTTCTTGTATGGATTTTCAGACAATTCCGTTGAAAAATCTGGGTAAAATCATCAAAATGCCGAATACCGGGGGGTACCGTTATATGGAGGCTATACGATATTGTGGACCTATATAGATAATTCTCTGCCGAGGTATAAAGTACCCACAAGGAACTCCTTGTGTGGATTTTCAGACAATTCCGTTGAAAAATGTAGGTAAAATCGTCAAAAAGCCGAATACCGTGGGGGTACCGTTATATGGGGACTATACGATATTGTGGACCTATAAAGACAAATCTATGTCTGGGTGTAAAACACTCACAAGGAACTCCTTGTGTGGATTTTCAGATAATTCCATTGAAAAAGTGGCTAAAATCATCAAAATACCGAATATCGGGGGTAACGTTATATGGGTGCTATATGATATCGTGGACCGATATAGATAATTCTTTTCCGAGGTATAAAGTACCCATAAAGAACTTCTTGTACGGATTTTCAGACAATTCCATTGAAAAATGTGGCTAACATTATCAAAATACCGAATATCGGGGGTATCGTTATATGGGGGCTATACGATTTCGTGGACCGATATAGTCCATCTTCGAACTTGACCTGCCTGCAGACAAAAGAGAAATCTGTGCAAAATTTTAGCTTCCTATCTTAATTCGTTTAGACTGTAGCGTGATTACAACAGACGGACAGACGGACGGACAGGGCTAAATCGTCTTAGAATTTTACGCTGATCAAGAATATAACGAAAAATGTATACCCTCCATACTTTTTTGGTGGAGGGTATAAAAAAAAAATAAAACTTATGGCGCTTGACTTTGCTGCAGTTTTTTTATCTTACCCTGTAGACGCTCTGTAGCCATTCGGCTGAGGGTAAAACAAGTTAAAAAGCCTAAGTCAGTTTATTTAAATATATTTTGATTTATGTTATGTTTATTCAAAATATTGAAATTTAAGGAAGAGATACGGAAGGAGTGGACCAATATTATCCACTTCTCATTATATCCTCAGCCATATGGCTACGGAGGGTATATATCATTTGAAACGGCCTAAACGTGCCTCATCGAAATAGCGGTTTTAGACCCTAGGTCTCTTTGGACCAAATTCGTTTCAGGATATTTGAAGTCGATCGTCCGTCCGTCCGTCTGTCTGGCTGGCTGGTGCGCACGATAACTCTCAAAGGGAGTTTCCGATTTGGCCCAAACTTGGTACATTATTTTCAAACTTAAATCAAGTTCGGAGGTGGACAATGTCTTTCAAAAGTTCGTTTTTTCAAAGAAAATACTTGAAAGAGAAAGGATAATCCGATGTTGCTCCAACTTAGCAAATCCCAATATTTGTATCAGTTCTAGGTCATGTGCTAAAATGAGCAAAATCGGTCCACTCCATCAAGTACCTCACCCACAAAGGGTCAACATTTTGAAATTATAACCCGAGTTCTGGTGCGAAGATGGAATATATCAGTCCACTTATAATTTTGACCCACTGTGACGGAGGTACCAGAAGAAGTGGCCCGTTCATAACAAATTTCATAACAATTTTTTACCGGTTCTAGCAGAGGTAGTGGACCAATCTATCCCATCCTTACAACAGATTTTCTATAAGTAAAAATATTGGAATGTATGAGGTTTCGAAAGGATCGAATGCTTATTTGAAGTTTTATGGGTGTTTTGATTATTCAAAATTTTGATAATTTGTGGGGGAGGTACTAGAACGATTGGTCCGGTAGAAGTATTAATGTGTGCAAAATTTGAAGACAAACGGAATCCCATTTTATAAACGTCACAATTATTCAAAAGTTTGCCCCTTTGTGGGGGAGGTACCAAAAGGAGTTGACCGATATATTCCATCTTCACACCAGACGTTGGGTTAATAAAAATATTGTGATGTGTTTAACTTGAAAGCAATCGGACTCTTACATCACATTTTATAAGAGTTATGTTTATTTAAAATGTGGATCCTTTGTGGGGGAGGTACTTGATGGAGTGGACCGATATTGTCCATTTTCACACCTGACCTAGCATTGATGGAAATATAAGGATTTGCAAAGTGAGGACGGACAGACACGCCTAGATTGACTCCAAAAGTCCTAACACGGATTTGGTCCAAAGAGACTTAGGGTCTAACTTTATTTCAGTTAGGCAAGTTTTGGTGGTATCAAATGATATATAACCTCTGTATCCGTATGGCTGAGGGTATAAAAATATAGCCTCAGTCAATGAGGCCGCAAAATTTATTTTTCCACAAAAAAAGTCCAAATTGTCAATATTGCCATGTCTCTCAACATGTTGGGAGAGAATGCTGGTTTTACACACACATACATACACACAACACTCACCTGCAGCTGTTGCCGATGATGTTGGTGGTGGTGCTGGGGGATCTATGCGTATTCGCTGGACAACACGACGCCTTACCGGTCCACCGGGAGGATTTTCATTCGACGGAATATTACACAGGGCGGTGCAACAAACCTAATATATAAATTATTGAAAAAAAAAAATTGTCGATACTAATTTTTGCTCACACTCATTTTTTTTTGTACCACTCAACTTACACGAATTATGACAAAGGCGGATATAATTATCAACATCCATATCAGATACGTTCCGAAATCGTCCATATTGTGAAATTAATATTAGTTAATTGTAACACTTGTGAAATAGTTTGAATGATTTCGAAGTGAGATTTTTAATTTTATTTATTATTATTTTTTTTTTGTTTTTTGATATTTAATATTGCTTTTTTTTTGTTGGTGGAGGTATCGCCAAATTCTGATGACTGTTTGGTGGCAAATTGTTTTCTATTTCCCTTGACCGTAGTTAAAATTGTTTCGGTAAAACAAAAAAATAAAAAACGAACAGAAATTCTAAAAAAGAGGCAATAAACAATAACTGCGATGTGGAAGGAAAACAACTTAACAAAAAAAGCCCAAGAAAGGTGAATACGCACTGAAGCCAAAGATAGATAAACTTTATCGAATGGTAGGCGAAATAAAATCCGCATACGGCATGGATGAATTGTTTGGGTGCCCTACTTGTGGCAGAGGAGTTATGAGACTGGTTTTTTATATTTTTTTTATTAAATTATTATCTACTACCTATAATAAATAAATAAATAAAATATTTATGATAAATAAATAATAAATTATTAATAATTATTAAATTAATAATTATAATTCTTAATAAAAATTATTAAAATAATAATTGAAAGTAAATAATTAATGTTGCAAAATCATCAGGCAAAATCCCATTATTGTTGTTTTTATAAAAACAACGTTTGTTTATGAGTGGAGAACGATGGTAATGTTTACCAGGGGGTAAGGCAGGGAATACCTAGGTTTCGGAAAGAGCCACCAATCCTCATCAGTTCCCTTGTTTCTTGTCTGGGATATCCTCCCCAGAAGTTATTTAAAAAACAAATAACTTCTATGACAAAAAACATTTTTTACCCAAGTGACGAGATCGTAAGCTCAATAGAAGAGGAACAAAAGAATTACATAAAACTAAAATTCTTTTGGAAAATCTTCTAAATCTTACAACCGCACTTATAAACATTTACATCTTTCTCCACTTGTTATGCTTTCGTTCAACCTGAACGAAGTAACTAATTAATAATAAATAATTAATAATAATTTAGAAATGATTAATTAGAAAGTAAACTGACAAAAGTAGGGACAATTTCCCCGTCTTCCACACTTTTGGAAATGCTCGAATTAAGATTCATCGGAAAATGCACGAATTTTAGGTATATCATGTCTTTGGCAATATTTCAGATAACAATACGGGGAAATATTTGGATTGGTATTTTCATACCTCAAGCGAATTAAGAAACGGGTATTTGTTGTCCTTTTTTTAAATAATGGCTCAAAACTTACTTTGAGCCAGATCGTAACAAGTCAAATATTCTACAAAATTATTTGTCGTAAAATAATCGTATATAAAGTCAAAAGTATAAATCTTACATAAAGGCCAAAAATGTAAATATATACCAAAAACACATTTTAGGGTTAAAATCGTACTTTGCGCGAGTTTATGACAAAATTTCCAATAAAACATCAAAAACAAAAAAATCCAAAAACTACCACTTAAATAAAAACCGTTATATGGGGGCTATACGAAGACGTGGACCTGCATACAAAAATATTTGTCATAGGCTGTAGTACTCATTCCGAACTTTAAACACGAAATTCGAAATAATTCCGGTAAATAATGTCGCTAAAATCAGGAAAATACCGATTATCGGGAGGTACCGTTATATGGGGGTTATACAAAGATCTGAATCTGCATACAAAATGTTTTGCCAAAGGTTGTAGTACCCATTAGGATCTTCCAGTACGAAATTTGAAACAATTCTGGTGAATAATGTTGATGAAATCATCAAAATACCTTATGCAGGTCCCCGTCTTCGTATAGCCCCCGTATAAAGCTCATCATTTAAAGGGTCGTTTTCGAGATTTCTTGACATTTTTCAAGATCCTTCCAAATGGTGGAGGGTATTAAAAGTTCGGCCCGGCCGAACTTAGCTGCTTTTTTACTTGTTCATATTTATGAAATTCTGGCCTTTACAGGGTGAGATAAAAAACTGCAACAAAGTCAAATGCTATAATTTATATATTTTTTTTTAAAATTTTATTTGCGGTATCTTGGCCAATTCCCGGCGAAGCGCTTGCGTAAGGTGATCGACACTTTGGTATTTTTAGTGCCAACCTTGCTTCCCATTGTGCGTTGGAAATGAAGCGAGGAACCTCATTTTGTTACCATTCTTAGGTGGCGCGTGTTGAGTGCGATGGTGCTGAGTCCTGAGGGAATGTCCAAGGTCTGCAGACAAAATGTTTGCGTGCCCAAGGCTTTAATACATCCTCCAGAATATTTTCGCGATAATATTCGGCATTTATTCTGATGCCATGGTCGATTAATATGAGCGGAGAGCGACCATCAGCTGTTATGGTGGCCCACACCCACCCACCATGGCCGGCGCTTGAGTTTTGAGTTCTGGTGGCCAACCGAAGGTGCACATTTTAGCTGACCTCTTTGGCAAGTAAACGCGATCGTTTTGTTTGGAGAAATCTATGAGAACGAAAAAAAATCGACAGTTCAGCACTTTCGGCCAAGCGAAGCAACTCTTTAGCTCTTTTGAACCTATTTTTTTATACCCTACACCACAAGGTGGTCAGGGTATTATGTCTTTGTGCATTTGTTTGTAACAGGCAGAAGGAAACGAGATAGACCCATAGTTCCTTTTGATGATCTGCATAGAATCACATTCTGAGTCGATTTATGCATGTCCGTCCGTCCGTCTGTCCGTCCGTCTGTCCGTCTGTCCATGTATTTTTGTAAACAAAGTACACGTCGCATTTATTGCCCGATCCAGATGAAATTTTGCAAAGATGTTTTGTTTGACCCAAGGACGAACCCTATTGAAATTGGAGATAATCGGTCAAAATTTAGATGTAGCTCCCATATATATCTTCGTCCGAGTTGCCTTTTATTGCGCACCAAAAGTGTAATATCAGCCCGAATTGTATAGAATTTTGCATATACACCCAAATTAGGCCTGAAAATATGTATGCCAAATTTGATCGAAATCGGTTCAGATATAGCTATAGCTCCCATATATATTGTTCATCCGATTTGTTATTTTTGTCCACCGCCGCCGTAATATGCACTATGCAACAACAATATTTTGGGAAATATATCAAATACAGCTCAGAAATACATTTGCTAAATTTTATCGAGATCGGTTCAGATTTGGATATAGCTCCCATATATAACTTCGTCCGATTTACCTTTTATTGTGCACCAAACGTCTAATATTTGTCCAAATGGGATGGAATTTGGCACTTACGATCGAATTGAGTCTAGAAGCTAGTATGTCAAATTTGGTGAAGATCGGTTCAGATATAGCTATAGCTTCCATATATATTATTCATCCGATTTATTATATTTGTTACCCACAACCGTAATATGCACTCCGTAACAACGATATTCAGGGAAATATATCAAATACAGCTCAGAAATATCTTTGCCAAATTTTATCGAGATCGGTTCAGATTTGGATATAGCTCCCATATATATCTTTATCCGATTTCAAACTAATTGTGCACCAAATGGGCAATACAATTCCGAATTTAAAAGATACAAATGCTTCGGCATATTTAGTCCTTTGAACTTTAAATTATAATTATAATCATAGCGTGTATGATTGAATTCTCCCATAAAAACTTTTAATTGTTATGTGGAGCTCTACTTAATTAGCAAAGTGGTGTAGGGTATCATGAAGTCGGCCCCGCCCGACTTTAAGACTTTCTTTACTGGTTTTCTGTTGCGTTGTATGTTCTGGTACTTTTTGGAATTTCAAGGGGTTTACCCCGAGCTCATTTTTCAATATTTGCCGAATGGAATATTGCGATATGTTCAGCTCACGAGCCATTTTTCGGCCACTGTCACGCGGATTTCGATAAAGTCGCTTCTTTACTTTTCGAACCATTTCTGCTAATGTTGCTGTTTTCTTCCGTGTCCGTCTCCGTCCACTTCCTCGACGTGGGGCTACGCTACGAGACACAAAAGATTTATTCACATTTAAATGCTGGACTGCTCTTTTGGGTTTCCAAATATAAAGAAATCACACTATCACGCTTGGATTCCATCACGAATAACTTTTTTTCTGGAAAATTCTCACCAAAATTCTTTTGTACGCTTTTAAACAATATAATGAGCTGTCACTGGAATAATTTAACAGTTGTCGGACGAGTGGCTTAGAAATGACAGCAGTCTGAAGTTGGTTGAGGTTTTTTATTTTTATTTAGATTTTTAATATCTATCGTAGAATTTGTTGGCGAATAATTTGACTTGCTACGATCCCGTCAAAAAGACAGTGCTGCATCATGTTTTGAAAAAAAGAACCAAAAATACCACTTTTGTGACACGTTTGAGGGTTAAAAATACCCACCAAAATAATCTGCTATACAGGGTTGCCCATATTCGACGGACGCATCTGGCAACGCCATAACTTTTGACAGAGATGTCAAATCGCTTAATGACATACCGCGTTTGAAGCGTCAGTCCAAGCAGATTTTTACCATGAACCAATACACGCCACGCGAGCGCTCTGCAATAGTTGATATTTACAAGAAGACAATTGTGAAAACTCAACGTGCTTTTAAAACATTAAAAAATGCGAGAAGTGCGCCTTCTAAGAACACCATTAAGCGTTTATACGAAAAATTTTCGACTGGTAAGGCTCTTTCTAATACGAAGAGGCCATATAAAAGTCGACCAAGGCGATCGGCCGAGAATATCGCTGCCGTACGAGCCAGTGTTGAGAGGTCCCCAAGAACATTCCGAAAACGCCGTTCTCAGCAGTTGGGCATGGCTCGGTCCACTTTACAACGGACTATTCGCATTGATTTGCATTTGTTCCCGTACAAAATTCAATTGACGCAAAGAATGTTGCCTGCAAACAAGCCTCGTCGATTGGAATGGGCCCAAAAAAAACATGGGTCTGTCGAATATGGGCAACCCTGTACCGTCGACAATAACAAATTGATAAATATTTAAATATAAAAATGTAATAACATATAAATAAAAAAATAAAAATAATATATAAATAAGTTAAAAATAATTATAAAATAAATAATTTTTTATATTGAAAATTTCACTTATTGCAGATTCAAAATTTACCTACTACAGATTATTATATAAAAAATAACTAAACAATTTTTGTCTTCAAAAAAAAATCCTAATATTTATTTTTCGAATAGGGTGTTCAAATTTCGTCTAGACTTTAACCAATATGTTTTTTATTTATTTAGTTTTTTTTTTATATCACAAAGTAAATAAATAGTGTTATATATTGTTTCATTTCGAAGAACCCATCCAATACCGTTACAAATGCCTCACCGAACTAAATCAACCTGTAATGATTTTTTTTCTTTTTTTTCTGATTTACTTCTAACCGCAAAACAAATGTTGTTATCAACAAAACCAAAATTTATTTCCATAGATTAGTGCTGCTGACAATTATCGAACGTAACTTTTAGATACTGTCATATACATATGTGTGCGTGTGTTTTCTTGTTCGTTTCTTTTGTATGATTTATAAACAAATTTTCAGGTATTGTTTCTTATTTTTTAGTTTTTTTTATTTTATTTCTTTTTTTTGTCAAAACAAATAAACTGTCATGGGAAAATAGATGGCGGCGTTTTTTTGGCCAATCAATAAGGACCACCATGCCTGTGGTGCACACGAACCTCAAAATCAAAATCTGAAGCAATGGGGAATTAACTATTCATTGTTGAATTTACCAATTGTAGATATATTAAAAAAATGTGATATATATAAACAATTAATCATAAATTTGGTGTGAAACACAGGGTAACAGAAAAAAAATCTCAATATGTTTTCATGCCAAGGTTTTTGATATTTCAAAGGCAACGTCGAATATAACAAGTAAGCAAAGGCTACAGTCGAGCGGGGCCGACCGTTGAATACCCTACAACACTATAATAAGTGATA
The DNA here is from genome assembly GCF_030504385.1 of Musca domestica. Lineage (NCBI taxonomy): Eukaryota > Metazoa > Arthropoda > Insecta > Diptera > Muscidae > Musca > Musca domestica. The sequence continues at coordinate 22,984,343 of NW_026712409.1, read as the reverse complement.
CAGTTTATATAGGCGATATACTCGAAAGAATTCGACAAGATATTGTGACAAATAATAAAAGAAAACCATCATGTTTCGTTCTCTAATTTTTGAATAATAGAAACTTAAACTAATTTCCTCATTTACAATTTATTGGTAGATGTTGCACGTAAATGGTCTTCCTAGATCTGGAACCAATATTTCCCAATGACTATAAACTATAAACTCTCAGAAGTGGCAAAAGATTAACATTTATTATTGGTTTTTGACTGAAACGCATCTATATGAGATACAGACATTTGACTATATTCTTCAACGAAATCAGCGTTAACGAAATAGTCAGAAGTGTGTCTTTCCTGTATTTGTGAATTCTCCAAAGAGTCACTGGAATGGACATTTTCGTATTTTGTCTACAAAAGTTGGCAAACTATTTCACACATTGAATATTTTTGGATGGCCATCCAAAACTGCTTGGCTTTTGCAATGTCCGGTTACCCCCATTCAAATGTGCGTGAGGGTCGGGCGATAATTACGATCTGCTAACAATTTTGCAGTTTTTTGTCCATTTCAACCCCTAAATATATGACGATTATCTCCAAAAAGAGTAGGCTTCTATTCTGACCCTCATCTTATCCCCATGCAAAACTTCATAAGGATCGGGACATAAATGCGATCTGTATATGATATCCTGATATCCTAACTACATAGTTTTGTTAGCTGTAGAAATATTACCAAATGTTTAATTGAAAATGAAAATATGCCAAAAATATGACAAAAATTGAAAAAATATGAGAAAATGTTACAAAATCAATATTTTCATCTTTAGAGAGATATTTTTATGCGATTTTTTAGACGTTTTTTCTTTCCTGCCAAGAGGCCATTCTGAATTAATGATAACTGTCGAAATCAGTTCAGCCGTTCTCGACATATAAGAGATCTTTCAAGCATATCTTCTTTGATAGACATATATATCGCACATATTTTGCTATATATTCGATTTGTTGGATGTTAACATCAATGTAAAGATCAGAAGTAACCTTGCCATGGCTTTGTGATTTCGCCGGGATTTAAAATATTCGCGGTTTAATGAAAATTTTTGAATTTTTTCAACATAAAAGATATGGTCTATTTTACCCGCTAAATATTATCCGATGACCACCCAAATTGGTAGGCTTCTTCCCCGCCCTAAACTCTAGCTACATGCGAAATTCCGCGTCGATTGGAATATAATTGCGACCTGTATAGCTACTGTAAAATCCAACATTTTTTCAGTATTTGGTCCATTTCAACCCCTAAACATTTGGCGATCATCTCCAAAAGAAATAGGCTTCTATTCTGACCCAAATTTTGCAAAATTTCGTAAGGATCGGGCCATAATTGCGACCTGTAGCGTGATTACAAATTAACATGGACAGACGGACGGACGGACATACATAGCTAGATCGGCTCAGCTCGGCGAGCTAGGAAGATCCATATATACTTTCCTATATGGGAAACCAATATTTCGAGGTGTTACATAAATTCTGGCCCAATCGAACTTATAATACCCCAACACATAGTGTTGTAGGGTATAAAAACGGGAATCCGTAACAGGCATATGCTTGCGAAGATCAGGTGTGTACGATACCCCAATATTTTGTACAAAATACAGTTTGATAACCCAGATGGCCAGTAATTGAGGAAGAAACAAGTAAAAAGCAGCCAAGTTCGGTCCTCCACCATTTCGAACGAAATTGAAAAATTTCAAAAAAAAAAAAAAAAAAACAAAAATTCCGAAAACTATCACTTAAATGAAAACCGTTATATGGGGACTATACGAAGACGTGGACCTACAAACGAAATTTTTTGTCATAGGCTGTAGTAATATTAAAATCTCTCAATACGAAACGATTTGAAACGATTCCGATGAATAATGTTGCTGAAATCATTAAAATACCAAATATTGGGAGATACCGTTATATGAGGGCTATACGAAGACTTTGTTATAAGCTGTAGTACCCATTACGAACTTCAAATACGAACATTTAAATATTTCCGGCAAATAATGTCGTTGTATATATACTTTGCAGGGTCTATTATGAATATTTCTAGGATTTACAAACCGAGTGACAAAGTTAATATACCCTCCATAGAATGGTGGAGGGTATAAAAATATATGAGAGAGAATACTTCAGTAACATCAGCTGATTGAAAAACAGCTGTTGCCCGGTGCAAAAATGTTTAAAAATGTCATGTCATGTCATCTTTTAATCATTATATTCTACACCATTTTATAGAGGGTATATTAGCTTTGTCATTCCGTTTGTAACTCCTCGAAATATTCATAATAGACCCTACAAAGTATATACTAGGTGAGATGAAAAAACTGCAACCAACTTCAGACTTCTGTCATTTCTAAGCCACTCGTCCGTTCGCTGTTAAAATTAGTCCAGTGACAGCTCATTATTTGTTTACAACCGTACAAAAGCATTTTGGTGAGAAATTTTCTGAAAAAGAGTTATTCGTGATGGAACTCAAGCGTGATAGGGTGATTTCTTTACATTTGGCTGGAAAACCACAAGTGGCAATTGTTAGAGCACTCCAGCATTTAAATGTGAATAAATCTTTTGTGGTAAGTAAAGTAAGTGGCCGAAAAATGGCTCGTGATGGCGATGGCTGAACATATCGCAATATTCCATTAGGCAAATATTGAAAAATGAGCTCGGAGTAAAGCCATTGAAATTCCGAAAAGTGCAAGTGAAAGAAAAAGAGCTAAAGAGTTGCTTCGCTTGGCCGAAAGTGCTCAACTGCCGGATTTGGTATTCTCCGATGAGAAAACATTCGTTGTTCAGCAGTTTGTAAACAAACAAAATGATCGTGTTTTCTTTGACAAAGAGGTCGGCTGTAAATGTGCACGCTCGGTTGGCCACCAGAATTCAAGCGCCGGCAATGGTGATGGTGTGTGTGTGCCATAACAGCCGATGGTCGCTCTCTGCTCGTATTTATAGACCGGGAATCAGAATAAATGGCTAATATTATCGCGAAAATTTTCCGGAGGGCGCATTAAAGCCTTGGGCACGCAAATATTTTGGCCGCAGACCTTGGACATTCCAACAGGACTCAGTACGCGCCACCCAAGAATTTTACAAAACGAAGTTCCTCGCTTCATTTCCAGCGCCCAATGAACACCAAAATCTCCGGATACCAATCCGTGGACTATCGTATCTGGAGTATTTTTGAAAGCAAGGTTGACACTAAAAAATACCAAAGTGTCGATCACCTCAAGCAAGCGCTTCGCCGGGAATGGGCCAAAATACCGCAGAGCAAGATTCGGGCAGAGTGTGAGGGTTTCATTGGCCGTTTAAAGGCCATAATTCGTGCCAAAAATGGCAAAAATGCTAAAATTTGATGCTATTTCCGACATTTTTTGCTTTCAATCGATAAAATCTAAAAAAAGCATGTAAAAATTATGGGGTTTGACTTTGGTGCAGTTTTTTTTTATCTCACCGTGTATATTATGGATCAGCGTAAAATTCTAAGACCATCAGCGGGGTCCATCTGTCTGTCTGTTGTAATCACGCTATTTTCGTACAAATTGAGATAGAAGGCTAAAATTTTGCACACGTGCAAAATTTACCAGTAGGCAGGTTAAGTTCGTAAATGGGCCATGTCGGTCCACGTTTTCGTATGGCTCCTATATAACGGTACATACATATATTCTATATTTTGATGATTTTAGCGACATTATTTACCGAAATTATTTCAAATTACATATTTGAAGTTCGTAATAGGTACTAGAGCCGATACTAGGTATTCTCTTACCTCATTATTCACCGTAATTGTAAATTTTGTATCTAAAGTTCGTAGTGGGTACTACAGCCTATGACAAAAAATTTCGTATGCAGGTCCACGCCTTCGTCCCCATATAACGGTTGTCATTTAAGTGGTAGTTTTCAGATTTTTTTTGAAAATTTTGAAGTTTCTTTCAACAGTTGGAGAGTATTAAAAGTTCGGCCCAGACGAAGTACAGATTACTGAGTAATATTTTTTCTGGAAAAGTTATCGCACATACCAATGGAAACATTGGTAACATCTTATTTCCAAAGCAATATCTGTATCTGTATAATTTTATTATTGACTACTTTTAAAAATAGATTGACACCTAATAACAGCGAAAATCTAAAGGGGGTCCCCCTCAAAAATTTATCATGATGGTTTGATTGTAAGTTGCCCTCCAAAATCGCTTAAAATAACTAAATAATATATCACATCCAAACAATTATTTATGAATTTTAGAGCAAATAAATATATAAATTTAGAAAAGTAATTTTAAATAAATTTAACATTAAAGGAAACCGTTTAGTATCGGTTAAACCGTCTCCTTGGTGGTTGCTGTTTTATCGGTAATATCACTGGGTGACATCAAAAATACACACTTGCCCTAATAGTCCAATTCTGGTTTGTGGGAGCCAAGATATGACGAATGTGTCTTTGGGTTTTCGAGGTCACTTCGAAAATTGATTTTATAGCGGTAAATACAGAGAAAATCCGGATTTCTTGGACTTTCAACTTTAAACCTGCATATCTTCTATTTTTAACAACGTAAAGGCTTCCACAAGATGTCAGGATCATAGGTAATGTAACTTTTTACACACATTTTAATATCCTCCGCCATAAGGCTACAGAGTGTATGGATCATTTGATATGGTCAAACCGTGCTGATCGAAATAACGGCTTTAGACCCTAGGACTCTTTGGCTGGCTGTTGCGCAAGATAACTCTAGAAGTATCCGATTTTGTCCAATCTTGGTACATCATAATATTATTACCAAACTTACATCGAGTTCGGAATACGGCCAAAACCTGCATCATCGATATAACGGTTTTAGACCCTAGGTCTGCGTTAACCAAATCCGTTTCCGGACATTTGGAGTCGATCTTGCGATGTCCGACTGTCTGTATGGTGCGATCGTTAATTCTCGAAGGGAGTATCCAATTTGGTCCGAAATTGATGCACTGGAATATTATTATCAATCTTAAATCGAGTTCGGGGATGGGCAATATTGATCCACTCCTTCTGGTACCTTCCACACAAAATGTCGAAATTTTCAAAAAAAAATATTTTACAGCACAGAAAGAGAAAGGATAGTTCGATTTTGCTGCAAATCCTTATATTTGAATCAGTGCTATGTCAGGTCCACTCCTTCTGGTACCTCCCCCACAAAGAGTCTATATTTTGTATAATTATAACTCTTATAAAATGTGATATAAGGGTCCGATTGTATTCAAATTACACACATCACAATATTTTTGTTAACCCAAGGTTTAGTGTGAAGATGGAGTAGAATGGTCCACTCCTTCTGGTACCTCCCCACAAAGGGCCAACATTTTCAATATCCATGAAGGTCAAAAAACGCGAAATTAACATTCTTTTACATTCAAACTTGGCACATCTCAATATTTCTATCAATACAAGATCTTTTATAAATATGGTAGAGATCGGACCATTCCTTCTGGTACCTCCACACAGAGGGTGAAAGTTTTGAATGACGAAAACGATCATAAAATCCGAAATAAGCATCTGGCTCTCTTCATATTTCACACATGCCACAAAGGGTCAAATTTTGAATAACCAAAGCGATTATTACATCCAAAATGAGCATCCGGTCCTCTTCATATATACATCTGCTGTGAAGATGAGATAGATCGGTCCACTCTTTCTCGTGCCTAACCCCCAAAGGGTGAAAATTTTGAATATCCATGAAGTTCAGAAAAAACGCGAAATTAACATCCGATTCCATTCAGACTTGGTACATCTCAATATTTTCATTAGCACAAGATCTGTTATAGAGATGGGAGGGACCTGACCATTCCTTCTGGTCTACTCCTGCTAAGCATTCTTTCAGATATTTTATACCGTTGTCGTGGTTGTGTGTATGTGTTTTTTCACATACCACACATACACACGCACAAATCAGCAAAAAAATATTTTTTTCCACTCGAATTCACCCTTAGTGCAAACTCCTGCTTTATTTTGAGAGTTTCGACTCCCTCTCTATTTTGGGAGTGACTCGGGAGAGCTCCCAGTTAAAACAAAAGAATGAAGAGCAAACTTTGTAAAAAAAACTCCCAATCTTCGATCACTCCCATAACCTAGCAGGTTTCGCTCCCAAGTAAAGACAAGAAAATGCATGCCCTGTAAACTACTGGTCTATTCCAGAACTGCAAGACTGTAAACATTTTTGCTATGATAACCGATTTTCCCTTTATGATATCGATCAATATTGCACAAAATAGTAAATTCTAACAGGTTCTGGAACAGAGCGTTTCTCTTCAATAGTATACCTACTGATTGTGGCATGTGCTAGAATTTTCGATCTACCAATCGGTCGATGTTTTCAGCTTTTCAAATGCATAAATACAAAATGACCACGAAAAGCATCACAAAGAAAACAATTCACTCCTATATTCTCGTAAATGTTTTCTTTTTCTCAGACAAAAAATAAATTTCCTCTAGTCTCATTTTGGTTGACCCTGCGGAAGGATAATCTTTCTTCTTTTTACAAAAGTGAATCTAAAACTTTTGAAAATGAATTCCCATATCTGTCCTAGAATACTTCAATTTGTCTAGGAAGAAATATTGCAAGAGTTCGACATAAGTTTTCCAACACGAAGTGGTTCCTTATAATAATTGAGATGGGATACATGTAAATTAATACTAACTAACCTCTTCCTCGAAGCCATGGATAGTGGGCAAAGGCCAAACTGTCACACACTGCCGTACATTGGTGTCCGTATAGAAATTTGACCAACCACTAAAAATTTCAAATTGGAGTCCAGATAATATTCAAAAAGAAAGTTTAGATATTTTACTCACTCTTATTAGGAATACAAATGAGATGAATAGAAACAAATCGAAGCAATAGATATAAAACGATTCCATATTAAAATTAATTTTGAATAAATTATTTTCAAATTGTTGACATTATGACCGAAGAAAATGAAAGTAAGCAATTATAAAAATCGATAAAGTCATAAATGTCACATCAGCTGTGTTCCCGTACTTTATAATGTGCTATGTTCCAGAAACCGGAAGGATGAAAAAAAAACAATACCACTATAACCTATTTTCCATTTATGATATCGGAAAGAGGTGAAAGAGTATTAGTCGGCTTTGCCGACAGATGTATACCCGCAGACTTGAGTTATGCTTATTGTAACTGTTGGCCCTTTATGGGGGAGGTTCAAAGCAGTTGGCCAATATTGTCCAATTACCAATTACAATATAAATATTACCACGTGTCATATTCATGTCTCATAAAAGGTATAGGAAGTAGACTCCAGTACTTCCTATACCTTTTATGAGACATGATTTTGGAAAATGTGGAAAAATGCATGAGGTGCCAGATATAGCCGACCGAAATATTCCACTTCATCTAATACAGATAAAACCAGTAAAAACAGTCCTAAAGTCGGGCGGGGCCGATTTTATGATACCCTACACCACTTTGCTAATTTAGTTGAGCTCCGCATAACAATTAAAAGTTTTTATGGGAGAATTCAATCATACACGCTATGATTATAATTATAATTTAAAATTCAAAGGACTATATATGCCGAAGCATTTGTATCTTTTACATTCGGACTTGTATTGCCCATTTGGTGCGAAATTAATTTGAAATCAGATAGAAATATATATGGGAAATATATCCAAATCTGAACCGATCTCGATAAAATTTGGCAAAGATATTTCTGAGCTGTATTTGATATATTTCCCTGAATATCGTTGTTACGGAGTGCATATTACGGCTGTGGGTAACAAATACAATAAATAGGATGAACAATATATATGGGAGCTATAGCTATATCTGAACCGATCTTCACAAAATTTGACATACTAGCTTCTAGACTCAATTCGGTCGTAAGTGCCAAATTTCATCCAATTTGGGCAAATATTAAACGTTTGGTGCACAATCAAAGGTAAATCGGACGAAGTTATATATGGGAGCTATATCCAAATCTGAACCGATCTCGATAAAATTTAGCAAATGTATTTCTGAGCTGTATTTGATATATTTCCCCAAATATTGTTGTTGCATAGTGCATATTACGGCTGCGGTGGACAAAAATAACAAATCGGACGAAGAATATATATGGGAGCTATAGCTATATCTGAACCGATTTCGATCAAATTTGGCATACTTATTTTCAGGCCTAATTTATGTGTATATGCAAAATTCCATACAATTCGGGCTGATATTACACGTTTGGTGCACAATAAAAGGCAAATCGGACGAAGATATATATGGGAGCTATATCTAAATTTTGACCGATTATCTCCAATTTCAATAGGGTTCGTCCTTGGGCCAAACAAAAGATCTTTGCAAAATTTCATCTGGATCGGGCACCTGTACTTTGTTTACAAAAATACATGGACAGACGGACGGACAGACGGGCGGACGCACGGACAGACGGACGGACATGCATAAATCGACTCAGAATGTGATTCTATGCAGATCATCAAAAGGAACTATGGGTCTATCTCGTTTCCTTCTGCCTATTACAAACAAATGCACAAAGACATAATACCCTGACCACCTTGTGGTGTAGAGTATAAATATTGGTATGTTCAAAATTTAAAGGAAATCGAAAAATTATATACGCAATTATAAATAAAATAATAAATTATATATTCAAATTAAGGTGAGGGTACTTAAGCAGCTGGGCATATTAATTCGTCACAAAAAGAGGTATGCGAAGACTTCTAGTTGTTTATGAACTATCACCTTTAGATTTCTTATTAAGCTAAATATTTAGATATAGCAAGTTGCATAGAATCGCCGACTTGTTACGCAAGTTATGACAGATATTAGTATTATAAATTGACCCTTTGTAGGTGAGTTCCAGAAGGGGTTGGCAGTTATTTATCATCTTCACAACAGATTTTGCAATGTGTGAAATTTTAAGAGAGTTAGATGCTTATTTCGCATTTTTGAAGAATTTGGTGGGGGAGGGGTGTTTCTCGATCCAAGAAGAGTGCAACAATATAACCCATTTTCACAGCAGATCTTGAGTTAGTAAAAGTAATTACAAGTGTGAAATTTGAAGAGAACCAGGTGCTTTTTTCGGATTTTATGATCGTTTTCAAAATGTTGACACTATGTGGGGAAGGTACAGGAAGTAATGGCCCGATCTCTATCATTTTTATAACAGATCTTGCGTTGATAGAAATATTGACATATACCAAGTCTGAATGGAATGGAAAGTTCATTTTGCGTTTTATGAGCTTAATAAATATTCAAAATGTTGACCCTTAGAGGGAGGTGCCGGAAAGAGAACACCGATACTTGTGTGTGTGACCTACCCCTACCCCTTACCAGAAGAAATGGTCCGATCTCTACTATCTTTATAAAAGATCTTGTGTTGATAGAAATATTGAGATGTGTCCAGTTTGAATGGAGTCGAACGTCAATTTCGCGTTTTATGAACTTCATGGATATACAAAATTTTGACCATTTGTGGGGATGGTACCAGAAGAATTTGGTTTAGATTAAAAATATTGTAATGTTTGTAATTTGAGGACAATCGGGCGTCACATTTTATAAGATTTATAATTATTCGAAATGTCGACCTTCTGTGGGGGAGGTACGTGATGGAGTGGATCGATATTTTCAATTTTCATACCTGACTTACCACTGATGCTAATACTAGGATTTGCAAAGTAAGAATAAAATTGGATTATCCTTTTTTTTGTCTGCAGAAAAATATTTTTTTTGAAAATGAGGGAGGTACCAGAAGGATTGGAACGATATTACCAATCTCCGAACTCGATCTAAGTTTAATAATAATATTACAATGCACCAAGTTTGGATCAAATCGTATACTCCCTTCGAGAGTTACCGAGCGCATCAGACAGACTGAAGGGCGGGCATCGCTAGATTGACTCCAAATGTTCTGAAACGGATTTGGTCCAAAGAGACCTAGCGTTTTAAACCGTTTTTTTTTTCGATGTGGCACGTTTTGGCCGTATCAAATTTTATATAACGCAATGATTGCGTTTACTTGCCAAAGAGATCAGCTGAAAATGTGAACCTTTGGTTAGCCACCAGAACTCAAGCGGCGGCCAAGGTGATGGTGCGGGCAGCCATAACAGCTGATGGTCGCTCTCCGCTCCTATTAATCGACCGTGGCATCAGAATAAATGTCGAATATTATCGCGAAAATATTCTGGAGGGTGTATTAAAGCCTTGGTCACGCAAACATTTTGGCCGCAGACCTTGGACATTCCAATAGGACTCAGCACCATCGCACTCAGCACGCGTCACCCAAGAATGGTTACAGAATGAGGTTCCTCGCTTAATTTCCAGCGCTCAATGGCCACCAAAATCTCCGGATACCAATCCGTTAGACTATTGTGTCTGGAGTAATTTGGAAAGCAAGGTGAGCACTAAAAAATACCAAAGTGTCGATCACCTCAAGCAAACGCTTCGCCGGGAATGAGCCAAAATACCGCAGAACAACATTCGGGCAGTTTGAAGGCCATAATTCGTGCCAAAGGTGACCGATTCGAACAATCCGACATGTTTTGCTTTCATTTAATAAAATTTAAAAATTATGGTGTTTGACTTTGTTGCAGCTTTTTAACCCTGTTAGGTCCACGTTTTGGTATAGCCCCCATAAAACGGTACCTCCCGATATTCGGTATTTTGGTGATTTTAGAAACATTATTCACCGGAATTGTTTTACATTTGGTAGTTGAAGTTCGTAATGGATACTGCAGGTCTACATTTGGTTATAGCCCCCATATAATAGTACCTCTCCATATTGATGATTTCAGCTACATTATATACCGATTTTTTTTTTCAAGTTTCGTCTTTGAATATTTTAATGACAAAAGTTGCCTATGCAGCTCCACATCGTCGTTTAGACCCTAATATGACGGCTACATTTGGTATTTTCATGATTTTAGCAGAATTTTCAACGGATGTTATTTTTTTATTTTAAATTGCCAAATTCGTTCCAAATGGTGGAGGGTATTCAAAGTTTGGCTAGGCCGATCTTATAGCTTTTATACTAGTTATTTTCCATGACACATTGGCCCACTACTTCGGAACATCTCCGAAATCGAATCAAACCAAGTCAACCTAAGACTCCTTTGTTCCTCTGGGAAGAAGCCAGGGGATGACTTAAGCCATACAAAAAATAAACGTTTTATGTGTTCTCACCTTTAGCATATGTTGGCATTACGATTTAGAAAAAAAAACAATTGAATTGAAAAAAAAAAAGAAAAAGAAAATAAACAAATGGCCTGTTACAGAACTGCATTAATCTAAAATATTTCACCACGATAACCGATTTTCCCTTTATAATATGGAAAAAAAATTGCAAAAATTGTAGATTCTTGCAGGTTCTGGAAACGATCAAAAATCTACCAGTTCCATTTATGATTTTAAAATTGATAATAAATCAATTTTGCAATGCTGGTAATTTATATTTGTCCAGCCTTGTGTAAACGTAGAGTTATATATAAATATTTAACTTTGTGCCCACTGTGAGCTTGACATTACTCGCGCCCCACAAAAAAAAAAACTGATGATAAAATTCCAACCCCATCGTAATTATGTTGATACCACAAATTCCAACCCAAGGTAGATTTAACAGGTAACCGCATCGGCGAATTGCTACAACAAAGCAACTTTTGTGGTACCCTCAAATGTCAAAATTGCCATCTAAGGCGAAAAACGTGCATTCGCCAAGACATTTAAATAGTGCGGCAAAGTTGTTTCAACCAATCAGGAACGAGGTATTTGTTTACATTTTATGTTGTGTTTGCAAATTAAGCCAAGTAATTACGACTCTCGGGGACCATTGCAAAAGCCCCAAGTTGATAGCTGGCCCCCGAAATATTTAGACAAACCCACAACTGTAATATCTTCTACGTCAATGTTGTTGGTAATGTTGGTAACCGGAGGTTACACTGACTCCAGCACATGGCACAACAGTAGCAAGTGTTCCCGATCAAATGGTTTTAAAGAAGGAACATAGCACCAATATCGCCACCAGTAAAAGCCCTTTAAGAATGCCCAGCAATCAAGCTGTGGCTACCAAACCTCTCTTGGTAGCAGAGCCGATGCTAATTCCCCAAACCATACAAAGAGTTTTCACAGGCCACAGAAGGCTGGTGGAGCTGTGGCTAGTGTAAGACCAACTGAGTCATAGCTCTCGTAAAAAGCTGGAGCGGTAAAGTAAAATGGCTATACCACAGAGTCAGGCCTTAAAGGGGTTGTATGGACGCCTTACAATGCTGCAAGACTTCGTGGCAGCGGCTTGGATGCCATCATGGTAAAAGAATACAGGTAGATGCATCAACGTTCGGGTACATTGATATGTCAACAAAATTTTCATTTTTTTTTCAAAAATAAATAGTTTTTTTTATAAGTTTTCTTATACGACGCCAATCGGAGGTTGTTATGGTATGCATTTTTCAAGAATTTTTAAAAAATTGAAATAATTGGTTTGACAGTTTATTGTCCCAGAAGCTGTGTCGACGCGTCTACCTATATTCTTCTACCATGAATGAAGGAACCTTTGATTACAGTGATTCTGGAATACAGCTCCAAGTCATGGACAATTCTCACGTTTCATTGGTTTCCCTAACATTACGGTCGGATGGCTTCGACAAATTCAAATTTTAATTCTTTTACTGGTGGTCAGGGTATTATGTCTTTGTGCATTTGCTTGTAACAGGCAGAGAAAACGAGATAGACCCATAGTTCCTTTTGATGATCTGCATAGAATCACTTTCTGAGTTGATTTATGCATGTCAGTCCGTCTGTCCGTCCGTTCGTCTGTCCATGTATTCTTGTGAACAAAATGCAGGTCACATTTATTATCCGATTGAGATGAAATTTTGCAAACAACATATGTTTGGCCCAAGGACGAACCCTATTGAAATTGGAGATAATCGGTAAAAATTTAGATATAGCTCCCATATATATCTTCGTCCGATTTGCCTTTTATTGTGCACCAAACGTGTAATATCAGCCCGAATAGTATGGAATTTTGCACATACAACCAAATTAGGCCCGAAAATAAGTATGCCAAATTTTATCGAAATCGGTTCACATATAGCTATAGCTCCCATATATATTGTTCCTCCGATTTGTTATTTTTGTCCTCCGCAGCCGTAATATGCACTCTGTAACAACAATATTTGGGGAAATATATCAAATGCAGCTCAGAAATACCTTTGCAAAATTTTATCGAGATCGGTTCAGATTTGAATATAGCTCCCATATATAACTTCGTCCGATTTACCATTTATTGTGCACCAAACGTCTAATATTTGTCCAAATGGGATGAAATTTGGCACATACGACCGAATTTAGTCTAGAAGGTAGTATGCCAAATTTGATGAAGATCGGTTCAGATATAGTTATAGCTCCCATATATATTGTTCATCCGATTTATTGTATTTGTTACCCACAGCCGTAATATGCCCTCCGTAACAACGATATTCAGGGAAATATATCAAATACAGCTCAGAAATATCTTTGCCAAATTTTATCGAGATCGGTTCAGATTTGGATATAGCTCCCATATATATCTTCATTTGATTTCAAATTAATTTTGCAGCATGTGGGCAATACAAGTCCGAATTTAAAAGATACAAATGCTTCGGCATATTTAGTTATTTGAATTTTAAATTTTAATTATAATCATAGCGTGTATGATTGAATTCTCCCATAAAAACTTTTAATTTTTAAGTGGAGCTCAACTAAATTAGCAAAGTGGTGTAGGGTATCATAAAATCGGCCCCGCCCGACTTTAGGACTTTCTTTACTGGTTAAAATATTAGAAAAGAGATACTTTTACTGAAGAAGACATAAAAACAAACTTTGTTTTTTTGTTGCTTTCATTTAGGGCGAATTCAGCATTACAACAACTTGTTTTGACATTTAAAGGTGCCGTCAGCTGGGGTGATGCGACTACCTAGTAGATCTACGTTGTTCCAGCCAACATTTGTCCTTTTGTTTTATTAACCCAGAAAAGAAAAAAAATCTTTGCCAAGACGAAGGGGAGCTTATCATATCTTGTAAAATTATGAATGAAGTAAATGTTGGAACTACTTGGCTCTCACATGCTGATTTTTTAGTGGTTCTTTATCTGCTCTTGGAGCATATGATGCTAGAATGGTCTTAAAGTTTTAATAGCTCATATAAATTTTCTTTATCAAAATGCAAAAAAAAAAAAAAATAGAAATGAAAAATAGAAACACAACAAACCTGCTCTGGTAAAACAATGGCGATTAAAGTACAACGAGTCACGGGCAATGTTGAATTGTTGATCCTCGGGGAGATTGATGCGGCCACCAAATGTAAAGCCCTTATAGATGATCTGGAGGAAAAGGATACCACATGAAACAACTCCTTACTCCCGCAAGAAGCTATTTAATTCCATCTACTTACAATAAACAGCAACACCATTAGAAAGGTTAAATAGATTATATCACTTATAAACATTTCGGTTGTCATTGCTTGGTAACACGATCAAAGATATTTTTTTTTTAATATTTATTCTTATTTTTTAATTTTTCTCAATTACTGCAGATGCCTTAACAAATTTTCGTTCACTTCAGCCTTCTTTCATTAATCACCAGCTAGATAAAAAATGCTTGCCTTTTAAGATGAGTCCCCGAAGATATTTCTCTATGAGACAGCAAAATCTAAATTGTCGTTATCTTCATATCTCCCTATTTACATAGATACATGATTGTATGCGTATGTGTGCATGTGTATGTATATATCTTATATTGGAGATCTTGATAGTATTATCATTGTATGCGATGTTATCTTATCGCAGTTTGCAATTTGGAGAAATGGAAAGAATTTTGTGTTGCTTTGCTCTGTTAAGGCTGCAGAAATGTGTTAGCAACAGAGAGCAATAATGTAAGCGTCAGTGTTGGCACAAAGTTCTGGACTCAGAGATGGAAAACGATAGGAATGCAAAAAGCCTTTTGAAGTACTCTTTTTGTTTAAAGCAGGGCTAAGCAATAAGGAAGGTGCTGCCGGATATATTTATGAATACACCGTTAGAAACATACGTGCGATAAAAAATTGCAAAAAAGTAAACTTTTTTTAAATTTTATTGAAAGAAAGCAAAAAATGTAGGAAATAGAAATCACATTTTAGAAAGGGTTTAGATTTGTTCGAATTCGTCACCGAATTATGGCCCTCAATCGGCCAATATTTGTTGCTCTTGCGCTTGCTTGAGGTGATCGTCATTTTGGTATTTTTTAGTGCCAACCTTGCTTTCCAAAATACTCCAGACGCAATAGTCCAACGGATTGGTATCCAAAGATTTTGGTGGCCATTGTACACTGGATATGAAAAGAGGAACCTCATTTTGTACCTATTCTTGGGTGGCGCGTGCTGAGTGCGGTGGTGCTGAGTCCTGTTGGAATGTCCAAGGTCTGCGGCCAAAATGTTTGCGTGCCCAAGGCAAGAATATATTCGCGATAATATTCGTCATTTATTCTGATGCCACGGTCGATTAATACGAGCGGAGAGCGACCATCGACTGTTATGGCGGCCCACACCATCACCCTGCCCGGCGCTTGAGTTCTGGTGGCCAACCGAAGGTGCACATTTTTTAGCTGGCAAGTAAACACGATCATTTTGTTTGTTTAAAACTGTAACGAATGTTTTCTCATCGGAGAAAACCCAATTCGGCGTTTCATCAACTCTTTAGCTCTTTTGAGTCCATTTACTTCTGTTGCGGTGGAAGTTCTTGCATTTTTTGGAATTTCAATGGCTTTACCCCGAGCTCTTTTTTCAATATTTGCCGAATGGAATATTGCGATAAATTGGAGCAAATCGGATTATCGTTTTTCTTTCTGTGCAGAAAAAAAAAATATATTTTTTTTTAAATTTCGACCTTTGTACCAGAAGAAGTGGGACGATATTGCCCATCTCCGAACTCGATCCAAGTTTAGACCAAATCGTATACTCCCTTCGAAAAAACGGTTTTAGACCATACCTATCTTTGGACAAAATCCATTTCAGGATATTTGGAGTAGATTTTGATGATATTTTTTAACGAAATTATTTCAAATTTCGTATTTGAAGATCTTAATGGATATTAAAGCCTATGACAACAAATTAAATATGCAGGCTATGTCATAGTATAACCCCCATATAATGATATCTCCCGATATTCGGTATTTTGACGATTTTAGCGATTTTATTCACCGGAATTGTACCTACTTTCGTATTTGAAGATCATAATGGATTCTACGGCCTATGGCAAAAAATTACATATACAGGTCCAGGTCTTCGCATAGCCCCCACGCAACGATACGTCCCGATTTTCGGTATTTTGATTATTTTAGCGACATTATTTACCGGAATTTTATCAAATGTTGTATTCGAAGATCTTAATGTCTACTACGGCCTATGAAAAAAAATTATATATGTAGGTCTCCATCTTCTTATAGCCCCATATAACGAAACCTCCCGATGACCGGTATTTTGATGATTTTAGCGATTTTATTCTCCGAAATTGTACCAAATTTTGTATTTGAAGATCATAATGGATACTATAGCCTATGACGGAAAATTGCCTATGAATGTCCACGTCTTCGTATAACCCCTGTATAAGGTGTCTTTTGTGTCTCGTACCATCGCTACATACCGTGATACTGGTAGCGTAGCCCGAAGTCAAGAACGGAACGGATGGAAGAAAACAGCAACATAAGCAGAAATGGTTCGAAAAGTAAAGAAGCGACTTGATCGAAACCTGCGTCGCAGTGGCCGAAAAATGGCTCGTGAGCTGAACATATCGCAATATTCCATTCGGCAAATATTGAAAAAAGAGCTTGGGGTAAAGCCATTGAAATGCAAAAAAGTGCAAGAACTTACAACGTACCGGAAAGAAAATAGGCTCAAAAGAGCTACAGAGTTGCCCCGATATTTGGTGTTTTGATCACAGGAATTGTATCAAATTTAGTATTTGAAATTCGTAGAGGGTACTAGAACCTGTCTCAAAAAATTATGTAGATCCACGTCTTCCTACGGCCACCATAAAACGGGTTTCAGTTATACGGTATTTTCGACGGATTTTCTTTTTTTTTTTTTGAAATTCTTCCTTCCATATGGAGAAGGGTATTTAATGTTTGTCCAGACCGAACTTTGCTGTTTTTTAAACAAAAAGCATCGTCACCACCAAATATCATTACATCAACAAAGGCGTTTTTTTATTTTGCTTAACGATAGGCTTCTTCCCTTTTAGCCGCTGCCAGCAATTTATGCCATTCAGAAAAATGAGCGATCCAGTAAAGGTTGTGTCCATAGAAATTACTTCAATAGGTTCCCGAATTGATGGTCGAATATCAAGTTAAATATCCGCCATATGCAGAGTTAAACTAATTTACTCATAACTAGAAAGTTTTATTTCCGAACCCTGCGAAATTGTTTCATTTCCATATGGCATAGAAAACAACAAAACAATAACAACAAAATAAATTAGCTCAATTATTGTCCATCCCCCCGCCTCATTGGGTGTTGTTGATAAATTTTGGCAAAATGTGCGAATATTAAAAAAAACAGTAGCACCTTGCTTTGGTGTAGATATAGAATCTGTGATTAGCTTCACTGCAAATTTCTCTGGAACGCACTTTTTATACGAAATCGTTAAACTTACCATTATTGCTTTCCTCGGCCGCAGCGTGCAGGGTTGGAGCCAAACACAGCAGACGGATAAAAATCTGACAAAGAATAAAAAAAGGGGAGCTAGAAAAATTCCAAAACAAGTGGCACACAAACACTTCTTTACCCTCAGCAGCAGGGAAATGGCCAAGATCAAAAATATGTAGTATATCAAACTGAGGACCATTGTGGTATCTTTTGCTTAGCGGCTTTTTATTAATTCTTTTTTCAACTTGTATTTATTTATTCCGGTCTAGATGTGCTTCTTCTTCTTCTTCTTTGTATTCCAAAACAAATGTTTTTTAATCGAAATAAAAATTGTAACTGGAATTGGTTGGCGTTGATGGGTTTGTTTGGTTCTGGCTTTGATTGCGTTCAAGTGCGAATAATCATATCAACCCATCCCCTCACCACCACCCACCTGTTTCATAGGATTCTCCCCAAATGTGATTGAATGTGTGTGCGTGTGTGTGTGTGTTGGTCCAATTCAATTGGCACGATTGCCGATTAATGGAAAAACTAGACGAAGAAGAAGCAACAAAAATGGCAATACTTACCGTTAACCAGATAACTAATTCAGTTATAATGTGGGCACCGCGTAGAATGCGATAAGGCATTGTTCAGTCTGTCGAATACAAACAATATAGCGGTCAATAATACACTTTGTTGTAATTGCCAATGGATGGGCGAGATATGTACGTAGACATTTAATTATTTCCTGAATGGAAATTCATTGACGCATTACAGGCTGTGGAAAGGCAGATCCGGCTGTTTTATACTCTATATGAAAAATTCTTATTTTCCTTAGAAGACCACGAAGTTACTCTTTGAGTTGAAGTGTATTATGAAGTTTATCCTTGTGTATCCTTGGTTAAATGTCTCGATATTTTCTCCACAAAAGACCTACAGGCTTTCGCTTTAGAAAATATATATGTTTTCTTATTAAAAGACCTGGAGATATTCTAAATGGAAGATTAGAAGAAGAGATATTCTCCACACAAAACCCAGGGAATTCCATCATAAAATATCTAGATATTTCCCTACTTAGAACTAGAGGTTCTTTCTATAAAAGAGCTATATTTATTTATTTTTTTAAGGAGAAACTAATGGTCTTGCTCATTAGGAAAACCTAGAGATCTTCTCCAAAAAGAAGATGAGGGTGTCCCGTATGGAAGACATAAAGATATTCTCAACAGAGGACTCAAAATCCTCCTTATGGAAGGTGTTTTTTGTTGATGAACAGGATGACTTCTGATAGAAGACTTAAGGGTAACGATACGAAGGACTTTTACATAAAAAACAGTAAAGGAAGTCTACCCTGCACACATGTACATATTTAGTAGAGTTTCTTATAACAAATAAAAAAATGAAAAAAAAAAAAAGGATGAACAAAATATATGGGAGCTATAGCTATATCTGAACCGAGTTGACATACTTGTTTCTAGGCTCAATTTGGTTGTAAGTTCCAAATTCTAACCCATTTGGTCCGAAGGCGGACGAAGATATATGTGGGAGCCATATCCAAATCTGAACCGATTTCGATAGAATTTGGGAAAGGTATTTCTGTGCTGTATTTGATATATTTTCCCAAATATCGATGTTCAGGGTGCATATTACGGCTACGGAGGACATAAATATCATAATGGATGAACAATATACATGGAAGCATGGTACAATGATATCAAGGTAGGGCTATGATACCATATGATTTCAATTTTTATATTTTCTTGGCTTAATATGTCACCTTTTTTTGTTTATGTATGTGTTTTCTTTTCAATAACAAAAAAATTGTTCAGAAAACATTCAAATTCGGATGTTTTCAAAATGTTTATTTCATCGTATGCATCGACAAAATCTAGAGTTTCTGTAGCGAAATAATCCTTTAGAGATATATAGAACCTAGTTTTGAAAAGAAGTGTTGACGTTTCATTCAGTTTTCGCGGTTTTCAATTATTGATTCAAAATAAATGCAACAAGTTGTTTGCTTTTTTATTGTTTTGACACTAATTCTGACATTACAAGCCAAACAGGTAGACCTCTATACTTGCAATTTTTTCAAAGTTGACCTACCTTCTCTTCATTGTACCATACTATTTGGCCTGATATTACGTTTGGTGCACAATAAAAGGCAAATCGGACAAGGGTGGGATGAAAAAACTGCAACCAACTTCAGACTGCTGTCATTCTTAAGCCACTCGTACGAGAGCTGGTAAAATTATTCCAGTGACAGCTCATTATATTCTTTACAAGCGCACAAAACCATTTTGTTGAGAATTTTCCAAAAAAAAAAAAAGTTATTCGTGATGGAACTCAAGCGTGATAGGGTGATTTCTTTATATTTGGCTGGAAAACCACAAGTGGCTATTGCTAGAGCACTCCAGCATTTAAATGTGAATAAGTCTTTGGTGTCTCGTACCATCGCTAGTTACCGTGATACTGGTTGCATAGCCCGACGTCAAGTAAGTGGACGGAAGAAAATAGCATCATCAGCAGAAATGGTTCGAAAAGTAAAGAAAACCGCGTCACAGTGGCCGAATGGCTCGTGAGCTAAATATATAGCAATATTCCATTCGCCAAGTATTGGAAAATTAGCTGGGGGTAAAGCCATTGAGATTTCAAAAAGTGCAAGATCATACACCGCAACAGAAAGAAAATAGACTCAAAAGAGCTAAAGAGTTGCTTCGCTTGGCCGAAAGTGAAAGGTGAACTGCCGAATTTGGTTTTCTCCGAGGAGAAAACATTCGTTGTCCAGTTGTTTGTAAACAAACAAAATGATCGCGTTTACTTGCCAAAGAGGTCAGCTGAAAATGTGCACCTTTGGTTGGCCACCAGAACTCAAGCGTCGGCCATGGTGATGGTGTGAGCCGCCGTAACAGCCGATCGTGACTCTTCGCTCGTATTTATCGACCGTGGCATCAGAATAAATGCCGAATATTATCGCGAAAATATTCTGGAAGATGTATTAAAGCCTTGGACACGCAGACATTGGACATTCCAACAGGACTCAGCGCCATCGCACTCAGCACACGCCACCCAAGAATGGTTACAAAATAAGGTTCATCGCTTCATTTCCAACGCACAGTGCAAAATCTCCGGATACCAATCCGTTGGACTATTATGGCTGGAGTACTATTGGAAGGCAAGGTTGCCACTAAAAAATACCAAAGTGGCGATCACCTCAAGCAAGTGCTTCGCCGGGAATGGCCCAAAATACCACAGAGCAAGATTCGGGCAGTGTGTGACGGTTTCATTGGTCGTTTAAAGGCCATAATTCGTGCCAAGGGTCAAATTCGAACAAATCTAATTTTATTCTAAAATTTTATGCTATTTGCGACACTTTTTGCTTTCATTCAATAAAATTAAAAAAAGAAAAAACAATTAAAAGAAAAACGTTAAGTTCGGCCGGGCCAAACTTTCAATACCCTCCACCTTAGGGTAAAGGAAACATTAGAGCCCATTATGACCCACATATACTAATTTTAGATGTATTCTTGGAAAAATGTGGCAAAAAATCATCAAAATACCGAATATCAGGAAATACGGCTATATGGGGCTATACAAAAAACGTGGACCTATACATACAGTGTTTCGCCAAAAGAAATCCACGAAGAAATGTGGCAAAAACCATTAAAATGCCGAATATCGGGAGGTACCGTTATATGGGGGCTATACCAAATCGTGGACCTATACATGCAATGTTTCGCCAAACGAGGTAGAACCCATTATGACCTACAAATACCAATTTTCAGACAAATGCGTGTAAAAATGTTGCAAAAATCATCAAAATATCGAATATCGGGAGGTACCGTTATATGGGGACTGTACCAAAACGTGGGCCGATGTATCTCAATACCAACCATCCACAATACAAATTACTCCGCTAAATTTTGGTGCTCTACGTCAAATAATGTGGGCTGTATCGTGATTTCAACAGACAGACAGACGGGAATCGATTTAGAAATTTATGCTGATTATGAATATATATATATATATATATATATACATATATATATATATATATATATATATATATATATATATATATATATATATATATATATATATATATATATATATATATATATATATATATCTATATATATATATATATATATATATATATATATATATTTATATATACATATATATATATATATATATATATATATATATATATATATATATTTTTTTTTTTTTTTTTTTTTTATGGGGTCTACGACTAATATTTAAGGATGTACAAAGTTAATGGCTGACGGAATGACAAAGTAAATATACCCTTCTTTCCGTCATAATGTGAAAATTATTATGTTTGACTTTGTTGCAGTTTTTTTACCTCACCCTGCATATTTTCGAACCCCTTCTGGTACCTCAACCACAAAGGGTCAAAATACTTGTATCTGCCATAATTAGCGAAACAAGTCGATTTATGAATAACCAAAACAACTATAACATCAGAAATAAGCGTCCAGTTCACTTCGTATTTCACACATCCCATTATTTCTACTAACACAAGATCTACTGTGAAGATGGAAGGTATTGGTCCACTCACATTTACCTCCCCCACAAAGAATCAAAATTTTGAATATCCATGAAGCTCATAAAACGCGAAATTAATTCAGACTTGGCACATCTAAAGATTTACATCAATACAAGATCTGTTATAAAGACGGGAGAGATCGGATCATCTCTTCTGGTATCTTCCCGGCATAGGGTTCAAAATTTGAAAACACAAAACGATCAACTCTCTTCAAATTTTACACATACAAACATTTTTTCTAAAACAAGATCTGCCGTGAAGATGGTATATATCTGCCAACCTCTTCTAATAGCTAACCCACAAAAGGGCACAATTTTTAATACTTTTATGTGTCATAACTTGCGAAACAAGTCAGCAATTCCTTACAACTAAATATTCTTTCTTTCTTTCAAACCTTGCACGTCGCAACATTTATATCATATTTATTTACGTCAGATACGAAATGGACAATGTTGGCCCATTCCTTCGGAACCTATTCCATAGAGGGTCAAAAATTTGAATAACAATAACAAAAATCAATATATATTTAAATAATAAAATAATCGGCTGAGGGTATACATCTTTCGGCTATACCGACTGATACTTTTTATTTTGTTTTGGTTTGACATTTTCAGATGCAAGCTGTGAATTCGTCAACCAAGCCCAACTTCATTGACATCCGTTTTAGCTACCATAAAATTTTGAATTTATTTCCAAGAGGAATTTGTTACGGTCTTTGTTCAATTCATTGAGATCGCCAAAAAAATGCTGCCATCACTCTCCTCCATTTGTTTGGAATCATTCATTTTGCAGATTTTTATTTTGCACCAAGGTTATGATTTGCGTGAACAATTTACGGTTTATCGTTTCGGGACAAGGTACTCGCTCGCTCGTACATACAAATAAATAGACACTTTTGATACGCGTACTATACTTAATTGAATCCAACAAATATAGCAACAACAACAATAACAACAACCACCATCCCAACAATTGATCCACATGCTCCAAGCCGCCACATACCAATGCCAGTGGTGTGCGGAGAACATAAGACTTCAATGTACAAGACTTGTGCCATTGCATTGCTGTTGTTTTTTTTTTCTGTTCAAAACCCCAGGCGTTCCAGTAAACGAAGAAAAAAAAATACTGGGACGGACACAACATTTCGGACATTGGTATTACGCTTTAATGTCTTTAACTGGCGTAATTCATTTACACATAGACTTGTTGCTGTTGTTGTTGTTGTTGTTGGGCTTGTTGTTGGTAAGTACTTCAAAATTTACTGGATGTTATCATGGTTCGGAAGATGGGAGGTGTTTTTTTTTCTGGTCATTTTGAGGGTTTGCTGGACGCTGATACCTGTATGGTGGTAGCCAGCACTTGTTTTAAGCGTTTGGCCACAACCGATCGCAATGACCTTTCCATGACTTGGGGCATTTCCGAAAATTATGCAGAGCAATGCTTCTTTTTTTGCTTTGCTTTGTGGTGTCTGTCGTTGCTTTGTTTTTGTTTGTGGTGGCAATTTGTTGTTATTGTCCATTGTTGTTTTCAGTTTATGAACAAATTTTTACCCTGTTTACATGGAGCTGGAAACAGCTACTAAATTGAATTTCGGTTTTCTTGGGATTGTGTTTGACTCACAACCGAGTGTTTGTTTTCTTGGTCTATTTTATTGCCAAGTAATTTTTTTCAAAACATTTTTTTGGTTTTATTTTATTGTTTTCCAGTTAATGTTGTATTTTATTGTTGTTGTTGTGCTTTGCTGAATTTGTCGTTGCCGTCCAATGGATGGTTACAACTTTTGCCGATGTTTGTCCCTATAATTAGTTGAAATTAATTTGAACATTTTAACGGTTTTATTAGATGTTATAAATTTTCCGCTGAAGGTCATTTGATAAAATGCAAAGTAGTGGCTGTTGTTGTTGCTGCTGCTGCTGTGGTTTTCGGTGACGATGAGAAAAGATCTGACTGAACAACAATTTTTGAATTGTAATTATCCCCCAAATGTCTGTAATTAACGTTTACTTGAGAAACAGGGGAAATAGAAATCATTACAATCTTTGCCCCCCTTCAAGGCATTAAAGTGAAATATTTTTTTATTTGAAATGCAACACATATTCAAAATGGATTTGAAACAAATATATTACAAAAAAAAAAAAAAAAACAAATAATTAAAGGGAAACAAAAAAAAAAATTAATCCACTTCCGGCGTCAAGTGTTAGCCGATGTTGAAATAATAAAAAAAGGAAAGACCTTTGACTTGAACTTTTAGGCCCATAAGCTTGTATGCTTTGAGATTTTTTTAGGACCTCAGGATTTTTAGGATCTTGAAAAATGGATATTTGATCGGATTTCATTTCTTGACAGAAATAAACAGCAATTTCTTTCTAAGGCCATCAGAGCCATAAATGTGGATTTTTAAAATATGTTTTCAAAAAACTTTGGGAACCAAACGAAATGAATTAAAAGAAATTCAAGATCGTCATTGATTGCGGAACCAAATCAAGGATTTTTAAACAACATCTATCTTTTCAAGTACTTTCAGAACCAATAATGTGGATTTAAACAACTTAAAAAGGCAATGTTGGGTTATTTGAATATATTTTGAGTTCTGTTATTGTTATTCAAATGTTTGACCCTATATGGAGTAGGTTCCGAAGGAATGGGCCAATATTGCCCATTTAAATAAATATAATATGAATATTGCGACGTGCCAGTTTTGGACTATATTGGTCACTTCCTTCACATTCGCGGGGTTCGCGTATACATATCATCTTTACAACAGATCTTGCGTTAGCAAAAATATTTGGATGTGTGAAATTTGAGGAGAGTTGGATGCTTATTTCGCTTTCTTTGAGCGTTTTGTTATTAAATCTTGAACCCTATGCGGGGGAGGAAGAGATGGTCCGATCTCTACCATATTTATAACAGTTCTTGTGTTGATAAAAATATTGAGATTTAGCAAGACAAAATGGAATCGGATGTTAATTTCGCGTTTTATGAAATTCTGATCCATTGTGGCAGAAGGAGTGGGCCGATATATCCCATCTTCATAGCAGGTCTTGTGTTAATAGAAATAATCGGACGTGTGAAATATGAGGAGAACCGGAGGCTTATTTCGGATTTTATAATCTTTCGTTTATTTAAAACTTTGACCCTTTGTGGGGGAGGTACCAGAAGGAATGGTCCGATCTCTACCATCTTTATAACAGATCGTGTGAATTTTGCGATTTATGAGCTTCATGGATATTCAAAATGTTGATCCAGAAGGATTGGAGCCATATATTCCATCTTGGCGCCAGATATTGGATTAATAAAAATATTGTGATGTGTGTAATTTGAAGACAATCGGACTCTTACATCACATTTGATAAGAGTTATAATTATTTAAAATGTTGAGTTACTTGATGGAGTGGACCTATATTGTCCATTTTCGTACCTGAAAGTTGGAGCAAATTAGGATTATCCGTTCTCTTTCTGTGCAGTAAAATATTTTTTTTTTTTAAAATTCGACCTTGTTTGGGGGATTTACCAGAAGGAGTGGATCCGAACTCGAATTAAGTTTGATAATAATATTACTATGTACCAAGTTTGGACCAAATCGAATACTCCCCTCGAGAGTTATCGTGTGCACCAGCCAGACAGGCATACAGCCGGACGTACAAATGTCCTGAAACCGATTTGGTCTAAAGAGACCTAGGGTCGAAAATCATTATTTCGATGAGACACGTTTTGGCCGTATAAAATAATATATGACTGAGGTATATTTTCAAAGATTTCCAGAGATTTTTATACCCTCCACCATACATAGTATGGAGGGTATATTAAAATCGAAATAATCGTTTTAGACCCAACAAAGTATATATATTCTTGATTAGCGTAAAATTCTAAGACGATTTAGCCAAGTCCGTCCGTCTGTTGTAATCACGCTACAGTCAAAACGAATTAAGATAGGAAGCTAAAATTTTGCACAGATCTGTCTTTTGTCTGCAGGTAGGTCAAGTTCGAAGATGGGCTATATCGGTCCACGATATCGTATATCGCAGGGGTACTGTTATATGGGGCTATAACAGTACCCCTGCGATATTCGGTATTTTGATGATTTTAGCCACATTTTTCAATGGAATTGTCTGAAAATCCACACAAGAAGTTCCACAATATCGTATATCCCCCATATATCTGCACCTTCCGATATTAGGTATTTTAAAGATTTTAAAAGAATTTTTAATGGATTTTATTTATTTTTTTTTTGAAAATTTTCTAATTCGTTCCAAATGGTGGAGGGTATTCAAAGTTCGGCCCAGCCGAACTTACTGCTTTTTTACTTGTTTATATTTAGATATGCTGCCAATATATATCTTTACTCGATTTCAAGTTATTGCGAGCCAATTGGTTAATCTAAGTCGTAATCGAATGGATTTTGGCACAGACGAACGGATTCAGCCTGAAAGGAAGTGTATCAAATTTGCCGAAAATCCGTTAAGATATGGCTATACAGGGTGAGATGAAAAAACTGCAACCAACTTTAGACTGCTGTCATTTCTAAGCCACTCGGCCGAAAGCTGTTAAAATTATTCCAGTGACAGCTCATTATGTTGTTTACAAGGGTACAAAAGCATTTTGATGAGAGTTTTCCAGAAAAAAAATTATTCGTGATGGAATTCAAGCGTGATAGTGTGATTTCTTTATATTTGACTGGAAAACCACAAGTGGCTGTCGGTAGAGCAATCCAGCATTTAAATATAAATAAATGCCGCAGACCAACATTGGGGAAGCGTGTGTATTTAAATATAAATAAATGCCGCAGACCAACATTCGGGAAGTGTGTGACGGTTTCATTGGCCGCTTGAAGGCCATAATTCGTGCCAAAGGTGACCAATTCGAAAAAAATCTAAACTTATTCTAAAATTTGATGCTATTTCCAACATTTTTTGCTTTCATTCGATTCAAAAATTCAAAAAAAAGTAAAGTAAAAATTATGGCGTTCGATTTTTTTTGCCGTTTTTTTTTATCTCTCCGTGTATGTCCCATACATATGTTTCATCCGGCCTCACAGCAGTAAAATACTATCAGAACATCGATATTTGATCCCACTTATTAGATACTGCATAGAAATACTTCTTTTTTTGGAGATCGGTTCAGATTTGGATATAGCTCCCATATATATACTGTCATCCGATTTTACGTTTGTTGTGCCTAAAAAGTATAATGGGTTTTTTTAGAATGTTTTATCAGAGATTATCATTCCCAGAAAACTGAAATTTTTTAGAATATGTTTTCAACCATCATAAACGACCATGAGACTCGTAAATTATTTATTTCAATATGAATTAAACAATTTTTTTTCATTTAATTTAATAAATATTTTTTGGTTTTACAATTGAACCTTTTGTCGGCAACATCCATTGATGTTCATATTTTTTTTGTTTTTTTTTTTGGTTCCCAACGAGACACCCATTTTCCAACAACATTGCCAACAAATTAAAATTAATACATAGTTTAATAACTACTACCATCCTTGAGGTAGGCGGGAAAAAAGCCCAGCTAATGAATACCTAATAATTTATGAAAACGGCTTCTGTTTCATATCTTTTTCTTTGACTTCGGCTATGGTAATTAAAAATCCACTGAATGTGGTCACGCATTTTGTAAGAAGCCCATTCAGAAGTTTACCCAATGCATTGCCAATTCACAGCTTGGATTACCTTACGCACCTGCTCTTCGCCCAATTCCAGTCATTCATTCATTCAATCATCTGATGTGCGGTCCATGCAGACAGTCATTTGGACCTACCACACATATCTATCTTTTTTTACTATTTAATTCCATTCATTCATTTTTTTGCTTTGGCTTGTTACGCTTTGATGCTTAAGGTGCTGAAGAGCAATCACAGACGACGACTGGTGGTCATAGTCGCTGGTGTTATTATTTGTTAATAGTGTGACATAATATTATGGAGCATTATATTCCAAAAAATAAAAAAAAATGTTCGTTAATTTGTTTACGGGCCATATTCACTGGCGACCAAATGTATTGGGTGGAGACGAAGGCCATGCGTTGGGATTTATGCGACGATTGTTTCAAGAACTCGAAGCCAATGATCGAGCATTTTTGATTATGACCATTAACGACTTCAAAGGAGATTTTTAGGATTTAATATTAAGAACTAGTTTCAAGGATGCTCATGACAATAATTTGGACACTTTAGGAGATCCTAAGGGACACTAAAACGCCTATATGAGGAGTTTTCAGGTGATATTTCAACCATTTTTAAGGACTATAAAAGGACAATTAATCAGATTGTGTAAGAATTTGATTTTGTAAGGACTAAGACTACATAGGTCTTTTAAAAACTATAAAGTAAGATAAAAAATATAAAATAAATAAAAAATAAATACAAAAAATAAAAAAATTATAAGTATAGATAAAAAACTGTAGAAAAGTCAAACGATATAATTTTAAATTTTTTTTTTAATTTTATTGAATGAAACAAAATTAAGTAAAAAAGCTGTAAGTTCGGCCGGGCCGAACTTTGAATACCCTCCACCATTTGGTACAAATTTGGCAATTTTCTAAAAAATAAAATCCGTTAAAAATTCTGTTAAAATCTTAAAAATACCGAATGTAGCCGTATATTAGGATCTCTACGACGACGTGGAACTGCACGGGCGACTTTTGTCACAAGCTATTACCATATTCAAATGCGAAACTTGAAAAAATATGTTTATATACATCGTCTTAGAATTTTACGCTGATCAAGAATATATTTACTTTGTTGGGTCTAAAATGATTATTTCGATGAGTTACAAACGGAATGACGAACTTAATATACCCTCCATACTATGTATGGTGGAGGGTAAAAAAATTGGAAATAGCATCAAGTTTTAGAAATTGGCATCAATTTCGAATTGGTCTCCTTTGGCACTAATGATGGCTTTCAAAGGCCAATGAAACCGTAACACGCTGCCCGAATCTTGCTCTGCGGTATTTTGGTCCATTACCGACGAAGCGCTTGCTTGAGGTGATCGACACTTTGGTATTTTTTTAGTGCCAACCTTGCTTTCCAAAATATTCCAGACACAATAGTCCAACGGATTGGTATCCGGAGATTTTGGTGGCCATTGTGTGCTGGAAATGAAGCGAGGAACCTCATTTTGTAACCATTCTTGGGTGAAGAGTGCTGAGTCTTGTGGGAATGTCCAAGGTCTGCGGCCAAAATGTTTGCGTGCCCAAGGCTTTAATACACCCTCCAGAATATTTTCGCGATAATATTTGGCATTTAATCTGATGCCAAGGTCGATTAATACTAGCGGAGAGTCACGATCAGATGTTATGGCGGCCCACACCATCATCATGGCCGGCGCTTGAGTTCTGGTGGCCAACCGAAGGTGCACATTTTCATCTGACCTCTTAGGCAAGTAAACACGATCATTTGTTTGTTTACAAACTGCTGGACAACGAATGTTTTCTTATCGGAGAAAACCAAATTCGGCAGTTCACCACTTTCGGCCAAGCGAAGCAACTCTTTAGCTCTTTTGAGTCTATTTTCTTTTTGTTGCGGTGTAAGTTCTTGCACTTTTTGGAATTTCAATGGCTTTAGCCCGAGCTCGTTTTTCAATATTTGCCGAATAGAATATTGCGATATGTTCAGCTCACCAGCCATTCGGCAACTGCGACGCGGGTTTCGATCAAGTCGCTTCTTTACATTTCGAACCAAATTTCTGCTGATGTTGTTGTTTTCTTCCGTTCACTTGCTTGATGTCGGGCTACGTCGCGCTACCAGTATCACGATAACGAGCGATGGTACGAGACACAAAAGATTTATTCACATTTAAATGCTGGAGTGCTCTAACGATAGCCACTTGTGGTTTTCCAGCCAAATATAAAGAAATCACACTATCACGCTTGAATTCCATCACGAATACCTTTTTTCTGGAAGATTCTCACCATAATGTTTATGTACGCTTGTAAACAGTGTAATGAGCTGTCATTGCAATAATTTTAACAGCTGTCGGAGGATTGGCAGTCTGAAGTTGGTTGCAGTTTTTTCATCTCACTTTGTTCTTTGAGTTATTTCTCAATCCCTGTTAGTGGGAATTCGAAGAAAATTTTTCATGATTTTTTAGGAATATAATGTGCGGATTTTCAAGGTGTTTTATGGACTGAAGAAGGGGTTTTCAAACAACATCTTGACGACTTAAAACAAGACCTTTTAAAGGATTTTCAAGGGGTTGTATTCATTTTAAGGACTTTAAAACCGATCTTTCCAGAGGGCTTTCATTCAGATCGGCAATAATATCAAGTGGACTTTTAAGATATGTTCTCAAGGACTGTTAATTTAATATATTTGGACTTTAAAGAATATTTTTTAAAATCTTTTAAGAGAATTTAAGGAAGACTCTGAAGTTTTTCCTGACCTTATAGGGGTGCTTTTAATATGAATATTTTTAATTTAATTTTTTTTAAATATGAAGTTATTTCAAGGACTTTTAAGAATTTTTTCGTGCTAAAAACAGCGATTTCTAGCGTGTTCAAGACTTTTGGGGAGATTTTTGTTCGGGACTAATTATTGAAGCTTTAAGGACTTCTATGCAAGATTTATTCAAGAATCTTTAAACATAATTTTTGAGGTCCACCAAGGACACAAACTTAGCCTGTTTACCCTCAGCTATATGGCTAGAGAGGGTATATATCATTTGATACGGCCAGAACATAGCTAATCGAAATAACGGTTTTAGACCAAAGAGGCCTAGCTCATGGGACAAAATCCATTTTAGGATATTTAGAGTAGTTCTAGCGATGTCCGCCCATCTGTCTGGCTGGCTGGTGCGAACGATAACTATCGAAGGGAGTATCCGATTTGGTCTAAACTTGGTACATCGTAATATTACTGTCAAACTAAAATTGAGGTCGGAGATGGGTCGGGTCCTAATATTTCCATCAGTGCTTGGTCAGGTGAAAAAATTGGTAATACGGTCCACTCCATCGAGTACCTCACCCACAGAGGGTCAACATTTTTAATAACCATAAAAATCATAAAACATCCATGAAGCTTATAAAACGCGAAATTGTTGCAAAATATTTCGGCGTAATTCTGTTTACTGTTGTTTTTATAAAAAAAAAAACAACGTTTACTTATTTGTGGATAAAGATGGTAAATTTTTTTCATTGCAAATTTTCACAAAACAATAGTCCACCCTCTCATCGTAAAGTTATTAAGACGATTCTTGAGGATTATAAGAGTTTTGTATTATAAGGACATTGGCTTGGGGAACTGTCCGAGCCACGACCGCAGGTTTCGTGAACATTTTAGGGAAATTGTCTCAATATATTTTCCGGAACATTTTAATTTCTTGTTTTTCAAATTCATATTCCACCCCATTATTCGCATTGCATCAATGTCTCACCAACTGACCGACATCTTGCATAGACTTAAGATGACCATTTTATTGCGACGGATTGCCAAATATTTCTCTTGAATATTGAAATTGAAACCCTTGCTTTGGTTTTGGATTTTGAGCCGCTAAGTGGCTGTGACTTTACATGTCAACGGAATGCTTCTGAGGTGGAAATGGAGAAGTACAGTGAAGCCTTTACAGACATGGTATTTTATCTAATTCGAAAAATATGTATTTTTTGTGCTCCAGGACATGTGTCGTTAAAATGTATGGGACAAGGCTGAAATTCCCCTCAGGTTTGGCTTATTATCTGTTCCGGAGCCTGCAGGAATGTAAATATTTTACTCCGGTAACCAATTTTTCTTCCTGATATCGAATAAAAATCATTGTAAAATTACAGCTCTTTCTGTAGTCATTCGAATTGTTTTTGATATAATTCGTTACATTTCATGTGTAATTCGAGAATTTTATTTGTAATTCGAATTATTTCAGTTATAATTCGATAAATCCAATTGTAATTCGTATGATTCCAGCAGAAGTTCGAATGATTCCTTTTATAATTTGAATTTTTCTGATTTGTTTCGCAAGTTATGCCACATAAAAGTATTGAAAATTGTAATCCTTTGTGGGTAAGGTACCAGAAAGGATTCGCAGATATATATCACCTTCACAACAGATCTTGTGATAGCAAACATGGTTGTATGTGTAAAATTTGAAGAGAGTTGGAGGCTTATTTGGCTTTCTTTGAGGGTTTTGTTTTTCAGGAACCAGAAGGAATGGTCCGATCTCTACCATCTTAATAACAAATCTTGTGTTGAAGGAAATATTGACATGTGTCAAGTCTGAATGGAATCGGATGTTAACTTCGCGTTTTATGAATAGTACTATTCATAATGTTGACCCTTTGTGAGGGAGGTTCCAGAAGGGGTGGTCCGATATATCCCTTCTTCATAGCAGATCTTGTGTTAGTAGAAATAATGGGTTGTGTGAAATATGAAGAGAACCGTATTATTTCGGATTTTATAATCGTTTCGGTTATTCAAAATTATGACTCCTTGTGGGGGGAGGGTTCAGAAAAAATGGTCCGATCGCTACCATCTTTTTAACAGATCTTGTGTTGATGGAAATATTGAGATGCGTCAAGTCTGAATGGAACCTGATGTTAATTTCGCGTTTTATGAGCATCATTGCTATTAAAAATTTTGAACCTTTGCGGGGGAGGTTTCAGAAAGAGTGAAAGAGCGATATATTCTATCTTCACATCAGACATTTGGTGAATAAAAATATTGTGATGTGTGTAATTTGAAGACAATCGGACTCTTACATAACTTTTTTAAGAGTTATAATTATTCAAAATGTTCACCCATTGTGAGGGAGGTACTTCATGGAATGGACCGGTATTGTCCATTTTCTCACCTGACCCAGCACTGATACAAATATTAGAATTAGCAAAGTTGGAGCCAAATCGGATTATGCTTTTTCTTCCTGTGCAGTAAAATATTTTTTTTTGTGTGAGAGGTACCAGAAGGACTGGACTGATATTGCCCAACTCCGAACTCGATCTAAGTTTGATAATAATGTTACGATGTACCAAGCATGGACCAAATTGGACACTCCCTTTGGGAGTTATCGTGCGTATCAGCCAGACGGACGAACGGGCGGACATCGCCAGATCGACTCCAAATGTCCGGAAACGGATTTGGTCCAAAGACACCTTGGGTCTAAAACTGTTATTTCAATGAGGCACGTTTTGGTCATATCAAATAACATATAGCCTCTCCAGCCATATTGCTGAGGGCATAACAAGTAAAAAAGCAGTAAGTTCGGACAGGCCGAACATTGAATACCTTCCACCGTTTGGAAATTTCCAAAAAATGTAAAATTAATACATAAATAAATTAAATCCGCTAAAAAATCAGTTGAAATCTTAAAAATACCGAATATAGCCGAAATAGGCAACATTTCTATCAACACAAGATCTGCTTTAAATCTGTCCTGGTAGAAATCAGAACATTCCTACAATATTCAAAGACGAAACTTGAGAAAAATACGATTAATGTAGCTAAAATCATCAAAATAGCGAATATTGAGAGAAACCGTTATATCGGGGATATAGAAAGACATGGACCTGCATAGAAAAATTTCTGTCACAGGCTGTAGTACATATTAGGAACTTCTAATACGAAATTTCTAACAATTTCGGTGAAAAATGTCCCGTTGTAGGTGGGCTATACGATATTGTGAACCTATATGGACATTTCTCTTCCAGGGGGTGCTCAGAATGAACATCTAGTATTGAAAAATGATTACAATAGACGAACGGACGGACGGACAGGGCTAAATCGTCTTAGAATTTTACGCTGATCTAGAATATACACACTCTGTCGGGTCTAAAGTTATTATTTCGATGAGTTTCAAACGGTTCTGGAACAGAGCATCAATAAAAGCCTATCTTTGCAGTGCTTAACATCTTTGAAAATAAGTGTGCCTCTGAGATTTTCTCAAAAAAGCATAAAATTGTTATTCAAGATGTTAAAAAATCTGCGAATCGACCTTTAATTTCTGGCACTCACAGCAATGATTGTTTATTTGCTAATTTAGATTTTCAGTATATTCCAAAATTACGAGTTTTTCGTGGAATACCTGTTCCCCGATACCAATATGTTACCACAACAGCAACAACAATCCCCTCCATATAGGCTTAAGTAACTTTGGCGGATAGAAAAGCAGTTAACAGCTATGGATTTTTAGCCAAACGACATCTGGCATGATACTTCCAACAGCAGCAGCAGCAGCAGCATATCGTCAACGGCCGCATTACCGTCACCGCCGTCATTCGCAAACTTCGTCGTCATACCGTCATACATTCATTCAGACGTCCAATTAAACTGAATGCTCTGCTCTATTTAATGTAATTCACATAAATTGCTCTGGTTATGCCGATGCCGACATAGAAGGGTCGGTCATAACATTGCGTTTGCTGATTTTTGTTGTTATCGTTGTTGTTGTTGTCGCTAAGGCTTACGTCACTTTCTTCTACATCGTGTAAGGGCCAAGTGCTATCGATGTTAAAGACATGAGCGACGACCATTCACAGCGTCTCTTTAGCATGATTTACACTTTGAAAATTGGACAGTTCGAATGTCTGAATGGACGTTTGGGTTGTTGTTGATGTTGTTGTTTTTGTTTTCCTTTACTTTCTGTTTGGGTTGATGTTTTGCACTTTCAACTGACACGCCTCGTTTTAATGAGAGTAACAATAGAGAGATTACAGAGAAGTCAATGGAGTGAACTGGTGTATGGCTAACAATAGCGAATCGGACAAATGATTTTGCAAGTAATTTAATTTATTATTTTTAAACAAAGCTTAAATTGGATGGATAGTCGCAGGTGATTGGCATTAATTCAGGCAGTTGTTAAAACTACCCAACTGAATTATGACTGTAAATTAAATTCCACTTTTGGAATACCTATAAAAATCAAATC
This sequence comes from Musca domestica, assembly GCF_030504385.1. Taxonomy (NCBI): domain Eukaryota; kingdom Metazoa; phylum Arthropoda; class Insecta; order Diptera; family Muscidae; genus Musca; species Musca domestica. The sequence continues at coordinate 22,949,281 of NW_026712409.1, read as the reverse complement.
TCCAAAACCCCCTAGAAGATAGACTCTCAACAAAAGTCATTTATGAAGTACGACATAGTAAGCGTAAAGAAAGTCGTCCATGAATAGATGATCTATTAAAGACATTTTATATGTTGAGCATATATTACAGGACCTCCTCGAATTGAAAGCCCGTAGAGGTCTTCCATACATCTTCTTTTATGCATAGAGGACTTGTTGTCGAAAACCTATAAAGGAACTTATAGAAGGGATGTATACCCTGAGTCGATCTAGCTATGTATGTCCGTCAGTCCGTCTGGCAATGTTAATTTGTAATCACTCTACAGGTCACAATTATGGCCTGATCCTCATGAAATTGCAGGTGGGGCTGTGGTCAGAATAGAAAGCCATTGCTTGGATTGCTAAATTTATAAACGCCTACGTTTGAGCATGTTTTCCAAGGGCTTATATCTTAAAAGGATTTAAAGGATTTGATTAAATTATGATGATGATTTGAGAAGATTTTTTCAAGGATTGTTAAGGTCACAAACTTTGTTTTTTATGGAATCCATTTTAAGAACTATCCCAGCCATAATGAGCGATGTTTTAAGGACATTTGTATACCCTCCACCATACTATGGAGGGTATATTAATTTTGTCATTCCGTTTGTAACTCCTCGAAATACTCATGTCAGACCCAACAAAGTATATATATTCTTGATCAGCGTAAAATTCTAAGACGATTTAGCCATGTCCGTTTGTCTGTCTGTTGTAATCACGCTGAATGAATCTTTCGAACAAATGGAGATAGAAGGCTAAAATTTTGCACACATGTATATTTTGCCAGTTCGTAAATGAGCCATGTAGGTCCAAGTTATCATATAGCCCCCATATAACGGTACCTCCCGATATTCGGAATTTTGATGATTTTAGCGACATTATTCACCGGAATTGTTTCAAATTTGGCATTTGAAGTTCGTAATGTATACTACAGCCTAAGACAGAAAATTATTTGTGCAGGTCCACGTCTTCGTATAGCCCCCATATAACAGTACCCCCGATTTTCGGTATTTTGATGATTTTAGCGACATTATTTACCGGAATCGTTTCAAATTTGGTATTTGAAGTTCGTAATAGATACTGCAGCATCTTTGTATAGCCCCCATCGTCTTCGTATAGCCCCCATATACCGTACCCCCCGATATTCGGTATTTTGATGATTTTAGCAACATTATTTACCGGGATTGTTTCAAATTTCGCATGTGAAGTTCGTAATGGATACTTCATCCCATGCCAGAAAATTGTCTGTGCAGGTCCATGTCTTCGTATAGCCCCCATATAACGGTACCCCCTATATTCGGTATTTTGATGATTTTAGCTACATTATAAACAGATTTTTCTTCAAGTTTCGCATTTAAATATTGTAATAACTTATTACAAAAGTTGCCTATGCAGGTCCACTTCGCCGTATAGGCATTTTATCGGAAATTGTCAAATTTGAACCAAATGGTGGAGTGTATTAAAAGTTCGGCCCGGCTGAACTTACAGATTTTTTACTTATTAAAAGCCATATCTTTATGAATTTTTAACAAAACTTTTATGAAAAAAATTCTCAAGGAATGTCAAATTTATAAAAGTGGGCTTTTGAAGAGTGTTTCAAGGAGCAAAGTCGGATATCCTCTATATCCCAAAAACTAATATTAATATTATTAGAGAGGGATTAATCTACCCACAAGGAACATGAAATAACAAATATATTCGTTGAAAGTGGGGAAACAATCATTCAAAATACCAAAAATATGGGTGTGATACCTTAACGTGGTTCGGTATATGACATTTTCAACAACAAACATCCTGAGAGCAATATCAATTATTGGAAGTAAAAGAAAATCTTTAGGATGCACCTTAAAAAGGTATTTTATATATTCAAGGTCTTCGATGAAAAAAGGTGCAATGTTGTTTAGGGAACCCATTATATCGTCAAGGAGGTCTTTGCTTATTGTTGAAACCCTTACATTACTAATATGGAAATATTTAAATAAATCTTGAAAGATTTAAATAAATCTTGAGCCGAGAGCAGCGTGACCGTTGTGCCACTAAAGTATCAATTTTGACACTTTTTTGGGCTTTGATACCTTTGTGCCACTTTTTTTTATTTTGATCCTAAATGAGCCACTTTTTTAATTTTTGTGCCACTTTTTTATACATTGTGCCACATTTTTTAAACCCTCCATCATAGTAGGAAGGGTATATTAAGTTTGTCATTCCGTTTGTAACACCTCGAAATATACATTTTAGACCCCACAAACTATATATATTCTTGCTCAGCATAAAATTCTACGTCGATTTATCAATGTCCGTCCGTCTGTTCGTCTGTGGAAATCAATCTAGCTTCCGAATGAAATGAAATAAGGTGAAGTAAGTGCAGGTCTACGTCTTCGTATAGCCCCCATATATCGGCATTTGTATGATTTTAGCGAAATTTTTAATCGGAATTGTTTCAAACTTGGTATTTGAAGTTCGAAGGAGATTGTCTGTGTAGGTTCACGTCTTCTTATAGCCCCTATATAACGGTACCCCGATATTCGGTATTTTGATGATTTTAGCGACATTATTTCCGGGAATTATTTAAAATTCTGTATTTGAACTTCGTAATGGATACTACAACTTATGCCGGAAAATTGTCTGTGCAGGTCCACGTTTTATAACCCTAATGTACCTCCCTATATTCGGTATTTTATTTATTTTAGCTACATTATAAACAGGTTTTTTTCAAAGTTTCGCATTTAAATATTATAATAGCTTATGACAAAATTTGCCTATGCAGGTCCACGTCGTCGTATAGACCCTAATATACGGCTACATTCGGTATTTTTAAGATTTTAACAGAATTTTTAACCGATTTTATTTATTTTTTCTTTTGTGAAAATTTCCAAATTTTTACCACATGGTGGAGGATATTCAAAGTTCGGCCCGGCCGAACTTACAACTTTTTTGCTTGTTTTAAATAAAATGTGAAATAAATTGTGCCACTTTCTGTGCCACCATTTAAAGAGATATGTGCCACTTTTTTTAAGAAATTATACTTTTTGTGATACTTTTTAAAAATTACCAGCGGTCACACTGGCCGAGAGTATAAAAGTCTACGATCCCTCAAGAAGTGCTCTTTAAAATTTCGTGTTTGTGGCGCCGAAATTTTTTTTATTATTATTATGAACCTAGATATACCCGACAGAGTTTTACCAAATGGAAAAATTTGGTTGAATATGAAAAAATCTATCCAATTTGGGCCGATATTATATATGGATGGTTATATTATATATGGATGGTGGACAATAGCCACAAAATCGGATGTAGATGTATGTCGAACCCTTTTCGATAAAATTTGGCAGAGGTATTTTCAAGCGGTATCTGATATCCGATATCAAATGTCATTGTTGTGGAGTGCATATTACGCATGTGAGGGACTTTAGTACCAAATCGGATGAAACATATAGCTATTGCTACGTATATCTGAAACGATTTTCACCAAATTTCAAGTACTTATTTCTAGTATGAATTTAGTCGGAATTGCCAAGATTCTGTTCATTTGGGCTGATATTAGCCATTTGGTGCACAAAAAACCTGATATCGGAAAAAAGATATGTATGGGAGCTATATCCAAATCTGACTCGATCTCGGTAAAATTTGGCGCAGGTATTTTTGAGCTCCATAAATTATCTGGTACCAAATATCATTCTTGTGGAGTGCATATTACGCATGTAAGGGACTTTAACACCAAATCGGATGAAATATATATATAAAACACGTTTGTGGATCCGAGAGTGCCTCAGAAGGCCATCTTTAATAATCCACATTTTAAATACCTTTAAAATTCACGTTTGCGAATTCAAGAGTCCTTCAGAGAATCTAATTTAAAATTATCGTTTTGGGCTATCAAAATTACTCCTTTTTAATACCATAGCTTGTTGCTTTGAGAAAGCATATATAAAAATCCACCATTGTGGATTTGACAACCCCTCAGAAAGTCTGCTTTAACCTCCTCTTTGACTGCCAAAATACTTCAGAAATTTTCTTTAAAGTTCCAAGTTTTTGGTTCCGAATGTTCTTCGGAAAGAAATCTTCTTTAAAATTTCCGTTTCTTTATTTACATAAAAAACTGAAGCTCTCTTCATTATTTTTTATTTACTAGTATTTAAAAAATAAGCTACAGCTCAAATTTTCATAAAATTATTGCTCACTTTACAAACGGAACAATACGAATAAATGAATCATTTCATTGTTATCATTCTGAAAAACGACTAAAATACTATTATTATTTGTGTTATTCATTATTTCAATATGCAACAGATATTTAGATTTCTTTTGCATAATTTTATTGAAAAACTAATTAAAATGATTCATATTCGACAGAAGAAGCCGAAACAAAATCTATTTGCAAGGCATTGTGTCTTGAAGTTAGAAAGAGGAATATCAAAACAAAAAACTGAACTGATGCATGTCCGCCATAGACAAAGATCTGTAATGGCAGTACAATCACCGCCACCACCTCCATCACATGAATGAGGGTGTGGACCACATTTAATGACTAGATCAAAGTAACAAACTTAGTTTTTTATTTCTTTTCGAAATTTATTCATAAAAATTAATTTAATCTAGTCTATCTTTCAAAATGCGAACCTAACCCAAAAACTGTATTTTTTGGTGATTGAATTCTTTGCCGAATAAGACGCAGTTGATTTTTTGTCGGGGAGAGGTTAATTAATTTTGATCTGAATACAATTGCATGATCGCTTGCGCTCTACTGTACATCTTAATTGAAATATCTCATTGACCTTGGCATTTAAATCGATTCAATAGTGAAATGCATTTGTCTTTGTTTTTTTTTTTTTTTTGCTTTTTTGAGTGATGGACTTTTGATGTGGTCAGTGGAGTCATTTTTTTCTTTGCTTTTTTTTTGGTTAAAATATTTTGGTTAATTTGTTTAATTGTTTAACAGCTATTTGGGTTGAACCCACATTTATGTATTTTGATAGAGATATTTATGGCGGAGTTTCATTATTTATGGCAAAATGCTTTCTATGCTGGTTCAATTGCACAATGTTAACTTCGTATGATGTGGGTTAATATGTGTCTGAGTTTACACGAAAGAGGGGAAGCATATTTTAATCAATACCATTTGAAGATGGTAAAAGTATCCTTTACCTAGCAGTACCATAACAGCTATTTTTCACACTATTTCCAAAATTTTACTAATTTTTGTTTTCTATTTTTGTATCAACGTGCAAGGTTTAACCGTCATCCACTTTTTTGGATACCAAAAGAAATCATTGGAAACATTTAAAAAAAATTTTAACATTTTTAAAATATAAAAACTTGGAAACTATACTTTTTATACCCTACAACACTATGTGTTGGGGTTATTATAAGTTTGATTGGGCCAACAATTTTGGATTCCCACATAGGAAAGTATATATGGATCGTCCTAGCTTGCCGAGTTGAGAAAATCTAGCTATGTATGTCCATCCGTCCGTCTGTCCGTCTTCACGAAATTAAGAATGGTGGTGGCGCTGGAGCCAGAAGAGAAGCCTATTGCTTTTGGAGATGATCGCATAATATTTAGGGATTAAAATGGACAAAAAACTGAAAAATCTCCTGGTTTTGTCGCAATTATAGACCAATCGACGCGGAAGTTAGCATGGGGCTAGAGCTTAGGGCTGAGCAGGTGCCATCCAATTTTGATGGTCATCGGGTAATATTTAGTGGGTGAAATAGACCATAACATTTCAGGTCAATTCTGACCGTTACGCAGATGCCGATAATAAATATATCGGATATATATAGCGTAATATGTACAATGTTAGCTAGAATGCACATTCTCATGAATGGCTGGATCGATTTTGACAAATTTTGTCAATTCAGAATACCCTCTTGGCATAAAAGTATGAAATCTAAAAAAATCGCATAAAAATATGCAAACAATGATGTTAATATAGATTTTGTAGTATTTACAACACAGGTTGGGTTTATTATACACAGATTGCAATTATCGTCCAATTCTCACAAAAATTTTCACCAGGGTAGGGTTGGGCTCAGAAGGGCTAAGCTTATTGTTTTCTACGATTTTCGCAATATATTTAGGGGCTGAAATGGACCAACAACTAAAAATGTTCCTGATTTTGCAGCCGTTATAAAGGTCAGAAATAGAAAGCAAAGGACACGAACTCTCGCATGAAGTTAGAGTTTAGGATAGCGGATAGAATGGACCACTACTTTTGTGTGAAAAATATCAACATTTTCATTCTACCGAAACGCTGAAAATAACCTACAGGCGAAATCAAAAATACACAAAAGACGAACTTCCGGTTTTTATGCTGATTTCTTTGACAAATATAGCCAAATATAGTAGACAAGCAAATAATATAGATGAGTATAAAATTTGGAGATACAGAGAGAGAGAGATAAAAGAAGCCCGCTTTTGGAGATGATCGCAAAGCCAAAAGCAGAAAAAATTTCCTGATCACACAATTGAAACCAATCGACACGGAATTTTGCATGAGAAGAGAGTTAAGGACAGGGAAGAATTCTAGCGTTTTGGATAACCATTGGATTATATTAAGTAGTAAAATTGAGCACAACTTCTAACAGCACGACGGAGTGCGTAAATATTGGGCAAATGTCCCTGGTCAAAATGCTAAGGGTAATATCTGGGCAGTGCTCCGTGACATAATTTCAAAAGCGAAATCTTCCAAAATGGATTTGGACGTATAGGAGCTTCTAATATATTGTAGTGCTGTAGGGTTTTACATGGTCGGCCCCGCACGGCTATAGCCTTTGGTTACTTGTTTTACATTTAAATTTATTTTCTGAATTTTGGAATTAGGATTACTGTTGGAGTGTAGGATAAGGGTATGTACTAAATAGTACTAAATGTAGTATAGTTTGGACAAGGGAGAACCGATAGGTCTGTAATCCCGAAATTAGAAATTAAGATTACTGTGAGAGTGTAGGATTGGTTTATGTAGGAACTTTTGGAAATTCATACTTATTTGTATTAAATTTGGTACAAATTGGATTTGGGTGAACCTTTAGTCCTGAAATTTGAAATTCTTTTTGGCAACAAGTACTTACTATTATCGACCACTCATTTCCAATTTTGCTCTATAATTGCCTCTAACTTATACGAAATCCACTTATTATGCCCTCAGCTATAAGGCTAGAGAGGGTATATTTCATTTGATACGGCCAAAACGTGCCTCATCAAAATAACGGTTTTAAACCTTAGGTCTCTTTGGATCAAATCCGATTCGGGATTTGAAGTCGATCTAGCAGTGTCCGTCCACCCGTCTGTCTGTCTGGCTGGTCCACACGACATCTCCCGAATGAAGTATCCGATATGGTCCAAACTTGGTACATAGTAATATTATTATCAAACTTAGATCGAGTTCGGAGATGGGCAATATCGATCCACTTCTTCTGGTACCTCCTACAGAAAAAGTCAAAGGACTCTTAAGGGAAATCATTTTAACGATTCATGGCTCTAATACACAATGATATAAGAGTCCGATTATATTCAAATTACACACATCACAATACTTTTATTAACCCAAGTTCTGGTGTGAAGATATAATATATCCTTCTGGTACACCTCAATATTTCCATCATCGGACCATATCTTAAAAAGCATCGAACTCTCTTTAAACATTTTTGCTAAAACAAGATCTGTTGTGCAGATGTATCTCTTGGCACCTCATCCTCAAAGGGTAACAATTTTCAACATTTATATATGTCATTACTTCCAAAACAAGTCAGCGATTCTTTCAAACTAGCTATATCCAAATATTTTTCTTAACCAGAATTCTGATATGAATACGTACTTTATCGAAAATTTATGAAATCAAGAAAAAAAAAATGAATATAAAAGTTCGATTTCCTTCAAATTTAGCTCATATCAATTTTTATTCTTATTAGATGGAATAACTTGGTCCGCTATATCTGGTAACTCACGCATATTTCCACATTTTCTAAAAATTTGCACAGATCTCATATAAAGTATAGGTAGTAGTCGATGTAGGCCAAATCTGGTACGTTGTAATATTTTTATTAGTATTAGGTCAGATACGAATTGTTCAGTATTGTCCAACTGCTTCGGAACCTTCCCATAATCATAACTCAACGCTGGGGGTATACATCTATCTGCAAAACCAACTATTACTCTTTAACTTTTTTTTTTTTGTTTTTTGAAAATGTTTAACTTTTGTGGGGGATGAGCCAAAAAGAGTGGACCCATATTGCCCTTCTTCGAACTTGATCTAAATTTGACAATAATATTACGATGTACCAAGTTTGGACCAAATCGGATACTCCCTTCGAGAGTTATCGTGCTCACCAGCCAGACAGACAGATGGACGGACGGACATGGCTAGATGGGCTCCAAATGTCTTGAAACGGATTTGGTCCAAAGAGACCTAGGGTCTAAAACCGTTACTTCGATGAGGCCATATGGCTGAGGGTAAAATAATGATCTTAAAAGGAACTTATAAATTATTTGTAACACCCTAATTACCAAATCCCAATAACTTTAGGTATTCATTTATTGCAGTCCAAAGGGGTTTGGATCAACAGCAACATGTGTGGTCCGCTCTTCTATAGTCTTTGCTTAATAATTTTGTTTTATTCAATGTAGAAAATATTCCATTATCTAAAACATTTCCTGCTACACTTTATGATTCAATACAACTTGTTATGTTTTCATAGTTTTCACTCAAGCATTAAACACTTCTTAGTCATAAAATCATGGCATACTTATTTCAAAATTATATCAAATTTAAGAAATCTTAAATTTTGGTCATTCGTCAGAACATTAATAAAACAAAACAAATATTTCAGAGAATAACTTTAAAACTTCCTATATCCGGCGCCACAAAAATATTCTACAACCAACAAATTATGACAAGCATATAATTGTGGAGCACCTTTGGATGTGAACAGCTCAATAGCCCTCGGCAACCAAGTGTAACTGGGGTGTGGGTGTTGGAGTTCTGGTCAGACAATTACACGGAAGAGTGTGAAATCCATTATCTCCAAGTTTCATTTGTTTTGTAGAATAAAATAATTTTGAATTTCATGGCATTTAGCGTCTGAAATAATTATAACAATGAGTAATGAATTCAAAATCTCCAACTTAATGCCAACAAGATTGTATTAATTAATAAAAAAATATATGGTTATTATGGTTTAAATTTGTAATAAAAATAAGAAACTTTCGAAATTCTTCATGCAAAAAAATTTTGATATTTGAAGGACATCGAAGTTTCACCAATAAACTAAAAAAATCACATTCTGCAAAAAAAAAAAAACAAAACATAAACCAAAAACAAGTAAGCAAAGGCTACAGTCGAGCGGGGCCGACCGTTGAATACCCTACAACACTATAATAAACGATATAGTTTATATAGGCGAGACACTCGAAAGAATTCCACAAGATATTGTGACAAATAATAAAAGAAAACCATCAGGATTCGTTCTCTAATTTTCGAATAATAGCAACTCAAACTAATTTGCTCATTTCCAATTTATTGGTAGATGTTGCACTTAAATGGTCTTCCTAGATCCGGAGCCAATATTTCCCAAAGACCTATAATCTCTCAGAAGTGGCAAAAGATTAACATTTATTATTGGTTTTTGACTGAAACGCATCTATATTTGATACAGACATTTGACTATATTCTTCAACGAAATCAGCGTTAACGAAATAGTTAGAAGTGCGTCTTTCCTGTATTTGTGAATTCTCCAAAAAGTCACTGGAATGGACATTTTCGTATTTTGTCTACAAAAGTTGGCAAACTCCTCCACACATTGAATATTTTTGGATGGCCATCCAAAACTGCTTGGCTTTTGCAATGTCCGGTAACCCCCATACAAATGTGCGTGAGGATCGGGTGATAATTACGACCTGCTGACAATTTTGCACTTTTTTGGTCCATTTCAACCCCTAAATATATGGCGATCATCTCCAAAAAGAGTAGGCTTCTATTCTGACCCTCATCTTATCCCCATGCAAAATTTCGTAAGGATCGGGCCATAATTACGATCTGTATATGATATCCTGATATCCTAACTACTTAGTTTTGTTAGCTGTAGAAATATTACCAAATGTTTAATTCAAAATGAAAATATGCCAAAAATATGACAAAATTGAAAAAATATGAGAAAATTTTATAAAATTAATACTTTCATCTTTAGAGAGATATTTTTATGCGATTTTTTTAGACGTTTTTCCTTTCCTGCCAAGAGGCCATTCTGAATTAATGAGAACTGTCGAAATCAGTTCAGCCGTTCTCGACATATATGAGATCTTTCAAGCATATCTTCTTTGATAGACATATATATCGCATATATTTGCTATATATTCGATTTTTTGGATCTTAACATCAATGTAAAGATCAGAAGTAACCTTGTCATGGCTTTGTGACTTCGCCGGGATTGAAAATATTCGCGGTTTTATGAAAAATTTTGAATTTTTTCAACAAAAAAGATATGGCCTATTTTACCCGCTAAATATTATCCGATGACCACCCAATTTGGTGGGCTTCTTCCCCGCCCTAAACTCTAGCTACATGCGAAATTCCGCGTCGATTGGTCTATAATTGCGACCTGTATAGCTACTGCAAAATCCGAAATTTTTTCAGTATTTGGTCCATTTCAACCCCTAAGCATTTGGCGATCATCTCCAAAAGAAATAGGGTTCTATTCTGACCCTAGCCCCACCTCCATTCTAAATTTCGTGCAGATCGGGCCATAATTGCGACCTGTAGAGTGATTACAAATTAACATGGACAGACGGACAGACGGACAGACGGACAGACGGACGGACGGACATACATATCTAGATCGACTCAGCTCGGCGAGCTAGGAAGATCCATATATACTTTCCTATGTGGGAAATCAATATTTCGTGGTGTTACATAATTTTTGGCCCAATCAAACTTATAATACCCCCAACACATAGTGTTGTAGGGTATAATTAATCGAACTCAATTATTTTGGCATTTGCTGTTGGTATTAACACAATTTTCTCTCTGGCATTTCCCACAATAAATTCAACCATAATAACAACCACTTTCAAATAAAGTTGTTAATAGAGAGTAACAAAACAACATTACCCAAATTATACCGCCCATTAAGAAACTCTAACTAAGAAGCGGATGTAGGAAGTTGGTATTTTCATTCAGCCGTTTTATTTCAATCATAAAGTTTTGAGGCGATTTTTGATTAAAGCTTGGTGTAGAGAATTTATTGTAAATGAAATGTATTAAACAAACGATAAGAAGTCATTAAACAAATTGTTTGAAAAACATGGTGCCATTTTTATGTAGTGGGGTTTCTACGAATAGCTGAATATAAATAAATATTTTAATGGTTTTCCAAGAATCTAGCATAGTATGGAGGTGTTATTTAAAAGGACAACCAAAACTATTTATACACGGTTTTATGCTCCAAGCAATTCCGAGTCACAATTATGACACTGAAGATACTTTAGAAAATACGATTATAGCTCTGGAGGTATTTCAAAACAGCGTCCCTAAAAAATCCAAGAGTATAGCTCAACAAAAAAAAAAAAATAAATAAAATAACAAGTAAAAAAGCTGTAAGTTCGGCCAGGCCGAACGTTGAATATCCTCCACTATTTGGTACAAATTTAGCAGTTTTCAAAAAAAAAAAAAAAATAAAATCCGTTAAAAATTCCTTTAAAATCTTAAAAATATCGAATGTAGCCGTATATTAGGGTCTATACAACGACGTCACAATTTTTTTATAATGTAGCTAAAGGGGGGTTATAAAATGGACAATTTTTTGGCACAGGCTGTAGTATCCATTTCGAACTTCAAATACAAAATGTGAAACAATTCCGGTAAATAATGTGGCTAAAATCATCAAAATACCGAATATCGGGAGGTACCATTATGGGGTATGGGGGCTATACGAAGTCGTGGACCTATATGGCAATACCAAAAGTCCTGCAGACATAATACACATATGAGTAAAATTTTATCAACCTACTTCATTTAGTTCGGAAGCTAGAGTGATTTCCACAGACGGACGGACATCGCTAAATCGACATAGAATTTTATGCTGATCAAGAATATACATGTATACTTCGTTGGGTCTAAAATGTATATTTCGAGGTGTTACAAACGGAATGACAAACTTAATATACCCTCCATACTATGGTGGAGGGTATAAAAATGATTACAGCTCTGGGGGTAATTTTCATTCTATGTCCAGGCTACACATGAACAAAATGTCACTATTTTAGAAGATTAGTACCATTTGAGAACTTTTCGTAACCATTAAGTTCAAGTTTCCAAAAAACCCTTTGGTACATCTATCCAGCAGTCCATAACTGACTTTCATTCTAAATTTCAGAATTTTAACTCATTTTATTATCAAAGTTGAATCAAGTTCGGAGATAGACAATAACCATCCACTCTTACTGGTCGAATTTTTTTTAAAAAATAAAAGAAAAATAGTTTACTGCACAGAAAGAGAAAGGATAATCCGATTTTGCTCCAACATTGCAAATCCTAATATTTTATCTATGCAAGGTCAGGTGCGAACATGGACACTCCATCCCCACAAAGGGCCAAAATTTTGAATAATAATAAATAAGAGTCCTATTGTCTCCAAACTACACTCATTACAATATTTTTATTACATTATTTTTATTACCTTAAACGTGTAATATCAGCCCGAATAGTATGGAATTTTGCACATACAACCAAATTAGGCCTGAAAATAAGTATGCCAAGTTTGATCGAAATCGGTTCAGATATAGCTATAGCTCCAATGTATATTGTACATCCGACTTGTTATTTTAGTCCTCCGCAGCCGTAATATGCACTCTATAACAACAATATTTGGGGAAATATATCAAATGCAGCTCAGAAATACCTTTGTTAAATTTTATCGAGATCGGTTCCGATTTGGATAAAGCTCCCAAATATAACTTCGTCCGATTTACCTTTTATTGTACACCAAACGTCTAATATTTGCCCAAATTGGATGAAATTTGGAACTTACGACCGAATTGAGTCCAGAAGCTAGTATGTCAAATTTGGTGAAGATCAGTTCAGATATAGCTATAGCTCCCATATATATTGTTCATCCGATTTTTTATATTTGTTACCCACAGCCGTAATATGCCCTCCGTAACAACGATATTCAGGGAAATATATCAAATGCAGCTCAGAAATATCTTTGCCAAATTTTATCGAGATCGGTTCCGATTTGGATACAGCTCCCTTATATATCTTTATCAGATTTCAAATTAATTTTGCACCAAAGGGGCAATACAAGTCCGAATTTAAAATATTTCAACTTTGAATTTTAAATTGTAATTATAATCATAGCGTGTATGATTGAATTCTCCCATAAAAACTTTTAATTGTTACGTGGAGCTCTACTAAATTAGCAAAGTGCTGTAGGGTATCATAAAGTCGGCCCCGCCTGACTTTAAGACTTTCTTTACTGGTTTTATATGGTTTGGATGAAGTGGTACCTCACACACATTATCACATATCTCATATAAAGTGAAGGAAGTAGTCGATATAGTACAGACCTGGCACGTCGCATTATTTATAGAGGGTCAAAAATCTTAAAAATTGTAATAGAATTCAAAATATATTTAAATAATCGAACATTGGCGGAGAATATAAGTCTGTCTGCAAAAAGATTAATACTTTTTATTTATTTATTTATTTATTTTTTTTTTGTAAAATCACCACATACACAAATACCAATGTGTAATATTTTTTCTTATTTAACCAAATAGAGCACACATTCTTTGCACTTGGCAATCGAAGAATAACTGGATTTGTTGTAATTGACACTCACATTTCTTTTGGCTCACAGCCAAAGCCACGACACACACACACTCAGAGAGACACAAAATATGCAGTTACATGAATAGGAAGTGACACATTTCAAAGCCGTAAATGGCCTTTCTTTTGCCGTCACCTAAACGAATGTCGCCAGGCAAGTGTCTCAAGAACCAAATTGTGGTAGTAAATGTCATGAAGTCTATGGACGGCGAATTGCAACCACATTATGTCCAACTTATTGACCCAGTTGAGGGAACAACAGAAGAAGAAGAAGAAGAAAAAAGTAACTGCAAATGAAAAAGCTTCCACAAAGAAAGTCATCGATTTTATTAACACTTGGTTGCTGGTATTAATTATGCAATACATTCACTTGATGAATGAAGAAATGAAACAAACAAACCAACAAATGAAAAGTAAATTACGTGGCAAAAACTGAATTATGCTATGAATTGAAAAGAAATGTATTTTGTTGTTGCTTTTTTTACAATTTGTGGATTCAATTATTGCAAGTAATGTTTTAATTAACTGTGAAAATAGGCATTTTTGGAATTTTTCTTTGGATGAGTCAGAGGGATTTTGTGTGAAAGAGAAATTAAACAAAAGACTTAAGACACAAGTGTATTACCATAATTCAAAAGTTGTAAATAATATTTAATGTGTTATAATTTGTTTGTTTTGAATTTTGAATTGAAAATTTTTGAAAAATAAATGTTTTTGAAAGTTGGTAAAAACCAGAAACTCTTTGGAAAAATATAAAGGCCAGGGAGACCTTGACAAAAGTTCTAAATATACAAAGTTTTTCTTAACCAGTAAGGAAAGCTCAAAAGTCGGGCGGGGCCGACTATATGATACCCTACACCACTATGCATATTTAGTAGAGCTCTCGTAAAAAGGTTTATACAGGGCATTTCAGAGCTCTATGAGATATTTGGTACAAAATCAAAATCTATCTAATTCTATCGTGCATTTTACGAGCTATAGCTATCTCTGAACCGGGTTTCTCCAAATTTGACGTATTAGCTTCTAGACTGAATTCGGTCTTATGTACGAAAATTCAGGTGATTTGGGCTGATATTGACCATTTAGTGCACATTTAACCCGAAATCGGATGAAGATATATATGGGAGCTATGTCCAAATCTGAACCGATTTCGATAAAATTTAAAACAGCTATTCATGTGCTCCATCTAATACCTGGTACCAAATATCACGGTTGTGGAGTGAATATTACGAATGTAAAGGTCTAAAACACTAAATCAGATGAAACATATATATGGTTGCTATATCTAAATCTGAACCGATTTTCACTAAATTTGATATACTTGCTTCTAGGCTGAATTTGGTCCGATGTACTAAAATTCAGTCCATTTGGACTTATATCGGCCATTTGGTGCACAATTAATCCGAAATCGGATGAAGATATATATGGGAGCTATATCCAAATTTGAACCGATTCTCACCAAATTCAATAGGGTTCGTCCTTGGGCCAAAAAAATATTGTTTGGAAAATTTCATCTCAATAAAATGCAGGTCGCATATTTTGTTCACAAGAATACATGGACAGACGGACGGACGGACAGACGGACTGACATGCATAAATCGACTCAGAAAGTGATTCTATGAAGGTTCTCAAAAGTAACTATGGGTATATCTCGTTTCCTTCTCCATGTTACAAACAAATGCACAAAGACATAATACCCTTACCACTATGTGGTGTAGGGTATAAAAATACGTAATTTCTGCCAGGAAACGTAGAAAAAAGCCTAACATTTTCCAATTTTGCCAAGAGGTCCAAAAAATTTTGTCAAAAAAAAAACTTTAAAAATGTTCAAAATCACGATATTTTCTGTCAGATATCAATAAAAGATTCACCAATTTTACATAAATTCCCTAAAAAATTGTTAAAAATTCGTAATTATTGGTCAAAAAATCCCTGAAAGCATTCTTTCAAATTCTCAATTTATTTTTATTCTGTATCAAAAATTCAAAATTAAAATTTTTAAAAAATCATGAACACCATAATAACTTGTCAGCAAATCTTAAAAATATTATCAAACACGTTTTGTCTAGAAATCTCCTTAAAAAATAATCGTTAAATATCCCAGATTTTGGTCTGGGATGGCACTGTAAATGAACTGTCAATAAATTTGTATCTTCTCTGCAAAATGATTCCAAAAATCAACGATACTCCATTTCAGAAATTTAGGCAAACCCAAAATTCTTTGCAAATAATCCAAACATGTTTGCACCTGGTCAAAGATTGATTTGTCCGATGTGTCGATAGAATTTTACGAGGAACATGATTCGACCTTTGTAGGAGTGGTAGCAAAAGTAATGAATCCACAGTTTAAAAAATAAAAAATAAAAAAAATTCCAGAGAGAAATATTTGACAAATATTTTGAAAGAGCCAGAACGAGCGAACCGTTAAATCTTATATTTACCCTAGAAAAAAAAATCATTTCCAGAAAAGTTGAATTGTGCAAAATGTTTAATTTCTCACCTAGGAGAAATTGCTATTCGAAAGGTTAAAATTTCGCTTGGCATGTACGAAAAAAAAAACTATTTATCTTTTGTGGAATTTGTACCTTTTTTGTACCATCAGCCATATGCCTTATCTAGACCCTAGGCCTGATTGGACCAAATCCGTTTCCGGACATTTCAGAGTCGATCTAGCGATGTCCGTCCGTCTGTGTGTCTGACTGGCTGGTGCCCACGATAACTTCTGAAGCGAGTATTCGATTTGGTCCAAACTTGGTACATCGTAATATTACTATTCAACTTATATCGAGTTCGGAGATGGGTAATATCGGTCCACTCCTTCTGGTACCTCCCCCACAAAAAAGTCGAAATTTTGAATAATTACAACTCTTATAAAATGTGATGTAAGAGTCCGATTGCCTTCAAATTCACACATCATAATATTTTTATTAACCCAAAGTCTGGAGTGAAGCACCGAACAAAGAGTCAAGATTTTGAATATCCATGAAACTCATACAACGCTAAATTAACATCCGATTCCATTCAGACTTGCTTCATCTCAATATTTCCATTAACACAAAGTCTGTTATAAAAATATTAGAGATCGGACAATTTTTCTGGTGGGGGAGACATATGTCGGGGAGACACAGGGTTCAAGATGTACAAAAAAAAAAAGAATGCGAATCCAACTCTCTTCAAATTGCACACATACAAACACAAACTCTGTCTGCGAAGCCCTTCTGGTGAGTCACCCACAAAGCGTCACGATTTTCAATACTTTTATTTGTCATAACTTGCGAAACAAGTCAGTGATTCTTTACAACTTGCTATATCTAAATATTTCTCTCAACCAAAAACCTGAGATGAATAAGGAATTTACGATTTCGAATAAAATTGGATATAAATTTTTTTGTTTGTCAAATTGAAAAAATCGTATGCGATAAAAAATATGACAAAAATTGAAAAAAATGGAACAAAAGAAATTCACTCATTTATTGGTATATATTTCCGCGATTTTCTTAGATTTTATCATTTTCTGGCCAGAGACCATTCCGAATTGATGGGAATAGTGAAAATTGGTTCAGCGTTTCTTGACTTATAAGCAGAATAGATAAGATATATTTATTTTACATATATATTATTCCTCTTTTGCTATATAGCCGATTTCTTGGCTATCAACATCACTTTAATGTTCAGGAGTGACCTTTTAATGTATTTGTGATTTGGAAATATTCACGGTTTAGTGGAAAATTTTCTATTTTCTTACATAAAAGTTAGGGTCTATGTTACCCGCTAAACATTGTGCGAAGGCCGCCCAAACTGTTGAGCTTCAACCCAGTCCTAAACTCTAACTCCATGTAAATTTCGGCATCGATTGGTTCATAATTGTGACATATTGAGCAACTGTAAAATCAGGAAAATGTTCTGTTTTTGGTCCATTTCAACCCCTAAATATTTTGCAATCATCTCCAAAAACAATAGGGTTCTATTCTGACCTTAACCCCACTCTCATTTTCAATTTCGTGAGGATCGGGCCATAATTGCGACCTGTAGCTTGATTACAAATTAACATGGACAGACGGACAGACGGACGGACGGACATAAGTAGCTAGATCGACTCAAATCGGCGAGATAGGAAGATCCAGGTATACTTTCCTATGTGAGAAACCATCATTTCGAGGTGTTACATAATTGTTGGCCCAATCAAACTTATAATACCTCCAACACATAGTGTTG
Organism: Musca domestica; assembly: GCF_030504385.1. NCBI lineage: Eukaryota > Metazoa > Arthropoda > Insecta > Diptera > Muscidae > Musca > Musca domestica. The sequence goes on along the minus strand of NW_026712409.1, from coordinate 22,931,225 downwards.
TAGGGTATAAAAATCCAAAAAGAAATACTTAAAAAATACTTTGGTTAGGAACGAGAAAGTATAGGTTTCTATATGACCAAAGTCTAGTAATAACATTTGTTTCTTCACAGTTTTAACCGATTCGGGTATTCTACTCACTTTTTTGGTTGATATGTTTTTTTTAAATTATCGGTCCTACCGGAAATTCACGTAATTGTTCGTACCAAAAGCCTAAGAATGATCAATTTTTTTCCAAAATATTGCCATAAAAATCTCAACACGCCTAGAATATATTTATATGATTTTAAAAATCTCTCTATATCTTTATATAAGGAAACGATTAAAATACTCTACAATACAAAAGACTTAAGAAACAAACATTAACAACATTCCAGGTATTTATTATTTTCTCCAAATTAAAAAAAAAAAAAAAAAAAACAAGAAAAACGCTTAAAGTTAGGCCGGGCCAAACTTTGAATACCCTCCGCCATTTGGTACAAATTTGGCGGTTTTCAAAAAATTAAAATCCTTTAAAACTTCTGGTAAAATCTATACGACGACGTGGACCTGCATACGCAACTTTTCTCATAAGCCTGCACCGACAATTTTCTGACATAGGCTGTAGTATCCATTACAAACCTCAAATATAAAATTTGAAATAATTCCGGTAAGTAATGTCGCTAAAATCATCCAAATGCCGAATATCGGGGGGAACCGTTATATGGGGGCTATGCGAAGATGTGGACCTACATGACCCATTTTCTGTCTTATACTGTAGTATCTATTACGAACTTCGAATACCAAATTTGAAACAATTCCGGTAAATAATGTCGCTAATACCATCAAAACACCGAATATCGGGAGGTACCGTCATGTGGGGGCTATGCGAAGACGTGGACCTACATGGCCCATTTTCTGTCATATACTGTAGTATCCATTACGAACTTCGAATACTAAATTTGAAATAGTTCTGGTAAATAGTTTCGCTAAAATCATCCAAATACCGAATTTCGAACTTCGAATACTAAATTTGAAATAGTTCTGGTAAATAATTTCGCTAAAATCATCCAAATACCGAATATCGGGAGGTACCGTTATATGGGGGCTATGCGAAGATGTGGACCTGCACAGACAATTTTCTGTCATAGGCTGTAGTATCCACTACGAACATCAAATACCAAATTCGAAAGAATTCTGATGAATAATGTCGCTAAAATCAACAAAGTACCTAATATCGGGAGGTACAGTTATAGGGGGGCTATACGAAGATGTGGACCTACATATCCCATTTTCAATACTAAAAGTCCTGCAGACGTAATACACATTTGAGTAAATTTTTATTAACTTACTTCATTTCGTTCGGAAGCTAGAGTGATTTCCACCGACGGATAAACGGACAGACGGACGGACATTGTTAAATCGACATAGAATTTTATGCCGATCAAGAATATGTATTTACGTTGTGGGATCTATAATGTATATTTCAAGGTGTTACAAACGGAATCAAAACTTAATATACCCTCCATACTATGGTGGAGGGTATAAAAATCAATTACTCAATAATAGTCCAGCAATAAATGTCATGTTGTTTCAAACAATTCAATTTATTTGAATTTGCAATTAATCAATAATATCTCCTCATTGTCTTTGCAATAATGAATTGTGTGAAAAGATTCTATGTGGTCAGCAGTTCAATGGCTGTTGTAGTAATTCGTTTAGACTGTTTTGTATTTGAAAATAGCTGAGTAACCAATCACGATGAGCACACGTACTCGTCCAAAAATATTCAGTCAAATCCAGAGAGTAAAAACAACTTCATAGCAAAAAACTTGTTTTCTACATTTTCCCAGGCTTTAAAAGAAGATATAATTCGGTTGTACGATGACGCCTCTAAGGTGTTTGAGTTTATAAAACCAGCTACTACTCTAACTTTAATAAAACCGCACACATACACACGCTCTCGAATATGCACGTATGCAATCAGCTGGTTATAAACTTTGTAAAATATTGTTACGCTGCAGTCAAATGTAAATTAATCTCAAACTGCAATTGCATTTACTGTTCAGGTGTAGTAGCTGTTGTAGACGAACGAAAAAAGAAGCTTTGGAATTAATTCTCCCACAATTATCTAACTAAGTTAATTATAATTGAATGAAACTCAAACATTGATAACCTCTTGACAGAGATAAAGTGAAACCTGTCGAAGTGCGACAACTGGATCTACAAGAAATATTTCAAAATTTTAAAAGTGATATTAATTGAGTTGGATTCATTCTTAAACAAATTATCACAAATTTCAATCTATTGTAGTGTTCGTCATTATGAGGCCCTATTGTATATTAATTAATATCATTATATATTGAATTCATTATACATTTTCAAAATATTGAAAGTGTGGAAATATTCTTTAAATTGGAAGTATGTTATAGTACGAAATAAACCAAAATTCGAGTGATATGTGGGATATATACTAAATGTTGGACATACACCATTTGGTATGGAAGTTATATTATATTAGAAAAATGTTACGATATTTAAACATCATGTTTTGAAGACGTCATTTTGTAAGTCTAAAGGAGAAAATTTTCTGATCCCCCCAAAAAAAGTTCTCTATTTCTTCTGGGAGGTGAAAAATGACTGTCTGTTTAAAAAAACTAAAATTTGTTTCTTTTAGAATGATGGCCTCTGAAAAACATTGTTTAGGTTTCTAATAGAATTAAAAAAAAATAATTTTCTATAGGAAAAGGTCTAAATTATTTTTTCCGGGAAAAACAAGGTTTTTACATATTTTAGAAAAATATTCCCTGGTGTTCCATCATAGAAGACAATATAATATTTTTAAGAGAAGGCAGTAGGGGTTTATTTCACTCGCATCAGTGAAATTTTCATTTAGGGAAGAAGACCTTTTGGTCTTTTAGAGAAGAAGGAGAAAAACTCCTTCAGGTCTTCAATAGAAGGAGACAATCTCTTCATAAAGGAAGAATGCTTTTGCGTCTCCTATAAAATCAGAAGACATTCAGGTTTTATAGAGAAGAGGACCGACCTTCTGGTCTTTTTTAGAAGAATATTTTTTGGTCTTCCGGAAAAGAAGACCGTACCTATAGAGAAGAAGAACTTGTGGTCTTATATTATAGGTCCACTATAAAAGAAGACTTTTAGGTTCTCTATAGAAAAAACTTTAAAGTCTTCTAGAAGAGAAGACCTTTTGCTCTTCTAGAAGAGAAGACCTTTCGCTCTTCTAGAAGAGAAGACCTTTTGCTCTTCTAAACGAGAAGTCTTTCTACTCTTCTAAACGAGAAGACCGTCTGCTCTTCTAAACGAGAAGACCTTCTGCTCTTCTAGACGAGAAACCTTCTGCTCTTCTAGATGAGAAGACCTTCTGCTTTTCTAGAGAAAAGCACATGATGGTCTTGTAGAGAAGAAGACCTTCCGCTCTTCTAGAGAAAAGGACCTAATGGTCTTTTAGAGAAGACCTTCTGCTCTTCTAGAGAAAAAGGCTGATAGTCTTCTAAAGAAGAATACCTGCTGTTCTTCTAGAAAAGAATACCTGCTGCTCTTCTAGGGAAAATGACCTGCTGCTCTTCTAGGAAAAATGACCTGCTGATTTTCTTGAGAAGAAGACCTTCTGGTCTCCTGGCTTGCTTCTAAAGAAGAAAACCTTCCGGTCTTCTAAAGAAAAAGACCTTCTGGTCTTCTACCGAATAAGAATAAAACTTCTGTAGAATAAGACTTTAAGGTCATCTATAGAGGACGATTTAAAGGTCTTCTATAGAAGAAGACATTTTGGTGATCTACAGAATAATACATTCTAAGAAGAAGAAGACTTTCTTGTTTTACATAAAAGAAGAACACCATTGCGACTCCTACAAAAGAAGAACACCTTCTGGTCTTATAGAAAAGAAGACCCTATTGACTTCTATAAAAGTATACATTTTGGACTTCTATAGAAGAAGACAATTTGGTCTTCTAGAGAATAAAACCTTGCGGGTTTTGGTCTTCCTGAGTAAAAAGATGTTCTGATATTTCATAGAAGAATTCAGGTATTCGTTTGTGGCAGACCATATAAGACGATTTTTTGATCTTATGCAGAAGAATATGGTCTTGTATAGAACAAGGTCTTTGGGGGTTTTATGGAAGAAGGTTTTGAATAGGAAACCCCTGATATTTTAGTTTAGACGACTTCTTGTCAAGGAAAATATTTTAGTATTCTTATCTCTTGAAGTACTAGAAGTTTTATGATTAAGATCAGCCTAGGACTTCTATCTACAGCAACCCTAGCCGTCCTCAGTCTATATGCTACTTTACGATTTTCTTGCACAGAAGCTATTTTATAATTTTCAAAACAGAAATAATATTTGCCATATTTCTGTTCAATATTTCATAATATGTTGCACGTTTAAAGCGAACCAACGAGTTTGTTACACTTCGTAAAGTGATGTGGTCAGGCCAGGCGGACGGACAGTTCGAACATCTGTAGCAAAAATTAAAAATAGAAAAAAAGATATTCGATACAATTCACTTTCGTTGAAAATGTTTGAAATCAAAAAACGAATTACCGCACTCAATGCAAAAGCCTTCAGCGGGAACACAAGAAACGAAAAACGAATAACAAATCCAAAAAGTCTTACACCAGAAGACGTCATGGCAAATCTACAGCCAACCAGACCACTCTAAACGCCCATGCACTGGCGCTGGCGGCCAACGCCACTTTCTTCTAGCGTAACGATTTTTGAAATTATTTTTTCTGTTCATTGCTTGCGTTTTTTGTTTTTCTTTTTTGCTTTTATTGGTCGCCTCCACCGCCCCCAGGAGTCTGGCCACACTTTGGACAGCGGTCAGTGTTCGACCGGTATAGCACGATTCGAAAGAAAATATTGAATGGGAAAAAATGTGAAAAAAAAACAAAACATTTATAAAGTTGAACGATTTTGTTGTTATTTTTATTAAAGTTTGTTATCGAATCATGTTCAGAAAATATGTAACAGCAGATTTTGGAAAAATAAAAATTATGGAAACATTTTATAACTTTATATTGTTTCAGAGGAATGATGGGATTTTGAAAATAATTAATTTGAAAAGAGCTAATAACCATCATTTCAAGAAATGGGAAATTGTCCAGAAAATTGACTATTGACCTTTGACTTGAACGCAATTAAAATATTCACGACTCTGGGAATGGTTCTACTGTGTCGAGAAACATTTTTTACACTGGAGCTAGAATCTTGTAATTAAGGCTGAGTTTTTGGAAATTTGTACTAGAAGGGCAGGAAAAGCACTAAAATATATTAAAAATCTAATAAAACGGATAAAAGGAATGAGCTACAAATTCTGACATTTGGAGTGAGAATCACTGACGGAGTGCAGGATAGATGTACCAAAGGGTTTTTAGGAATTTAAACTTTAATGGTTTCGAAAAGTTCTAAAATGGTACTAAACTTCTAAAATAGTACCATTTGGCATTATATGAACAGAGAGAGCTAAAAACTTGAAGTATGGTATGAGAATCAAGATTGGAAAGTATGTATGAGGGTGGTTTTGGAAATGTGTACTAAGTGTGCGAACTGTACTAAATGGTACTAAATTTAAAAAAGACAAATTTTGGTTTAGGTTGAACGGATGGATCTTGAATTTTGAAATTTTGCAGTGCAGTCCCTGTTCGTGGTAGATTTTTGATAAAGAAGCGGTTTTTGAAATGTGCACTACAAGAGAACGAAAAGTACTAAATAGTACTATATTTGGTACAATTTGCTATTGGGTGAACAATTTTGGTATTTGGGTCGATGTTCATGTGTAGCCTTGACATATGAAGGTGCTTTTAGAAATGTGTACTATAATTGTACAAAAAGTACTAAATGGAACTACATTATTAATTGGATGAATGGATAGAGACACAATTCTGAATTTTGATATTTAAATTACTGATGGTATCTGTCTTTGAGATTTGATGGTGGTTTCGAAAATGTGCACTATAATTGTACGAAAAGTACTAAATGGAAATTAAAGGTACTAAATTTATTATTGGGTGAAGGGATAGACCTGAAACAGTGAAATTTTGTGTTCCGATAACTGTTGGTGTCTAGGTGTCCTATATTTGTACGAAAAGTACAGAATGGTACATTACTTGGTATTGAGTAAAGGGATAGAGAAAATACTCTGAAATTTGAAATTTATATTACTAAAAGTATCTGTGTTTGAGATTTAATGGGGGTTTCGAAAATGTGCACTATAATTGTACGAAAAGTACTAAATGGTACTAAATTTTGGTAATGGGTGAAGGGATAAGCAGTGAAATTTAATATTGCGATAAATGTTGGTGTCTAGGAATAAGATGTGAAACGGATATCCAAATTAGTTCTAAAATTATACGAAAAGTACTAAATGTCATTAAATTTGGTATTGAGTGAATATATAAAGCTTAAATCCCGAAATTTCACATTGAGGTCTCTGTTGGTATCTGGGATTGAGTTATGAAGATGGCTTTGGAAAGAAATTGCAAAACCTGGGATTGAGTTATAAAGGTGGCTTTAGAAATGTGTACTAGAGTTGTTCGAAAAATACCAAATGGTACTAAATTTGATATTGAGCGAAGGGATAGAGATAAAATTCGGAAATATGATATGAAAAAGTACGAAAAGTACTAAGTAATATTAAATTTGGTATTTGGTGAAGATGTGGAGCTAAAACTTTAGAATTTGATATTGAGGTCACAGTTGGTATCTGGAATCGAGATAAGGAGCTTTCTTTGGAAAGGTGCACCGTACAGGGTGAGATAAAAACTGCAACTAAGTCAAACACCATGATTTTTACATTTTTATTTTAAATTTTATTGAATAAAAGCAAACGCAAAATGTCGGAAATAGCATCAAATTTTAGAATAAGTTTGGATTTGTTTGAATTGGTCACCTTTGGCACGAATTATGGCCTTCAAATGGCCAATGAAACCGTCACACGCTGTCCGAATGCTGCTCTGCGCTTGCTTGAGGTGATCGACAATTTGGGATTTTTAGTGCCAACCTTGCTTTCCAAAATACACCCTCCAAAATATTTTCGCGATAATATTCGGCATTTATTCTGATGACACGGTCGATTAATACGATTAATTAGCGGATGGCGACCATCGGTTCTTATGGCGGCCCACACCATCACCATGGCCAGCACTTGAGTTCTGGTGACCCTTTTCAGCTGACCTCTTTGGCGATCATTTTGTTTGTTTACAAACTGCTGTAAAACGGATGTTTTCTCATCGGAGAAAACCAAATTCGGCAGTTCACCACTTTGGGCCAAGCCAAGCAACTCTTTAGCTCTTTTGACCCTATTTCCTTTCTGTTGCTGTGTAAGTTCTTGCACTTTTTGGAATTGCAATGGCTTTACCCCAAGCTCATTTTTTCAATGTTACTGTTTTCTTCCTTCCGCTTCCTTGACGTCGGCCTACGCTACCAGTATCATGGTAACGAGCGATGGTACGAGACACAAAAGATTTATTCACTATTTAAATGCTGGAGTGCTCTAACGATAGCCACTTGTAATTTTCCAGCCAAATATAAAGAGATCATACTATCACGCTTAAATTCCATCACGAATAACTTTTTTTCTGGAAAACTCTCACCAAAATGCTTTTGTACGCTTGTAAACAATATAATGAGCTGTCACTGGGACGAGTTGCTTTGAAATGACAGCAGTCTGAAGTTAGTTGCAGTTTTTTTCATCTTACCCTGTCTCTGTACCGAAAGTATCTAATTGTACTAAATTTGGTATTGGGTGAATGTATAGAGCTGGAACTGTTCGAAAAGTACTAAATGGTACTAAGGTTGGAGTACTATTTGTGTCTAGGGTGGAGAAATGTCGATTGATATTGATATGCGTACTAAATGTCACTAAATTTTGCATTGGGTGAAGGGATAGACTAAAATTTTGAAATTTGATTTGAGGTCACTGTAGTTTTGGTCATAAAAATAAATTTAAAATTTTAGGGTGGACTTTTCCCTGACGAAGTAGCGGGCATTTGCCAGTTATTTTATAAATAATTGGGTTGAGACTGAATGAGCAGCAAGTAATATTTTCCCCTAGGATTTAAATATTTTCATATTTTAAACCAAGATTTAAATCTCATCATCCTAAATAGTTTAAAATATTGAATTGAAAATGTTTTATTACCAGTAAAATATCGCTATTAAAAAATAATTTATTCACTGTAACACGAAAATGCATCATCATCATTATCATCTTCGTAATGATTATTGTTAAATTAATCATTATTTCACTCACTACCCACCAACAACAATACTAGTATCAGCATCAATTCAATTATGGCAGAGGCGCCTTGTCTGAAGCACCGCCACAAACACTTGAACTCGCCAAAGTGGCTTCTAATACGCTTCAATAATTATGATGTTAGCCATTTGAGAGTAAATGTGTTTCACTTCTTTTTTAACCATTCCGTGTTTGAATTCAACAGCGAAGAAAGTGAAATATTGAATACTTGGTAAAATCATAGAAAAATCAATGACAAATAATATTTGAAAAAAAATTCAACAACACCGTGGTCGAAAATCTCAGGCAAAAAATCAGGTTTATTCGAAGAAGATTTTTGGGAACACATTTATTTAAGAATGTGTTTTGCGCCTAAATCTAACCATATGCAGCCTTTTGTTTATAAAATAATTAAAAAAATTGCATTATTGAAAATTGGCGCGGGCAGTTAACTCAGTTCTATAAAAAAAAAACTGCAACAAATTCAAACGCCATACTTTTTAATTTTTTTTAAATTTTATTGAATGAAAGCAAAAAATGTCGGATATAGCTTAAAATTTTGGAATAAGTTTAGATTTGTTCGAATTGGTCACCTTTAACACGAATTATGGTCTTCAAACGGCCAATAAAACCTTCACACGCTGCCCGAATGTTGCTCTGTGGTATTTTGGCCATTCCCGGCGAAGCGCTTGCTTGACGTGATCGAGATTTTGATATTTTTTAGTGCCAATCTTGCTTTACAAAATACTCCAGACACAATAGTCCAACGGATTGGTATCCGGAGATTTTGGTGCCCATTGTGCGCTGGAAATGAATCGAGGAGCCTAATTTTGTAACCATTCTTGGGTGGCGATGGTGCTGAGTTCTGTTGGAACGTCCAAGGTCTGCGGCCAAAATGTTTGCATGCCCTCCAGAATATTTTCGGAATAATATTCGGAATTTATTCCGATGCCGGTCGATTAATACGAGCGGAGAGCGACCATCGGCCCCCACCATCACCATAACCGAAGGTGCACATTTTCAGCTAACCGCTTAGGCTTGTTTACTTGCCATTTTGTTTGTTTACAGAATGCTGGACATCGAATGTTTTGTGATCGGAGAAAACCAAATTCGGCAGTTCACCACTTTCGGCCAAGCGAAACAACTCTTTAGCTCTTTTGAGTTTATTTTCTTTCTGGTGCGGTGTAAGTTCTTGCACTTCTTAGAATTTCAATGGCTTTACCCCGAGCTCATTTTTCAATATTTGCCGAATGGAATATTGCGACATGTTTAGCTCACGTGCCATTTTTAGGCAAGCCACTGCGACTGCGATCAAGTCGCTTCTTTGCTTTCCAAACCAATTCTACTGATGTTGCTGTTTTCTTCCGTCCACTTCCTTGATATCGGGCTACGCTACCAGTATCACTGTAACGAGCGATGGATGGTACGAGACACAAAAGATTTATTCACATTTAAATGCTGGAGTGCTCTAACGATAGCCACTTGTGGCGTTCCAGCCAAATATAAAGAAATCGCACTATCACGCTTGAATTCCATCACGAATAACTTTTTTCTGGAAAATTCTCACCAAAATGCTTTTGTACGCTTGTAAACACCATAATGAGCTGTTACTGGAATAATTTTAACAGCTGTCGGACGAGTGGCTTAGAAATGACAACAGTCTGAAGTTGGTTGCAGTTTTTTTAACTCACATACAGTGTGAGCCGGGTCATCCCAATATTTCTTCATCTATATCTATAAAAGAGGAAAATGTTTGTATGTTTGTTTGTTTGTTTGTAGTTTATGGACTCGAAAACCGCTGAATAGCTTTTCCTGAACATTTCCATATATACTGCAACATAGCTTGAAAGTAAGATAGGCTATATACATTTTTGAATTTCCACTTGGAACTGGAGATATAGCATCAGAATCGGAGGTACCTCCCAAAAATTTAGATTTTATATGCACATATCTATTGATCGGTTAAAGATACAGTCTCCAAATTTGGAATGCGTAACGGAATTTGGAACAAAAAAAGGTTGCCAAATTATATTGTAATCGGTTCAGATTTGGATATAGCTCCCATATATATTTTCGGCGATTTCAAGCATTTGATGCACCAAACATGCTATGTATCTCCAATTTCAATGAAATTTGAGACGTGTAATAGATTTTATCTAAAAAATTGATTTCCCAAATTATATTGAAATCGGTTCAGATTTGGATATGGCTCCCATATACATTTTCGGCCGATTTCATGTATTTGGTGGACCAAACACGCTATGTATCTCTAATTTCAATGAAATTTGGAATGTGTAGCGGATATAGCTCTCATATATATTTTCGACCGATTTCATGTATTTTATGCACCATACACGATATGTATGTTCGATTCCAAAGAAATTTGGAATATGTAACGGGATTTTGATTAGAAAATAAATTAGTCAAATTATATTAAAATCGGTTCAGATTTGGATATAGCTCCCATATATATTTTCCGCCGATTTCACATATTTGATGCACAAAACACAATACGTATTTCCGATTCCAATGAAATTCGGCATGAGTGGCTAAATTTGGAACAAAAATAAATTTGACAAATTATATTCAAATACGCTTAGATTTGATTATAGCTCCCATATATAAACTCAGCCGATTTCACATATTTGATGCACCCAAAGCGAGAGAGACGAAATCTGACACTAGAAAAAATTGCCAAATTATATTGAAATCAGTTGAGGTTTGGGTATAGCTAACATATATATTTCGGCCGATTTCATACATGTTATGCACCGATACCAATGAAATTCAGAATGTGTGGCGGAATTTGGTTACAATAATAAATATGACAAATTAATTGGAAATTTGTTAAGATTTGGATATAGCTCCCATATATATATATATATATATATATATATATATATATATATATATATATATTCTCGGCCGATTTCACATATTTGACGCACCAATTTCAATGAAATATGAAAGGTGTGGCGGAATTTGGTGTAAAAGTATTTTTTTTTAAATTATATTTAAATCGGATCAGATTGGGATATGATTTTAATAAGAACCATTGACCCACAACGCCTTAGGCTAACACTAAAAAACAACACAACAATTAATTTGAAATACATTTATTACGGCGAAGTATCTCGAATTCACTAATCTATCTCGAATTCAGACATAGGTCAAATATGAAATGGACAACATTGGGCTGCTCCTTTGGAACCTCCTCCGTAAAGGATCAACAGTTTGAATAATCTAAACGCAAGTCAAAATATATTTAAATAAACGTACAGTGGCTGGGGGTATACATCTGTCAACAACAGATAATTTTTAACTTGTTTAATCTTCTTTTCAAAATACGGTTGAAAATCTTCCCTTAAACGGGATCGTAGCAAGTCAAAATATTTATTAATAATAATTTTGTAGAATATTTTTTCTTGCTACGATCCCGATTAAGAGGAGCACTCAATTCAACATTCGAAACTGTAGTTTCCAAATTCATTCATCAAATTGAATTTCATTCAATTCCCTAAGTGTTTACCTGTACTTAACCTACTGAGGTTGATACAAGAGAACTGATTTTTTGTCAAACTTCAACAAACAGTGAATATTTCGACATAAAAAAGGTATTGATTTTATGAAACTATTCAACCAATCATCCATCGGTTGTGTCAATTTCAATGTCTGCCCTCGTGTCAATTAGACGCGTTTCGTGTCTTAAGCCGTTCGATATGGTTTTAAATATGCCTTGGTTTGGCAACTGAGTTTGAGTTCATTACCATTGTGTGGCAATAGAGGTGGTGTTTTTGTTGTTGTTGTTGCTTCGTATGCTGCCAAACAGATTTGTTCTGAGCGTCGTCTAGCCACATCGACTGAACATAAGTCTGCTTAAAGAGGATGTCAATCAGTCAGGGAGGTGACGTTTTACAAATTTTCAATCACACCATTTACAATTGAAATTTTATTATTTCTTTTATTGGGAATTAGATTTGAAAGTTGTAATTATTAAAATCTTAATAAAAAAATGTATACCAATTTAAAAAAATGCATTGTCTTGTCTCTCAAGATAGGGGAGATGTAAGCATTAAAATTGTGCACGTTATGGGGGAGGTATCAGAAGAAGTTGACCGCATTTTATGATTTTTTTGTTATTCAAAAATTTGACCCTTTGTGGAGGAGGACCAGCAGAAGTTGGCCGATGTATGCCACTTTCGCAGCAGATCTTGTGTTAGTGGAAATATGCATAAGATTTGGGGAGCTTCGGACTCTTATTTCACATTTTTTTGACCCTCTATGAGGGAGGTATTTGATGCAGTGGCCTAATATTGTTCATTTTCGCAACTGACCTAGCATTGATGCAAATGTTAGGACTCCATAAGGAAAATTGTTTATAAAAACATAATTTATGGGATTAAGCCTGACCATTTTGCAACAACAAAATACTATGGTATCCCGAACAAACAAGCCAACCCTGTTCTAAAATTGTTTTCTATTAAACTTTCGACCTTTTGTGGGGAGGTATCAGAAGGAGTGGACCAATATTGAACATTTCAGAACTCGATCTAAGTTTGACATAAATATTACGATGTACAGCATTTGGATCATATCGGATACTCTTTTTGAGAGTTATGGTACGCACCAGCTAGTCAAGTCCAAAAAGACCTAGGGTCTAAAACGGTTATATCTATGAGAAGACCCTCTGGCCTTCTTTGAGAAGACCTTCTGGCCTTCTATGAGAAGACCCTCTGGCCTTCTATGATAAGACCCTCTGGCCTTCTATGAGAAAACCATCTGGTCTTCTATTAGAAGACCTTCTGGTCTTCTATGAGAAAACCATCTGGTCTTCTATGAGAAAACCATCTGGTCTTCTATGAGAAGACCTTCTGGTCTTCTATGAGAAGACCTTCTGGTCTTCTATGAGAAAACCATCTGGTCTTCTATGAGAAGACCTTCTGGTCTTCTATGAGAAGACCTTCTGGTCTTCTATGAGAAGACCTTCTGGTCTTCTATGAGAAGACCTTCTGACCTTCAATGAGAAGACCTTCTGGTCTTCTATGAGAAGACCTTCTGGTCTTCTATGAGAAAACCATCTGGTCTTCTATGAGAAGACCTTCTGGTCTTCTATGAGAAAACCATCTGGTCTTCTATGAGAAAACCATCTGGTCTTCTATGAGAAAACCATCTGGTCTTCTATGAGAAGACCTCTTGGCCTTCTATGAGAAGACCGTCTGGCCTTTATGAGAAGACCCTTTCGCTCACCATGAGAAGAGTCTCTGGTCTTCGCTGCTGCCGCTGGTCTTCCATGAAAAGAGCCTTTGGTCTTCTATGAGAAGACCTTCTAGTCTTCTATGAGAAAAACTTCTAGTCTTCTATGAGAAGACCTTCTAGTCTTCTATGAGAAGATCTTCTGGTCTTCTATGAGAAGACCTTCTGGTCTTCTATGAGAAGACCTTCTGGTCTTCTATGAGAAGACCTTCTTCTGGTCTTCTATGAGAAGACCTTTTTCTGGTTTTCTCTGATAAGACCTTCTTCTGGTATTCTCTGATATGACCTTCTTCTGGTCTTCTCTGGGAAGATCTTCTTCTGGTTTTCTATTGGAAGACCTTCTTCTGGTCTTCTATAAGAACACCATCTGGTCTTACCTTTAGTGAGAATATCATTTGGTTTTCTATAAAAATAGTTTTTGGTCTAGTTGGGGTCTTCTCATCCCCTTGCCTTCTATGAAAAGAGTCTCTGGTCTTCTATGAGAAGACCTTCTGGTCTTCTATGAGAATACCTTCTGGTCTTCTATGAGAAGACCTTCTGGTCTTCTATGAAAATTACTCCTGGTATTCTTTACAAGACCTTCTGGCCTCCTTTGTGAAAACCTTCTGACCTTTCTTGAGAACACCTCCTGACCTTCTATGAAGAAACCTTATCGGCTCCTATAAAATACCTTTTTTCTTCATGGTGGAAACCTTCTGGCTTCTTTGGGTTTCTATAAAAAAAGCCTCTTGAATTTTATGAGAAGGCCAGGAGAACAACCTCTGGTCTTCTATGGGAAGATCTCTTTGTCTACGTTGAGAAGACTTCATGTTCTTCTATGTGAAGACATCCAGATCTTCTGTTAAAAGTCCGTGTAGTCTTCTATAATTTTTTTTTTCAGGAATATCATTTAGGAGAAGACACTTTTTGGAGAAGACGTTATTTTGTGGAGGGAAGTTTTTGAATTTTAAGGGGTATAAAAATGAAATATATGACCCTAAATTAAAATTGAAAGCCAATAAATTTGGGGTTTTATTCATGATAGTCCTTCCTTCCTTACGAGAGATATAATTAATTAATTTTTCAAACATAGTCATTTTTATTTCGATATTTGCGGTATTGTAAAATTGTCACAATTCAGGACAATCTGTGGAAATTTTCTAACAAACGCATTAAATTTGTGGAACACCATTGTAAAGGAATATATCAGCCGTTTCAAGTAAGCAACTTCACTATAATATACCAGATGCTTTTGACCTGAGGCCTCTAGAAAATGTTTGTCCAAAAAATACCAATTTTTAATCAATTTTCAACCCTTGAAATGTTTTTATTATGAAGACTTACTTCTTTAGAAAATTCTATACTTTCGCTAAATTCTAAGTAGGACAGAAAAATCAGCCAAGTTACCATATACAATTTTTTGTTAACTTCGGTTTCTTTATATCTGATGATTTCTACTCAGTTCACAAGCAGAGCTGTACGAATAATTTAAAATCGATATATTTCAAATTGCAATTTCTTTCAGCAGAAATACGTATATATCCAAGTATTTGTTATAGAAATCACAGAACGATGCATTCCAATTTTTAATAATTTTAAAGGTTTTAACAATTTTTCCAATCACATAGATGGGGAATATCTCTAAATAAAGATTTGATATTAAACCTGTATTATATTTTTTCTACGAGCTTAAATTGTATGTTTCATATAAATTCCGGGAGAACCTGATGGTCATTTCATTTAATTTTATTTTTGTTTAAGCTCTATTGTAATCCTCTTGCCCCTGGTAAATATCATTATTAAAATATAACACTTTTGGAAATTAATATTAATCCAAAACAAAAGACTTAAGACACGAACAGAAAACAACCAAAAAAAAAGACAAGACATTGAAAATCGCATCAACTTCATTGGCCAGTAAAATGTTAGAAATGACATACAATTACAAATATTAATACAAAGAAAAGATATTGCACACCTCATGGTTTACGTTGCTTAAATCAAAAGACTTAAGACAAAAACATCATCAAATTAACCAACATGAATAAACACGACTCAAAGTAGTTTTGTATGTAAAGTTATGTCGTCTATGCTCACGGTGGGGGTGAAATGGGCTGTCTACAATTGAGTTTTAACTCAAATCCCTTAAAACCCTAACCAAAATATAACAAAAAACTCTTTATTTGCTGAATACAAATAAAGAGAGATTATTTGAGTAAAGCCATTCAAATTCTCTTACCTCAATGCCTATGTAGAGAGTTATCACTTTGAGAGCCGAGATTTTATTCAGCAACTCTGTGTTGATGAGGGAAAACACACAAGTCAGAGAGTAGAAATAAATCGCTGCTCTTAAGAGAGTGCCAATAATGTTTTGATCTCTTAAATTTATTATTGTTTGTTTGTTTCTTTTATTGTTGTTGTTTATTTAACAACAATTACAAATGCGAGTAAAATATAATAAATTTCATTTGTTAATATGTCATGCCATGCCATGCCATTAAGCCAAGCAACAAAACATAAGAGTGTCGGATCGATGGAGTGGATTTTTCTTGGAGGTGGTTGGGTGTTTGTTGTTGTTGTTGTTGTTGCTGTTACTACTTAGCTTTGTTTGTTGTCTCTATGCTTGGACTTTTCATTATGTTTTTGCAGTATAAAACACAATAAGTTTCAATGGAAACGAATCATTTAAAGAGTAGAGCTCAATTGTTAAATATCAAACGGCAACAAAACATAGCAAAAATCGAAATAAAAGAAAAAAATCAAACGCGTTCCAAATCAATTGAAAGAAAAAAATAAAAAAGAATATATTAATATAATCTACGAATTATTAAAATAAAATTTTTAAACGAAAAATCGAAAAAAAATTGAAAACGAAATAAACTAAAAAATTGAAAAAAAAACTAAAAGTGAAAAAAGTTGGAAATATTCAAACGAGCCACAAAAAGGATTACCAGAACTTTAAGTGGATAACAAATACCAAGAATCAAAATGAAGTAAGTCCCAAGAAAAAAATAAACAAAATACTGGACTCTTTTTTTTTTGTCGATCCATAATTAAGTGTTGCAATTTCTGAAAAAAGCTGACTCATGGATTTCTTGTAGCCCAAAGGCCTTAGCTGTTTCAGTTTAACTACAAAAGTGTTGCAAATAAGTTCAAAAGTGCAATATCACATAAAGAGCTGTGTTTTGGTTTCGACTTTACCACATTAAAAGCTATAACCACAAGATATATGCAAATTAAAAACCCAGACTTTGTTATTTTTCGAGTGCTTAAGAAAAAAAAATAACCAAAGATCGAAAAAATACAGCAAAACTTGAACAGAAATTCGTTTTCCCAACCATCTTCATCATTATCATCATCATAATCATTAAATCATCTTCACTTCTACCACCATGGCCAGCAGTCTTCTTCTCCTTCTCGACGATGATTTAGCATTTTTGCATTGTGGGAGTTTATTGCCGACTAGATTTTTTTGTTTTTGTTTTTTTCCAATCCACAAGATTTTCAAATCTTCTTCATTACAATTTTATAGATCGTATGAATAATTGTTTGCTGTTTTTTCGAAGTGATTTCCTTGACTAATGATTCAATACAGAAATCTTCATATCCAAACCAAAGTCTAGACTTGTGTAAATCAGCTAGGTATCTGGCTGGCTGGCTGGCTGACTGACAGGCAGGCTAAGTTGTCTGTCATGATATGATGTTATTATTATTCTTCAATTTTTTTATTTTATTTTATGTTTTTTTTTTTTTTTTTGGTTGCATTTAATTTTTTGTGTGGCAAATAGAATGACAATTACTCATATTGATGTTGGCTGTAAATAAAGATTTATGCAGACGCTACACAATTGCCAATCAGTTCAGTGGTAAAACACTTCCATCAATGGGGAATCCCCCCTCCCTTCTCTCCTTGGAAGTAGTAATTTAAAATAATAAAACAACCAACAATTGATGGTGTCAATATTTGTTGGTGGAGTTTATCGTGGGTTTGTGTCTTAAGTCTTTTGTTTTTTCTCTGTCACATTAATGCCTCTCAGCACTGGAAAATAATTGCTCTGTTTTTTAAGCTATCTTAGCCTACATATATCTGAGTGTATGTGTATATTAGCTCTCAATTTGTCGTTTTTTCTAAACTAAACCAAAACCCTTTTCACTGTCCGCCCCCATTGTTGCCCAAAAATGTAATGCCGGTCTTTTCAAACTGTTTGACATAATACCATGTAATTATTTCAAATAAATGACACGGCAGTCTAGCCTAGATTTTAGATAATGGGATATTCGTGATGTATTTGATCTTATTTTGGGTTTACTACAGAAAATAATAAATTAAAATCCACAAAAGTATGACTTCAGTAGTTAAAAAATTAAATAATTAAAACAACTAAATTTTAAAATGCAGAATAAGATATTGTTTGGGATATGTGGTTAGCTCATAAACTGTATTTTTGTTCCTTTTTTTGGCTTATCTCTCGCAGAGTAGAACATTTTCTCTGTAGAAAAAAACAAACTTCTCATAACATACAGCTGGTCTCTGAACTGACATTTTCCTATTAAAAAAAATGCACAGATTGTTGTATATTTTCCTAATAGAAAAGAAATCCTGAATACAACAAGGCTCAGTAATCTGGACAGAATTTCTCCTATCCTAAAATCCTTCAGGTGAAGTTTCCTATAGAAACAAAATAATGCAGGCTTCTGATCATTACATTATCTGCAAACACTTTCGGTAGAAATTTCCGATCCAAGAAATATAGAGAAGGAAATCCTTCTCAAGATAAGGGAAGATTTGTTAAAAAAAATACACCTTGTGGCTGTCTTCCTATAGAATAACATGGCTTCGAAAATGAGTAGAATTTTTCTATCATAAATAATATTATTTTTTTACATAAAAAATCTTCCCTACCAGACTTTCCTAAAGGAAAAATATCTCAGCAGACTGAGAATAAGTTTTACATATGAAAAATTCATAAAATAAAAAATAATTTTCTAAAATAAAATTCTCCTCAGTTCAGATGAATTTTTTTCTTAAGGATCCTTTGGGAGTTTATTGTTTTTTTTTTTTCATAGAAAACAAACCACATCGTAGATTTTTTGTCTGTTCTCTAATTCTTTTTTGGGAATTATTTGTAAAGAAGCAATCCTCAGCTGGCTGGTTCGACCGAGGAGACTTTTTTCTATAGAAAAATTATCCTCAGCTAGCTGAGGAGAGTTTTTCATGTAGATAAATTGTCCACAGCTGGCTGAGGAGAGTTTTTCATGTAGAAACATTGTCCTCAGCTGGCTGAGGAGAGTTTTTCATGTAGAAACATTGTCCTCAGCTGGCTGAGGAGAGTTTTTCATGTAGAAAAATTGTCTTTATGTAGAAAAAATTTTCTCAGCTGGCAGAGGAGACTTTTTCGTGAAGAAAATTTTTTCTCAGCTGGTTGAGGGGACTTTTTCGTGTAGAAAAATTTCTCATCTGGCTGGCTTAGCAGACTTTTTCGGATAGAAAAACAAATCCTGAGAAGACTCTTTCAATAAAATCCCTCATCAGAAAGGCTGAGAGTTTTTTTAATAGAAAATTATTCTAAAGAAGCAACAACTTTTACACATCTTCCATTGAGCAAATATCTGCATTAAAGAATTTCACAAATCTCTCAATGAAATTTTGGTTAAAAATGCAAAAGATACTCAACTCATCCTTAGAAAACCAACTGAAGTAGTGGAAAATACCATCTATTTGTGATCCTGTAGAAGGAGAGGGCCTTTTACAGAAATTCTTTAGACGAAAGACTTTTTAGACGTTTTCTACAGAAAGAATAAAATTCAAAGACTCTTTTTATAGAAACGACCATTTACATGTCTTTTGCAAAGGAGGGAGGGTTTCATTTATATGTCCTAAGACGTCCAGAGAGGGAGAGAAAGTGAGAGAACTTCTGAAAGACAATATCTAACATGTCTTCCTTAGGCAAAATACGCTTTGCAGATCTTCTATAGGCAGTTTCAATTCATCCCTTCAACAGGCAGAAGTAGTAGACTATTTTCAGCTCTTGAATAGAGTGCTCTAAATGAATACCCTTTAATGGGTCTTCTGTGGACCAAACCTTTTAAGAGATCTTCTACAGAAAAAATGACTTTTTTAAATATATTCTTAAACAGAAGACCCTTGATAGATGTTCTGTACTATGAAGAGTTCTTTGTTTCTATAGCTAGAAATCCTTTTAGAAATCTCCAGTAAAAAGAAACATCTTCCGAAGGTAGAAGACCTGTAACAGAGTTATCGATATACAAAAAACCTTTGAGAAGACTTTAGAAGTCGTATATTGAGTATATAGAGAGACCTTTAACTCAAATCATCATTTCATAGTTGTTTTAAGTAAGACACCTTCGTCAAGCCTGAGAAACTTTTATATGTTATTGAAAAGTAAACAGAGGACCTTCTAGACGACTGCCGTAAAGGAGAGGTGTTCTATAAGTGCAAGATTTATAGTAGGTACATTTTTTAAAGAAGACATTTGGACTCTTTCAAAGAAAAGTCCAAAAACAGATTCCCTGTGGGAGAAAGACTGTCTTATCCTTCTACAGCTCCGCACTTTTCTTATCCTTAAAAATTCTTCTGCAGATATTCGAGATGTGAAAAACATTTTCAGAATTATTTAGGTGAGAAGATTTTATCCAGAAACAATGCCACAGGCCTTTAACAAAAGATAACTGTTTTCTGAATCTTTCCAAACATTTCATAGGGAGGACACTAGCTAAAGGACTTCCAGGAATAAAATACGTGCTTCTACTTTTCAATGAAGAGAAGACCTTTAACATGTGAGTTATAAATACTTTTACAAGTCTTCCAGTGAAATGTATATAAAAAAAGAAAGCATTTTTAAGATACATTCTACAGGTCTTCCATCGATAGAAAAGCTTTTGCAGGTCTCTTACCATGTAGACACTTAAAAATGCTCTCTGTAAAAAAATTATGATTGGTCATTACCGACCACGTACTTGTAGTTGGCGTAACAAATAAAAGCCAATATTAATTCTCACAAAAACAGTCAATGAAATCTTGAAATTCAAAAACCACAAAACGTACACACACATACACTCATACTCATAACACACCCCTGCCCATGTAAAATTATTTCGTACAACTAGACAAATTGTTGCAAAATTTTTTTTATTTTTGTTGTTGTTGTTGTTTTCATTGGCATATGTCAAGGTTAGAGTCGTGGAGTCGACAACTACACGCTCTAAACGTCCAAGCGAAATGACGTTTCATTTTAAAAAAATGTAAAAAAAATGTTTATTGTTTTGGATTGGAAGAAGAGTGAAAAAATAAAAACAAAAGTGAAAAAATAACGTTTTCTACAATTGTTGATAGGTTTTAATTGTTTTTGTGTTTCTGTTTTTTTTCTTGGTCTTATAAAATAAATGTTGTTATTTTATTTTAATGCACGCAATATTTTCCACAAACATGCCAAAAAAAGAGTAATTAACAAAAACACCAACTTCCACAACGAAATGGCGGGGCAGGGACTTTGACGACCTTGTAAAGCCTATTCAACTATTAAAGCGTGAATATCAGCGTGTGCATGTCTCTGTTTAATTAAAATGGAAGTTGGTAAATGTTTCTCAAATTAAATTAAATAGTGCAAAATACTTTGGAACAACTAATAAAAATAGCAACAACAACAATATACTGCCATATTTCATTTGGCGGTCTTGTTAACTGCCAACGAAAACAAAAGACTTAGGCAACAAACTTGAATTGTGCTACACATGTTGGTACATCATACGCGTCGGGTCTGGTCTCTTCTGTCTGTCTAACTGGCTGGGTGATGCCTCTTTACCTTCTCATGTCACATATATCACATTAGATGTCAGAACCAACAAATCCAACAACACCAACAAACAAGCAAAAGAAACAATACTCTGTTTTGTTTGGCAAAATGCCGCCTTTGGGTTTTTGTGGTAAAAAACCAAAAACAGAAACGTTGAAATCTCAGAACAGAAACTGGGCTTCTAGGCTAGAAGAACAAATAGAACGCCCACAGCTTCATATCGGAAGTTGCATTGTGTAAAGTGTCTGTCTCTGTGTGTGAGTGTGTAACCACCACCGCCACCACCTAGCCAGCGCATTAACGCATCAGCTTCACAACCGCCACCTGATCTGCCGCCTGTAATGCTAGAATGTTTGTGAAACTCTTGCTCGTATCACATTTTGCGGATGAGATAATTTACAGCCAACGACCATTGAATTGAGAGCAGTAGTATATAGTTCCGCTTTTTCACGTTCTCTTTGTCCAAGCGAATGGCGGAAACTTTTGCAATGCAGGTGTATTCGGATATATGATACAAGTGATTGGGTGAATGATAAAGGAGGAGGAGAAGGAGGAGAGGTGTCATATTGTTTTAGTGTGAAGAAATCCACAGTGTGCATGGTGTACAGTGAAAGCTTGAGCGGAGTAGGATGCAAAATAAGCTACGAGTATTCAAATAATTTTAGAGTTTTCAAATATTTTTGTGGAATTCCGGAAAGGGATTTGTTATTCGATGTATTTCTCCACACATGTCTTCATATCAATCGAAAAAAGGCTTTCCATGTAAAATGTACAAAATATAAAAAAATACTATTAAAAAGTATGGATCGGTATTGCCGTCAGATGTACGGGTGGAGAAATAAAAAAAACTGCAACAAAGTCAAACGCCATAATTTTTTTTTTTCAAATTTATTGAATGAAAGAAAAAATGTCGGAAATCAAATTTTAGAATAAGTTTAGATTTTTTCGAATTGGTCACCTTTGGCACGAATTATGGCCTTCAAACGGCAATGAAACCGTCACACGCTGCCCGAATGTTGCTCTGCGGTATTTGACCCATTCCAGGCGAAGCGCTTGCTTGAGGAGATCGATACTTTGGTGCTTTTTAGTGCCAACCTTGCCTTCCAAAATACTCCAGACACAATAGCCAAATGGATTGGTATCTTGAGATTTTGTAGGCCATTGTGCGCTGGAAATGAAGCGAGGAAGCTCATTTTGTAACTATTATTGCTTGGGTGGCGCGTGCTGAGTGCGATGGTGCTGAGTCCTGTTGGAAAATCCAAGGTCTGCGGCCAAAATGTTTGCGTGCCCGAATGTTGCTCTGCGGAATTTTGGCCCATTCCAGGCGATGCGCTTACTTGAGGTGATCGATACTTTAGTATTTTTTAGTGCCTACCTTGCTTTCCAAAATACTCCAGACACAATAGTCCAACGGATTGGTTTCCTGAGAATTTGGTGGACATTGTGCGCTGGAAATGAAGCGAGGCGTGCTGAGTCCTGTTGGAATGGCCAAGGTATGCGATCAAAATGTTTGCGTGCCCGAATATTGCTCTGCGGAATTATGGTCCATTCCAGGCGAAGCGCTTGCTTGAGGTGGTCGACACTTTAGTATTTTTTAGTGGCAACCTTGATTTCCAAAATACTCCAGACGCAATAGTCCAACGGATTGGTATCCGGAGATTTTGGTGGACATTGTGAGCTGGAAATTAAGCGAGGCGTGCTGAGTCCAGTTAGAATGTCCAAGGTCTGCGGCCAAAATGTTTGCGTGCCCAAGGCTTTCATACAACCTCCAACATATTTTCTCGATAATATTCGGCATTTATTCTCATGCCACGGTCGATTAATTCGAGCGCAGAGCGACCATCGGCTGTTATGGCGGCCCACGCCATTGCCATGGTCGGCAGTGGTCTGGTGGTCAACCCAAGGTGTATATTTTCAGCTGACCTCTTTGGCAAGTAAAAGCGATCATTTTGTTTATTTACAAACTGCTGGATAACGAATGTTTTCTCATCGGAGACGGAGAAAACCAAATTCGGCAGTTCACCACTTTCGGCCAAGCTCTTTTGAGTCTATTTCCTTTCTGTTGTGGTGTAAGTTCTTGTACTTTTTGGAATTTCAATGGCTTTACCCGGAGCTCATTTTTTCAATATTTGCCGAATGGAATATTGTGATATGTTCAGCTCACGAGCCAATTTTCGGCCACTGCGAACCGGGTTTCGATCAAGTCGCTTTTACCCTACACCCTACCCTACATCACATAGTGGTCAAGGTATTATGTCTTTGTGCATTTGTTTGTAACATGGAGAACGAAGCGAGATAGACCAATAGTTACTTTTGAGGATCTCCATAGAATCACTTTCTGAGTTGATTTATGCATGTCAGTGTAATATCAGCCCAAATAGTATGGAATTTTGCACATACAACCAAATTAGGCCTGAAAATAAGTATGCCAAATTTGATCGAAATCGGTTCAGATATAGCTATAGCTCCCATATATATTATTCATCCGATTTGTTATTTTTGTCCTCTGCACTCCGTAACAACAATATTTGGGAAATTTATCAAATGCAGCTCAGAAATACCTTTGCTAAATTTTATCGAGATCGGTTCAGATTTGGATAAAGCTCCCATATATAACTTCGTCCGATTTACCTTTTATTGTATACCAGACGTCTAATATTTGCCCAAATGAGATGGAATTTGGCACATACGACTGAATTGAGAAGAAGATAGTAATAGATAGTATGCCAAATTTGGCGAAGATCGGTTCAGATATAGCTATAGCTCCCATATATATATATTGTTCATCCGATTTGTTGTATTTGCTACCCACAGCCGTAATATGCACTCCGTAACAACGATATTCAGGGAAATATATCAAATACAGCTCAGAAATTTGCCAAATTTTATCGAGATCGGTTCAGATTTGGATGTAGCTCCCATATATATTTTTATCCGATTTCAAATTAATTGTACACCAAATGGGCAATACATGTCCGAATTTAAAAGATAAAAATGCTTCGGCATATTTAGTCCTTTGAACTTTAAATTACAATTATAATCATAGCGTGTATAATAAAATTCTCCAATAAAATCTTTTAATTGTTATGTGGAACTCTAGCAAAATTAGCAAAGTGGTGTAGGGTATCATAAAGTCGGCTCCACCCGACTTTAGGACTTTCTTTACTGGTTTACTTTTCGAACCATTTCTGGTGAAGTTACTGTTTTCTTCCGTCCACTTCCTTGACGTCGGGCGACGTCAAGGTAACGAGCGATGGTACAAGGCACAAACGATTAATTCACTTTTAAATGCTGGTTTTCCAGTCAAATATAAAGAAATCACACTATCACGCTTGAAAGCCATCACGAATAACTTTTGTCTGCAAAATTCTCACCAAAATGCTTTTGTACGCTTGTAAACAATATAATCAGCTGTCATTAAAATAACACAAATAACAGCTGTCGGGGGAGTGGCTTACAATTGACAGCAGTCTAAAGTTGGTTGCAGTTTTTTCATCTCACTCTGTATTTTAAAAATTACGACTTTTTGAAGTTCTTTTATAGAAAAAATACCCAGAATATTTTCTACAGGTTCTCTACGGACTGGAGACCTTCAACAAGTCATAAAGACAGAAGAACTAGAAATTTTTCTACAAAGATTCCATTAACGGGATTATTTTTAGGCAGACTACCTTCAAGAGGGAAGAGAATAGTATAAAAATCGGTAAAAAGTAGAAAATATGGAATAACGTATTTTGGTAATATATTTTTCGAAGTACTCTCACATTATTCAAAACTATACAAAATATGTATTTTCAATATGAAATCCAAGGCTAGCTGGCATTAAACCAATTCAAACTTGCCGTCTTCTTTTTCTTATTTTGTTTAGCATTTTAAGATCAGATTAGAATTAAATATTAATACCCACGTCGCAGCTACCATTTGGGTGGAGTATTGGCATCAATAAGTCATGCCTTGTTATTTGATTTACTAAATTTTTCTAAAAAGACTCATTCACTTCTTTTTGGTTACATTCGGATCAATGCAATGCAAAAAAATGGTAATTTTACAAATTGCCTTTTGCGCGGCAAATAAACAAATCAAGTTTCAACCAAATACAAAAGACTTAAGCAACGAACTCGTAATGCGCTCAGCTCACAAATTTTCCCATAGCCATGTCGAGGTCAAATACGCATTTGAATGAAAAGTTCGAAAATTGCATGCGAATATCAGAGAAGAGATTGTTGACCAACGACAGTGACAAATACAAAAAATGGCAGCACGTAGGGAGTTAATTTGACAAACTTCATGTGATTGATTTTGCCAATCGCGGTGGCCTTGGTTTGAAATTGAAAACAAAAATTTG
The DNA here is from genome assembly GCF_030504385.1 of Musca domestica. NCBI lineage: Eukaryota > Metazoa > Arthropoda > Insecta > Diptera > Muscidae > Musca > Musca domestica. Next base: position 22,905,605 of record NW_026712409.1, on the reverse strand, counting down.
TTAGTCATATTGAGCGATACATTTATTTTGAATTAAAATTTTCGTAATTAACAAGGGCCGATTTAAATGCTAACATAAAAAATTGGGCCACTTATTAACAAAATTAACCAGAAAAGAAAGTCTTAAAGGCGGGCGGGCCGACTTTATGATACCCTACTCCACTTTGCTAATTTCGTAGAGCTCCACATAACAATTAAACGTTTTTATGGAAGAATTCAATCATACACTCTATGATTATAAGAATAATTTAAAGTTCACAGGACTAAATATGCCGAAGTATTTGTATCTTTTAAATTCGGACTTGTATTGCCCATTTGGTGCACAATTAATTTGAAATCGGATAAAAATATATATGGAAGCTATATCCAAATCTCGATAAAATTTGGCAAAGATATTTCTGAGGTGTATTTTATATATTTCCTTGAATATCGTTGTTACGGAGTGCATATTACGCCTGTGGGTAACAAATATAAAAAATCGCATGAAAAATATATATGGGAGCCTTAACTATATCTGAACCGATTTTCACCAAATTTGACATACTAGATTCTAGACTTAATTCGGTCGTAAGTGCCAAATTTCAATCCATTTGGGCAAATATTAGACGTTTGGTGCACAATGAAAGGTAAATCGGACGAAGTTATATATGGGAGCTATATCCAAATCTGAACCGATCTCGATAAAATTTAGCAAATGTATTTCTGAGCTGTATTTGATATATTTCCTCAAATATTGTTGTTACAGAGTGCATATTACGACTGCGGAGGACTAAAATAACAAATGGGATGAACAATATATAAGGGAGCTATAGCTATATCTGAACCGATTTCGATCAAATTTGACATACTTATTTTCAGACCTAATTTGATTTTATGTGCAAAATTCCATACTATTCGGACTGATATTACACGTTTGGTGCACAATAAAAGGTAAATCGGACGAAGTTATATATGGGAGATATATCCAAATCCGGACCGATCTTGATAAAATTTAGCAAAGGTATTTCTGAGCTGTATTTGATATATTTCCCCAAATATTGTTGTTGCAGAGTGCATATTACGGCTGCGGAGGACAAAAATAACAAATCGGATGAACAATATATATATGGGAGCTATATCTATATCTGAACCGATTTCGATCAAATTTGAAATACTTATTTTCAGGCCTAATTTGATTTTATGTGCAAAATTCCACACTATTCGGACTGATATTACACGTTTGGTGCACAATAAAAGGCAAATCGGACGACGAATATATATGGGAGCTATATCTAAATTCTTACCGATTATCTCCAATTTCAATAGGGTTCGTCCTTGGGACAAACAAATGATTTGTGCAAAATTGCATCTGGATCGGGTAATAAATGCGAACTGTACTTGGTTCACAAAAATACATGGAAAGACGGACCAACGGACGGACCGACGGGCATGCATAAATCGACTTAGAATGTGATTCTTTGCAGATCCTTAAATGGAAGTATGGGTCTATCTCGTTTCCTTTTGCCTGTTACAAAAGTGTTACCTTGTGGTGTAGGGTATAAAATGGGACAATTCCACACCAGTCAACTTAATTAGGCATTTTATAACAAATTATATAATTGCAACAATTTATGGCTAAAAAGGCGTGACAAATGTAAACTGGATAAAATGCCTTAGACAGCCAATAGTCAAATAACTTTTCAAATAAATGAAGCAATAAATTTCAAATAAACAAATTATGTTTTGCTGCAGCTGCAAACAAAAGACTTAAGCAACAAACCTATCTTTCACTTTATTATGTTTTAGGTTTTTTGCCTCCTTCATGCGTAAGCAATAACTGCTGTCACAATTGCAACAGCAACAACACTTTGTGGTTTCGGGCGGCCACTCACAGCTCTAATTGCATGCAAAATCTATAATTTTTCTTTCATTTTTATCAAAACATTACAAATTGTCCAGTTCGTTTTTTTTTTTTTAATTGGTCCAAACAACGAAAAAATATAAATTTGTATTTTGGTACCGCTTTAAGAGCAATATTTACAACCGCTCACATTCACTCAATGTTCGGCCAGCCAAATGGAGAAGTCGTGGAGAAGCCCAACTAGCCTGGTTTTTAGATGCTGTCATTTTTCCCTCTCTTATTATGCACTGCGCGTGTGTCGGCTTTTCAATTGAATTGCCATACTAGTGGATTATCTCCCCGTTGCATTCAATGCGTATGGACTCGGGTAGTCAGCCTGGTGTCGTTGTTGGCGTTTGCCGGCCTCAGTGTCTAAACTCAATATGCCATGAATTGAAAGTAATCATAGAAAAACAAGTTGCCACAGATTTTCAGCCAACGCCTGTTATGGTCTGATATGCTGCAACATGCGACAACAACAACAAAATGAAAAATAAAACAAATAGCAGAGATAGAAAATGAGGTTATTATTTTAGGAATTATGAGAAGATGTTGCGTTAGAGCAGGCTAGGTAGAGAAATTCAAAATTATTTTCTTTGAAGAGTCCTCGAGACTTGGATTTTTTAAAGATTACTTTTTTGCAGAGACTTCGAGACGTGGATTTTTTAAAGAATATTTCTGAAGAGTCTTCGAGACGTGGATTTTTTAAAGATTGTTTTTTTTGAGGAGTCTTCGAAACGTGGATTTTTTAAAGATTATCTTTTGAAGAGTCTTCTAGGCGTGAATTTTTTAAAGATTATCTTTTGAAGAGTCTTCTAGGCGTGAATTTTTTAAAGATTATCTTTTGAAGAGTCTTCTAGGCGTGAATTTTTTAAAGATTATCTTTTGAAGAGTCTTCTAGGCGTCTTCGAAACTTGGATTTTTTAAAGATTATTTTTTGAGGAGTCTTCGTGACGTGGATTCTTTAAAGAAAATTTTTGAAGAGTCTTCGAGACGTGGATTTTTTAAAGATTATTTTTTGAGGATTCTTCGAGACGCGGTTTTTTTAAAGATTATTTTTTGAGGAGTCTTCGAGACGCGGATTTTTTAAAGATTATTTTTTGAAGAGGTGGATTATTTAAAGATTATTTTTTAAAGGGTTTTCGAGACGTGAATTTTTTAAAGATTATTTTTTGAGGAGTCTTCGAGATGTGGATTTTTTAAAGTTTATTTTTTTAAGAGTCTTTGAGAGGTGGATTTTTTTAAAGATTATTTTTTGAAGAGTCTTTGAGAGGTGGATTTTTTAAAGATTGTTTTTTGAGTAGTCTTCGAGATGTGGATTCTTTAAAGATTATTTTTTAAAGGGTCCTCGAAACTTGGACTTTTTAAAGATTATTTTTTGAGGAGTCTTCGAGACGTGGATTTTTTAAAGATTATTTTTTGGAGAGTCTTTGAGAGGTGGATTTTTTAAAGATTATTTTTTGAAGAGTCTTCGAAACGTGGATTTTTTGAAGAGTCTTCGAGACGTGGATTTTTTAAAGATTATTTTTTGAAGAGTCTTCGAAACGTGGATTTTTTGAAGAGTCTTCGAGACGTGGATTTTTAAAGATTATTTTTTAAAGGGTCCTCGAAACCTGGATTTTTTAAAGATTATTTTTTGAGGAGTCTTCGAGACGTGGATTTTTTAAAGATTATTTTTTGGAGAGTCTTTGAGAGGTGGATTTTTTAAAGATTATTTTTTGAAGAGTCTTCGAAACGTGGATTTTTTGAAGAGTCTTCGAGACGTGGATTTTTTAAAGATTATTTTTTGAAGAGTCTTCGAAACGTGGATTTTTTGAAGAGTCTTCGAGACGTGGATTTTTTGAAGATTATTTTTTGGAGAGTCTTCGAGACGTGGATTTTTTAAAGATTATTTTTTGAAGAGTCTTCGAAACGTGGATTTTTTGAAGAGTCTTCGAGACGTGGATTTTTTGAAGATTATTTTTTGGAGAGTCTTCGAGACGTGGATTTTTTAAAGATTATTTTTTGAAGAGTCTTCGAAAAGTGGATTTTTTGAAGAGTCTTCGAGACGTGGATTTTTTGAAGATTATTTTTTGGAGAGTCTTCGAGACGTGGATTTTTTAAAGATTATTTTTTGAAGAGTCTTCGAAACGTGGATTTTTTGAAGAGTCTTCGAGACGTGGATTTTTTGAAGATTATTTTTTGGAGAGTCTTCGAGACGTGGATTTTTTAAAGATTATTTTTTGAAGAGTCTTCGAAACGTGGATTTTTTGAAGAGTCTTCGAGACGTGGATTTTTTGAAGATTATTTTTTGGAGAGTCTTCGAGACGTGGATTTTTTAAAGATTATTTTTTGAAGAGTCTTTGAGAGGTGGATTTTTTAAAGATTATTTTTTGAAGAGTCTTTGAGAGGTGGATTTTTTAAAGATTATTTTTTGAAGAGTCTTTGAGAGGTGGATTTTTTAAAGATTATTTTTTGAAGAGTCTTTGAGAGGTGGATTTTTTAAAGATTATTTTTTGAAGAGTCTCCGAGAGGTGGATTTTTTAAAGATTATTTTTTGAAGAGTCGCCATAATTTTTAAATTTTATTGAATGAAAGCAAAATATGTCGAAAATAGCATTAAATTTTAGAATAAGTTTAGATTTTTTCGAATTGGTCAACTTTAGCACGAGTTATGGCCTTCAAACGGCAATGAAATCGTCACAAGTTGCCCGAATTTTGCTCTGCGGTATTTTGGCTCATTCCCGGCGATGCGCTTGCTTGAGGTGATCGACACTTTGGCATTTTCTAGTGCCAACTTTGCTTTCCAAAATACTCCAGACACAATAGTCCAATGGATTGGTATACGAAGATTTTGGTGGCCATTGTGCGCTGGAAAGCGCGCTTGGCAAGTAAACACGATCATTTTGTTTGTTTGCAACTGCTGGACAACGAATGTTTTCTCATCGGAGAAAACCAAATTCGGCACTTATCCAGTTTCGGCAAAGCGAAGCAACTCTTAAGCTCTTTTGAGTCTTTTTTCTTTCTGTTGAGGTGTAAGTTCTTGCACTTTTTGGAATTTCAATGGCTTTACTCAGAGCTCATTTTTCAATATTTGCCGAATGGAATATTGCGTTATGTTCAGCTCACGGGCCATTTTTCGGCCACTGCTGCACGGGTTTCGATCTAGTCGCTTCTTTACTTTTCGAACCATTTCTGCTGATGTTTGCTGTTTCTTGTGTCCACTTCCTTGACGTCGGGCTACGCTAGTATCTCGGTAACGAGCGATGGTACGAGACCCAAAAGACTTGTTCACATTTAAATGCCGGAATGCTTTAACGATAGCCACTTGTGGTTTTCCAGCCAAATATAAAGAAATCACACTATCACACATGAATCCGAATCCTGAATAACTTTTTTTCTGGAAAATTCTCACAAAAATGTTTTTGTACGCTTATAAACAATATGCTGTCACGGGAATAATTTTAACAGATGTCGGACGAGTGTCTTGGAAATGACAGCAGTCTGAAGTTGGTTGTAGTTTTTTCATATCACCCTGTATAGTCAATACTCTTCCAGGGGATAAAGTACTCAGAAGGAACTCCTTTTGTGGATTTTCGGACAATTTCATTTCATTTGGTTACTATCATCGCAATACCGAATATCGGGGGGTACCGTTATATGGGGGCTATACAATATCGTGGACCGATCTTCGGACTTGACCTGCCTGTGTATAAAAAGGAATGTTATGTGAACACATATTGGAAGTCAAACATGAAAATTTCAATTCATACACCAAGGCCCCGATAAACATCCTTTCGAATTATATCGCTTCTTAAAAACTACCAAAGTATACCAATTGTTGCTATGTTTTGAATATTTTTTTTTCAAGAAATTAAATTTCTGTAATTTTTTTTAACTTAGTAATGGGTGATTCGATTTGTGCCACGTTTCTACAATCCTATTGATGACGTAAAACGGGGCTCTAATGTATCAGATTTTTAAATAGAATAAGTTTCTCTTCAATAACTTCGTTCCGATTTAATAACCCATTTTGCCCCGATGCACTTAAGCTGCCACTGCTGCCACCAGCAGCAACAGCATCGGCAACAACATACCCCACTTATGAGCCAGTCAGCTAATGCCATACCATAAAAATCATGTTGTTGCAGCATCTATCGCTCAGCAATGCCTGCCGCACTCGATATTGTGTGAGTTTTGTGATTACGTTTGTTATTACATTTTATTACACAATACATTGGTATTTGTTACAATTTCGAAAAGGCACAACAACAACATCAAAACAAATGTGTAAAGAAATTTTTCCATAGCACACACACACACGAAACCGAAGAAAAGTGAAGGTAGTTATGGCGGCAGCCTTTTTTAGAATAATGACCCAAATTCACTTTCTTGTTTTCCAGCCACTTTGCAATTCCATTTCTTGTTCATGGTTGCAACATGACCAACATGGACATCATTAAATTGCGGAATTTTCTGTTTAGATCTTATTTTGGTCATTTACAAAAATAATCTTCATTTTTATTGCCAAAATAGTGGCGCTCGTGTTTAAGGTCAATGCAAGTGAACAGCTGTGGTGGGCCATGTTGCTTTTGGTAATGCTCTGCAATTTGTTCCACATTATTTTCATTTGAAGATCATTAAAAAAACGTGTAGCACCCCTAAAATAATGTTTTTATTTTTTAATTGTTGTCATTTTCATGGTTATGGCTCTTTATTTGCACTACTTGTTGTTAATTGATTAACAGCTTTTTGTTATAGTTGGGAATATTTTTTGAGGTTGTTTTCGGCTTTTGGTTGACATTTTTGTAAACTTGACGTTATGTTTTCTTTGTTAATGGCAAGGTGTTTAAAGGCAGAGTGATGTGTCATTGGCATTGTGCGGCATTTGCAGAGCGAGGCAATTAATCGTCCATCCACAAAAACAAAAAAAAAAGCCTTGGATCTTCTAAAATCTCTTAGATCACTATGGGGCTATGTTATTATTCGAGAATTGTTCTATAAATTCTATCCAATTTTTTTTGAATGGAGTTCGAACAATTGTTTTTTTAAATGGAGAAATTAGCCCACAAGAACAAATCGAAGTGTAATTATGCCTGAAAACTTCAAAAAAATTAGAATCAGGAGAACACCCGGGACATCTATAAAACATATGCATGGACTTTTTTCACACGCCTTCAATCGATAAATTTATAGGTGCCGTGTCATAATCCCCACGGATAACATCCATTACAATTATGGTTATTTTTCCGCTCATAACCTCCATAGTGGAATGCGGTATTCTTAATATTTCTTGGGGGAAATACCTGGTTACCCGGTTATTCGACCCGAAATTTAGAACATAAAATCCGGGTTTTATCCGGTTCTACAAAATGGGTATCATACCTATTATACAAGTGGTCATATGGTTGGGTTGCTTGAATCAGTTCCGGAGTAATACACGAAGATTGGTATTTTTCCGGAACTTTTTGAATAACCCCGAAAAGGTCGAAAATTGACCCATTATGGGATAATAAGATCGATAGCCTATACTCTTGCATTGTGCTAATATCTCTTGCAATTTCGAGGATATAAGTGATAAAAATCATGATTTTCTCCACCAATATTTATCTGAACTTTAGAGCTTTTTTTACTAGCCGGCCTCCCCGGGACTTGTGATTATCTCCTCCGGGGCATGTCTAACACCTATAAACTCAATTTAAGTCTTGTTTTCTTTCTGGGAAAAATTCCGAAATTTCTTGGGACATTAAGTTTAAATTGTTTATTAAATTTTATTTGAAATTACAATCCTTGCGGTTAATAGTGGAAAATAATTTTATTCAAATGGCTGACCAGGTTGGTAGGATGCGGCAGCCTACACGATCGGTCCAATTATCGACTGTGTATAGCTGTTATATCTTACCAATATCTCTGGCCTGTCGTCGTAGCCCTTATCTTTGACAACAGCCCACAAATAATAGTCAAATCTCATTTCCAAAATAGCCAAAGGGCAAAATTTTTGTTCAATCCAAAAGTTTTCAATATCCTCCTCTTCAATTTGTGTTAACAAAAATCCCCTCAGCATGGTCCGATAACCTAACTTCCACATTTTGAACATTTTCGAAGAAAAATTGACAAATTATGCCTCTGGACCAAAATCCGCACCAAACAGTAGCTCACTTTGGGTGTATCGCGTGTGCATTTCTGTGCCCCAAATGCGACATATAATTGGTGACTCTTTCCGAAACCTAGTTGTTCCCTGCCTTACAACCTGGTTAACTTTACCATTGTTCTCAACTAATAAACAAACGTTGTTTTTATAAAAAACAACAATAAAGGGATTAAGCCTGACCACTTTGCAACAACAAAATACTATGGTATCCCGAACAAACAAGCCCACATTGTTGTATTAAATTTCTAAAAAATTACACCTTTTAATCCTTGTCTTTTCAAATTCTTTCAGCGCTGAGAGTCCCTGTTTTTCATACCCTCCACCATGGTAGGGAGGGTATATTAAGTTTGTCATTATATATATATTCTTGATCAGCATAAAATTTTATGTCGATTTATCAATGCCCGTCCGTATGTCCGTCTATCGGTCTGTGGAAGTCACTCTAGCTTCCGAACGAAATGAAGTAGTTTGATAAAATTTTACTCAAATCTGAATTATGTCTTCAGGACTTTTGGTATTGAAAATGGGCCATGTAGGTCCACGTCTTCGTATAGCCCCCATATAACGGTACCCCCCGATATTCGGTATTTTGATGATTTTAGCGACATTATTTACTGGAATTATTTTAATTTTGGCATTTGAAGTTCGTAATGGATACTACATCCTAAGACAGAAAATGAGCCATGTAGGTCCACGTCTTCGTATAGCCCCCATATAACGGTACATCCCAATATTCACTATTTCATATTTAGTATTTGAAGTTCATAATGGATACTACATCCTATGACAGCAAAATTGTCTGTCCACGTTTTATAACCCCCATGGTACCTCCCTATATTCGATATTTTGATGATTTTATTTGAATATTGTGACAAAAGTTGCCTATGCAGGTTATTATTTATTTTTATTTTTTAGAAAGTTGCCTAAATCGTTCCAATTGTTGGAGGCCATTCAAAGTTCTTCTCGGCCGAACTTACAACTTTTTTCACTTGTTTAGATATAACTAGTTGTCAAGAATCGCTGACTTGTTTCGCAACAGATTTTATTTTTTTGAAAATTGTAAAATTTGTACCAAATGGTGGAGGGTATTCAAAGTTCGGCCCGGCCGAACTTACAGCATTTTTACTTGTTTTTAATTACTAGCTGTAATTTGTATTGTGATCAGCGTCTCCCTTACAAGTAAACAAAAGACTTAAGACACAAACCTTTTGTTGGTCACATTTCTCACCATTTTGTTTTGCTTTTTCCCCTATCAATATTCGTCTCTTCCCATCCATTGTCATTACATAATAACCATTAACTCCCACCAAACCGTATTCGAATTAACATAATTCATAAACAAAAGCTTAACAAAATCAAGTCAATTTAATTCATATAATTTTTGTTGTGCTGTGTTGTTCATCTTCATCCAGTGTTTAATTAAGGAAATTACCTAGCTAATTTGGCATATGAAACTGGTGGCATATAATTGGGCCATTGTCTTGTAGTATGGTGAAGTGGATTGTATGTAAGTTAATGTTAGAAGTTAAAGTTTATTTCACACTGCTATGGTGTTTCTTTATTTTGTTACTAACATTTATGTTGCGGTGCTATGCACCTCTCTTGTTGGATTTACAATTATGAATTACTTCAACTTAAAACTAATATTATACTGCAGCCTGGTCGTGCTCGTTATTACGCTGAGTCATCACTTGCGGTGCGCTGGTATTAGTGCGCGTGTTTGTGGCGGATGACTGCCCTGGTGTCATATTCCTGTTGATTTGTCGGACTGCTTGCGCAGCATAATGATGGGAATGTTTACTAGTTGGTTTGCATATTTAGTTTGATGTTTATTAGGGTGAGCCGTTAACTCCTCCCTCTCGAATTATCAAGCGTCTCGATTGATGTGTTTAGAAATATGGCAGATTATAAAGACTGCCGCGTTGATTCAAGTTAATATTGTGGTTTGCTAGTTGTTTTGTTTTGATAACAGATTCTGTTGTGCCGGCTGCCAATTGGCTTTCTGACACAGTCATTTCTATTTGAGGTCTAGACATTCCTTCATGTGGGGTCATTTTTATAATTTTCATACTAGTTTTGCGCCTTTGCCTCATTTTTACTGCCATCAGGAGGATGACCAATGCTAATATGAGACTGATGTTAAAACATAAACTGGTCTTGAATTCAGTATTTAGACGCTCGATTCTTTTATTACTTTTCACGTGCAACGTTTTTAGTAGTTGTAGAGATAGTATTTCTTCGGTGTAGTTGTTTCTAGCTGAGTGTTTTAGTAGCGCAGGCAACGGTTTGGAGTAAGCAGCTTCTTCGACGGTGAAATTTTTGTTGCCTATCCTAATTGTAGAATTACTAAATCTTATTAAATAAGTTCCTGTTACATTTTTTTCGTTTCCATTTATGACAATATTTTCTTTTATGTTATTTATCAAAATTAATCCAGGTTCTATTTCCTCTAAATTATTAATGTGATCTGCATTTACTATTGAACAATTATGTGGGCTATTAGTTACTAATTTAGGAATACATGTATTGTTTGTTATATTGGCTACATTAGATTCTAGACATAATTCAATACCATTTATTTTTTGACAAGGACTTTTAATTCCAAATGTTGCTCTTTCACATTTTACAATTTTCTTATAATCAAGATTTAAAACAGTATTTTGATTTTTTACAGGTCTTATGGTTATGACATTACAAATTTCTTTTACAGTTTTGGGAATGCTTATAATGTAAATTATATTAGTACTATTGTTTACAATTTTTATTCGTGCGAAATTTAAAGCTTGTTCAATGTTTTGAAACGGGATTTCATCTTGATTAAATATTTCTTCTATTTTCCTAATTTCTATTTCCGATAAAATAAATGTGTTTACAATGTTGGATTTTGTTAAATGAATGGCCGAATTAATATTCGTTATTTCCTCCTTTAAAATTTCAACTTTGTACTTTGCCTGCAATATGAGGGTATTACGGAAGTCCTCACTAGTCTTTAAAATTTTTGAAATACTATTTGTCGCATTCGTTATCTCCTGCATTCTTTCTATTAGATCTCTGTTGATTATTAACTGGTTATTGCTGTTGTCTGTTAACTCATTGATTTTGTTTTTCAAAAGCATAAGGTCATCATGGTCTGGACTACCTGCCAGCCATTTCCACGCCGTTCCAATCTCATCAAGAGATCTTTTAGATCTCTCTTCAGGCATTAGCCGATTTATAAGGTGAGATAGGGTAGTGATGTCATTATGTAGGAAGGGGAGTAGTGGGTGGTTGTCTGGAATTCCTTTGGCCAAGTCGTCCTTGATCCTCTCTAGAGTGTCATGATATTCCTTGATGTTAATAACATGCAAAATTTTGAATGTCCCTGTTTGTATTTTTCCTATTCCACTCTCTATAAGAACCACTTCTGATTGAGAGTAGTCCAATATTTCTGTGACCCCTAGGCAACCTGTAATTAAGAACTGGAAACCCGGTAAATAAGTAAGTCAGTTTCTGATATGACTCTTATGGACTATTCTCCCTGATTGAGTCAGGACAGTTGAGTGCCTATTCTCCTTTACAACTTCTTCTTTGAAACGTTTAGATAATTTGGTTCCTAATCTCTTGTTCTGTTTGACAAATATTTTCTGACCTTCTTGATATTCTTCTGGTTCTTCCCTAATACGATTATGATTTGCCAAATCATTTTCCTGTTTCCTCAAGAGTCTTTCGTAGTTGTTAAGGCGAGTCCTTTCGTAGTCCTCTGGTCCAAAGGTCGTCGGTCGTCCAAAAAATAGATCTACGGGTTTCTTTCCAATTGACGAATGTATTGTGTGATTGTACTTGTTAACGCTATCTTGCAATAGCTCCTCAAAAGAGTAATCGGGTCGCTCACACTTACTGCAACGCATAATTTCCGATAAGGTCGAATGGAATCTCTCTATTTGCCCATTAACCTCGCTCTTATAAGGCGGTGCCGTAAAAATTTCCATGCCAAGTTCGTCTTCCAACATAAACCGAATGGTCTGAGAATTGAAAGATCGCTCGTTATCAAATACAATTGACTTCGGGACCCCAAAGTAGAAAATTATTTCTCTCAATGGTTTCCTAATGTCTTCAATGCCTTTGCCATTTATCATTCTGGTTACTGCGAATTTTGTAAATTTGTCTATTGCGGTTAAAACTCGAAACTTGTCTGTAGAGAAGATATCTATGTGGATTGTATGCCCAGAATAAGTTGGCATAGGTGTCTTATTAAGTTTGGGAGCGTTCGGATGTCGCTCATACTTATTTTCTTTACATACTTTACAGATATTGATCACATTCTTTATTTTCCTAGTCATGGAAGGGAAGTAATAGCTCTCTAAAATTTGTCTCCTATTCTCGGCATTATTCCTATGTGCTCTGTTGTGAGTCTCAATAATGATTTGTTTTTGTCTCTCCTCATCAGTAACATCTTCAACCATTGTTCGAGCGAATCGTACTTTAATGTTTCTGAAGTGATGAGGGTACAGTGCTTGAATCATAAGCATAACTGGCTCTGAGGTCTTGATGCCGTTGACTACTGTAGGATTTAAGTATCTCTTTAATATGACTTTCAGATCTGATTCCGCTAGACTGGTTTCTTTAATGATATGTCTATGGTAGGAGGGAAATACAATGTTAAATTCATATGAGGAAGCTGATGATTCCTCAATAATGATCTGATTTTTGAAGGTATTTATTGGCACCTCAGCGGAAGGAATTAGGTCTTCCGATGAGTCCTCGGCACTGTGAACCGTGGGCGTTAGGGAGTTAACATCTGTCACCGGTGGTCTCGATAGCGCGTCCGCGACTACATTCGTGCTACCTGGTTTATAAATTAACTCGTAATTATATTCTTCTAACTGTGCCTTCCACTTCTTCATCTTCACATTTGTGTTCTTGTTGCTTAGCGCAAATGTCAAAGGTTGATGGTCGGTAAATATCTTTATGCTTCTTGCTCCATACAAGTAACAATTCAATTCCTTTAAAGCCCAAATTATCGCCAGCATTTCTTTCTCATTTGTCGCATATTCCTCTTCTGCCCTACTGAGAGTTCTAGAAAGGTATGTGATAGGTCTATTGCCTTGAGATAAAACTGCTCCTAAAGCGTATTTCGAGGCGTCAGTAGTGAGTTCAAAGGGCTTATCAAAGTCGGGATAGTTCAAAACGACTTCCTCCGATACCAAACAGTTCTTGAGCTGTTTGAAACTTTCAATCTGTTCGGAATTCAAATTGACACTGATTTTTTTTGACTGGTTTCTCGGGGTTTTCCCTATATCGCCTCTCATCATGGAAGTTAATGGTTTGGCTATTTGAGCATAGCCCCTTATGAATCTCCGATAATGTCCGGTCAAACCCAGGAACGATCGCAAGTCATGAACTGTTCTAGGTTGAGGGAAATTAACTATGGCCTTAAGTCTGTCTGGGTTTGCAGAAAAACCTCCTTCCTTTACATTGAACCCTAAGAAGTCAATTTCTTCCTTTAAGAATTCACTCTTGTCCAAATGAACTTTCAGATTAGAGTCTTCCAAAGTGCGGAATATTATCCTCAAATTTTCAATGTGTTCCTTTTTAGTCCTACCAAATATCAAAATGTCATCAATGTAGACGTAGCACCGTTTCCCTATATGCTCTCTAAGAATATCATCTAGAGCTCTTTGGAATATTGCAGACGCGTTACGTAGTCCAAATGGTAGTCTTGTGAACTCGAACTTTCCATTCTTGACGGAAAAAGCTGTTTTCTCAATATCGGATTCCCTAAGTGGAATCTGATGGAATCCGCTCTTTAAATCTATGGTGGAAAAGTATTTCTGTTCGCCTAATTTAGCCAAGATTTCTGTAATTTCAGGTATGGGGTATCTGTCAGGTCTAGTTATCTCATTAAGTTTCCTATAGTCAATAACCATGCGGTATTTTTTCACACCTGAAGCATCTGGTTTTTTTGGTACTATCCAAACTGGAGCATTATATGCGGACCTGGAAGGGCGAATTATCCCGTCCCTTAATAGTTCTTCTATCTGTTTGTCAATTTCGGATTTCAGTGCCATTGGATACGGATAGGATTTTGAATAAACTGGACTATCACTACTCGTATTAATTTCAGCTTGTACGATTGTTGAATAAGTGAGTTTTTTATTGGGATCTGCAAAAAGGTTTGGATGGTCATCCAAAATATTCCTGACTTCCTTTTCATCTTCGGGATTTAGATGATTTAAACGTAGATTCATGTTATTAATCTCATCAATTTGCAGCTCTTTCAAAGGAAATTTCTTTCCATCCAGAATTGTGAGATAGGATCTCCAAGTGTAAATCACTGCATTCAAAGATTTCAGGGTATCATTCCCTATTATCCCATCAAAGGTCTCTAGACCAGGAAGGATGTAAAATTCTAACTTTCCGATCCCGCAATTAAAAATGTCAATAAAACTATGGGTCTCTATACTAACTATGCCGCCTACGGACTTAACATGAAAAGGTTTCTGGTTCTTTAGAGGGTTTCTAATAAATTTGCCATTAATATAATTTTTGTTCGAACCGGTGTCTATAAGAAATTTAAGTTCGTTGCCATTTTTCATTCTGAAAGGGAGGTATGGCAACGTTGAAGCTAGTCTAAAAAATTAACGTCATCTACAATTGCCAACTGATCGTCTAGATCCTCCTCGTACGCTTCGTCATAGGAAACCTCATATTCCTGTTCATCAGAACCATTCATTTCATCCGGCTCTGCATCCTCACGTATTTGGGCCTCAACATTAAACACTCTCTGCTGCTTTTGCGGCTGATGAATATTTCCTGAATTATTTCTCTTAAAGTTAGGCTGAACATTGTTAAAAGCATTACTCAACTGTGGCCTATTCTGATAGTTTACCTGCCTAGTCTGTATTGATTGATCCACGTCCATTGGTACAGCAGGTTTAGGAGGAAGTGGGGGTCTGTATCCTCCGTATTGGGGGTGTCCAAAATTATTCACTACTGGAGGTCGATTCGAAAAGTTCGCCGGCCCTCCGTATTGTTGTTCTCCACTTCGGAAATTCCGATAACGATATTGAGTAGGGCCTCTGTACCTTTGGTCACCTTGAAAATTCCTATCACCAATCGTCAGCTGTGGGTAAAAATGTCTAGGAGGGTTAGTTTGGGGGATCCTGTTTGGTCTAGATCCTTTCTCGGTAGCGTGTTGAATACGCACACCTAGATTACCTAATTTTAAACAGGCATTTAGAGCCTGAGGCAAACTTGTCGGGTTTGTAACACTCATTAAGCTTGGAAGATTACCATTAAGTCCTCGAATAAAGGTGTCCAAAGCCTTGTCCCTATATGTTTGGGTCAATACATCCAAAGCCTCGTTCCCTATATCCAGACAATCAATCTTGTCCAGAATCAAAGACAAATGGTGGTAAACCTTCTGGTAAAAATCTGTTATGGTTTGCCCACCCTGAGATAGGACGGTCATTTGATACTCTAAGGTCGAAATATCTCTCTTATCTGAAAAATGAAGCACTAAACACTTTCTTATCGCTTTCCAATTTAATGGGGTCCGATAAGACTCCAAAGCCGTGTCGGCCTCACCAACAATTTTATGCCTAACAGTGTGTAGAATTGTGAAGTATTTGGTTGTTCCCCTTTGTGACTCATAAATGTTCATGATCCTATCAACAGCTTTCCTCCACGAACTAAATTCTCCTGGCTTGCCCGAGAATTCCCTTAACGTCTTCACTATGTCTGGTATTCTCTCTCCTTCTGAGATATCCCCAGATCCTTCTATGTCGACATCTTTAGTGGCGGTAACATCCTCCCCCTGTTTGAGAAGGTTTGCCACCGTCTCACTTATTACTCGTTTCACCTCATTAGTCTGACTTTCCGTAAAGGGATTAAACCTTACGGGAGCTGCCCCAGAAGGCGAAGATGTCTGTCCTGAAACACTCATAGCTTCGACCCTTGTTATTAAGTTGTTTAAATCTTCCGGCATTGGCCGCTCGAAAAAAAGGAGAAAAAGAAACACCAAATCCTAGTTCTCGTCACAAATCTATTATCAAAATTTCTTTAAACTTATTTCAGCACGGATATGACTCTTTAAATTTGGATGCCACACTCTATTTTTTTGTTTAACTTAATCTAACATTTCATATTTCTTACATTTGTTAATTTCGCACAAATATGATTTTTTTTGTAAATTTAGATGTCACACTTTATTTTTTGTTTTACCTTACTCTAACATTTCTTTCTTCTTACTTTGTTATTTTTGTTAAACGTATTCTAGCACAAATATGATTTTTTGTAAATTAGATTTCACACTTTCACTTTCTGTGTTATTCCTTATTTTGTTTAATTTTATTTTAACATTTCTTCTTTTTTACTTTTGTTAAATTTATAATAACTTACTAATAATAATTTGATCATTTTCCTTATATCCCGGTAGTCCGCTAGTTCTTACGTAACATCCTTTTCGTACTCCTACTCAGGAACGGTTCTCGTACCGGCTGTTGGGATGTTTTAATCCTTGTGGTTGTTGGGTTCTAGGATGTGTTGATCCTTGTAGTTGTTGGGCGCCAGTTAATGTTAGAAGTTAAAGTTTATTTCACACTGCTATGGTGTTTCTTTATTTTGTTACTAACATTTATGTTGCGGTGCTATGCACCTCTCTTGTTGGATTTACAATTATGAATTACTTCAACTTAAAACTAATATTATACTGCAGCCTGGTCGTGCTCGTTATTACGCTGAGTCATCACTTGCGGTGCGCTGGTATTAGTGCGCGTGTTTGTGGCGGATGACTGCCCTGGTGTCATATTCCTGTTGATTTGTCGGACTGCTTGCGCAGCATAATGATGGGAATGTTTACTAGTTGGTTTGCATATTTAGTTTGATGTTTATTAGGGTGAGCCGTTAACTTGTATGTGGCTATTGTTGGATTATTCAAGTGGAATGTCAGATATACCATGGGTTACTTAAAAACAAATTGTAAACATGTGCGTTTACGAACCCATTTATTTATAGACATGAGTAATATCCCGTTGTATTTGAAAAATTTGCTCCACTTATGTTTGCTACACATACCTAAACGTTTTCAAACAACAGTTTTCAAGAGTAAACATAAATCAATTGTTTTGCGAATGCTAATTTCATTTGTATTCAATCCCAGTTGTGTGTTGACTTTTTAAGCGAGTTTTTATACCCTACAACACTATGTGTTGGGGGTATTATAAGTTTGATTGGGCCAGAATTTATGTAACACCTCGAAATATTGGTTTCCCATATAGGAAAGTATATATGGATATTCCTAGCTCGCCGAGCTGAGTCGATCTAGCTATGTATGTCCGTCCGCCCGTCTGTCCATGTTAATTTGTAATCACTCTACAGGTCGCAATTATGGCCCGATCTTCACGAAATTTAAAATGTAGGTAGGGTTAATGTCAGAATAGAACCCTATTTCTTTTGGAGATGATCGCCAAATGTTTAGGGGTTGAAATGGACTAAATACTGAAAAAAATTCGGATTTTGCAGTAGCTATACAGGTCGCAATTATAGACCAATCGACGCGGAATTTCGCATGTAGCTAGAGTTTAGGGCGGAGAAGAAGCCTACCAATTTGGGTGGTCATCGGATAATATTTAGCGTGTAAAATAGATCATATATTTTTTGTTGAAAAAATTCAAAATTTTTTATTAAACCGCGAATATTTTAAATCCCGGCGAAATCACAAAGCCATGACAAGGTTACTTCTGATCTTTACATTGATGTTAAGATCCAACAAATCGAATATATAGCAAAATATATGCGATATATATGTCTATCAAAGAAGATATGCTTGAAAGATCTCATATATGTCGAGAACGGCTGAACTGATTTCGATAGTTCTCATTAATTCAGAATGGCCTCTTGGCAGGAAAGAAAAAACGTCTAAAAAATCGCATAAAAATATCTCTCTAAAGATGAAAATATTGATTTTGTAAAATTTTCTCATATTTTTTTCAATTTTGTCACATTTTTGGCATATTTCCATTTTGAATTAAACATTTGGTAATATTTCTACAGCTAACAAAACTAAGTAGTTAGCATATCAGGATATCATATACAGATTGCATTTGTGCCCCGATCCTTACGAAATTTTGCATGGGGATAAGATGAGGGTCAGAATAGAAGCCTACTCTTTTTGGAGATGATCGCCCTATATTTAGGGGTTGAAATGGACCAAAAACTGCAAAATTGTCAGCAGGTCGTAATTATCGCCCGATCCTCACGCACATTTGAATGGGGATTACCGGACATTGCAAAAGCCAAGCAGCTTTGGATGGCCATCCAAAAATATTCACTGTGTGAAATAGTTTGCCAACTTTTGTAGACAAAATACGAAAATGTCCATTCCAGTGACTTTTTGGAGTATTCACAAATACAGGAAAGACGCACTTCTGACTATTTCGTTAAGGCTGATTTCGTTGAAGAATATAGTCAAATGTCTGTATCTCATATAGGTGCCTTTTAGTCAAAAACCAATAATAAATGTTAATCTTTTGCCACTTCTGAGAGATAATATGTCTTTGGGAAATATTGGTTCCAGATCTAGGAAGACCATTTACGTGCAACATCTTCCAATAAATTGGAAATAAGCAAATTAGTTTAAGTTGCTATTATTCGAAAATTAGAGAACGAAACCTGATGGTTTTCTTTTATTATTTGTCACAATATCTTGTGGAATTCTTTCGAGTATCTCGCCCATATAAACTGTATTATTTATTATAGTGTTATAGGGTATTCAACGGTCGGCCCCGCTCGACTGTAGCCTTTGCTTACTTGTTTTTATTTATTTATTTTTTATTTATTTATTTATTTATTTATTTATTTTTTTTTTTTTTTTTTAAAGAAGACATTGATAAGTCACTTAGTAAAAAAATTTGTAGATTTATAGACATCTCAAAAACTAAGAGAAAAAATCCTCTCCCGTCTACACATTCCAGCAGCAAATTTTCCTCTCAGAGTTTTCTACAATACTCGACATTCCTTTGGAAAATCAGTAAAAGTCTATTTTTCTATTTTTACTTTCGATTGTCATCATTTAAACCCCTTTATGACCTCAATTATATGCAGCGCGTAAGCCAAGTGGCAAACGTTCAGTTCCTGATGAAATCGCCACTGAGGCTTAATTGCAAAAATAGCGCCAATATGAATGGAGCAAAACAAAAATGAAAAGAAAACCATTTAATAATACGCGCCAAATGTTAACAATAATAATTGTTTTTTTTTTTTTTTTTTTTTTTTTTTTTTGCCCAAATTCATTTTTAACCGCCAGTGCTGTGAGCGATTGAATAAGCTGCATCTATTTGTCCGATTGGTCAGGCTAATGGCTTGGCATTAAAATAATTAATGATTTTCAATTAAATGTGGACATTATTAGTTTTGACATACTTTTTTTTTAAATTCAATTATGTGTGGATTTTTTTGTGTATAAAGTTTTTGTTATTGGTGATGGAATAAAAAATGGAAATAAAATGGACATGGCTAATTGAAATTGTATTTGAAATCATAATACCCCCGTAAACGAAAGGTTACATTGATGCACTGTTACAACCTTTATTGGGCAGAGAAGGGGATTTAAACAAATACTTATAATTATAATAATTATAATTATCATCCTTATTACTTAAATTATAGTCAAAGATATTCTGAAAGATTTTTGACAGACCCATAGTCCTCGAAAAAAAAAATTAAAACTATCCGAGCTATAATCCTGATTTGTTTGACGAGCACTGTCGGCGCTTGGTTTTTTATACTCTCAGCCATATGGCTGATTTGATGCGGCCAAACCCTGCCTCAGGATGTATCTGGTATGGCCCAAACTTGGTACTTCGAGTTCGGAGATGGGCAATATCGGTCCACTCCTTCTGTTGACTCCCCCACAAAAGGTTGAAATATTCAAAAAAAATATATATATATTTAACTGCACAAATAGGGAAAACACTTTTAAAATCCTAAAATTTGTAGTTCTAGATCAGGTGCAAAAATAGACAATATAAATCCGCTCCATCAAGTACCTCCCCTCAAAGGGAGACAATTTTGAATAATAACAACTCATATAAAATGTGATGTAAGAGTTCGATTGTCTTCAAATTTCACACATCCCAATATTTACTAACCCGAGGTCTGGTGTTAATATGGAACACATCGGTCCACTCCCTCTGGTACCTCCCCCACAAATAGTCGACATTTTCAAAACAAAAATGTATTTTCTGCACAGAAAGAGAAACGATAATCCGATTTTGCTCCAATGCTGCAAATCCTAATATCTGCATTAGTGCTAGGTCAGGTTCGAAAATGGACACTATCGATCCACTCCATCAAGTAACTCCCCTACAAAGCGTCCTTTGAATAATTACAACTATTATAAAATTTTATGTAAGTGTCCGATTGTCTTCAAATTTCACACATCCTAATATTTATACTAACCCAAGATATGGTGTTAAGGTGGAATATATCGGTCCACTCTTTCTGTTACCTCCCCAACAAAAGGGCGAAATCTTCGAAAAATATAGTTTTTGCACTGAAAGAGAAAGGATAATCCGATTTTGCTCCATCTTTGCAAATCCCAATATTTGCATCACTGCTGGGCCAGGGCCACTCCATCAAGTACCTACCCCACAGAGGGTCAAAATTTTGAATAATAATAACTCGTATAAAATGTGATGTAAGAGTCTTCAAGTTACACACATCAGAATATATTTATTAACCCAAGGTCTGGCGTGAAGATGGAAAATATCCCTCCCCACATAGGGTCAAAGTTTTGAATAACCAAAACGATTATAAAATCCGAAAGAGGCATCCAGTTCTCCTGATATTTTACACTTTTTATTTCCATTATTTCTACTAACACAAGATCTTCTGCGAAGACGGGATATACCGGTCCACTCTTTCTGGTACCCCCTACAAAGAGGGATTTTAATACTTTTCGACACACGTGTATTTTTATACCCTACAACACTATGTGTTGGGGGTATTATAAGTTTGATTGGGCCAAAAATTATGTAACACCTCGAAATGTTGATTTTCCACATAGGAAAGTATATATGGATCTTCCTATCTCGCCGAGCTGAGGCGATCTAGCTATGCATGTCCGTCCGTCCGTCTGTCCATGTTAATATGTAATCAAGCTACAGGTCGCAATTATGAACCGATCCTCACGAAATTGAAAATGAAGGTGGGGATATGGTTAGAATAGAATGCTATTGTTTTTGGAGATGATCGCACGATATTTAGGGGTTGAAATGGACCAAAAACAGAAAAAAATCCTGATTTTGCAGTTGCTCTATTGGCCACAATTATGAACCAATCGACGCGAAAATTTACATGGAGTTAAAGTTTAGGAGTGGGCAGAATTTGTGCGGCCATCGGACAATAATTAGCGGGTTAAATAGACCCTAACTTTTATATTAGAAAATAGGAAAATGTCCACTAAACCGCGAATATTTTCAATCCCAGTCAAATTACAAATACATTGATAGATCACTTCTGGCCATTACTGCTGCCAAGAAATCGGATATATAGCAAAATAGTTACAATATATATGTAAAAGAAAGAGATCTTATTTATTCTGTTTATAAATCAAGAACCGCTGGGTCGATTTTCACAATTCCCATCAATTCGGAATGGTATTTTGCCAGAAAAGCAAAAAATCTAAGAAAATCGCGGAAAAATATACCAATAAAAAAGTGAATATTTTTTGTCGAATTTTTTCAATTTTAATCATATTTTTTATCGCATGCGATTTTATCAATTTGACTTACAATTTTGAATTGTAAATTTTCTAAATTTTTACACCCCCCCTCAACACTACGTTTTACCACGGTATTATATGCATATCGCAATTATCGTCCGATCCTCACGAAATTTTGCATGAGGGTAGGGTTAGGGTCAGAATTAAAGCCTGGACTAAAAAAAACTTAATTTTTCCTAATTGTGTAGTCGCTCGACACGGAATTTCGCATCAGAAGAGATGTAGGCACAGGGAAGAAGTCTAGCATTTTGGATGACCATTGGATTATATTTAGCTGTAAAATGGACCACAATTTTCGTGTGAAATTGTTTGGAATACTTAACAACACTACGGAGTGCATAAATATTGGCCAAATTCTCCGGGTCCAAAAACTAAGGGTAACCTCTGGGCGGGGCTCTTTGACATTATTTCCAAAACGAAATTTTCCAAAATGGATTTGGATATAAGGGAACTTCGAACATATTGTAGTGTTGCAGGGTATCACATGGTCGGCCCCGCACGACTAGAGCCTTTGCTTAATTGTTTATAAATGCGGTAGAGATCGGAGGATTCCTTCTGGTACCTACCCCACAAAGGGTTAAATTTTTAAATAACAAAAACGATTATAAAATCCGAAATAAGCATCCAGTTCTGCTCCTATATTTATAATCATATATTTTTAATAAAACTGTCTTCACAACTTGATTTATTATAATTTTAGCAAATTCTTCCATTTTCTTGTATTATTAAGTAATTAGTCTTGTAAACAGGAAATATCTACTCAATATTAGCCATATTAGCATAATCCAATAACTCAAAGTCTTAAAAAATGTGAATTACCATTTCCAAATATGTAATTATTGTAAAAAAAACAAAACCCACAGCGAGTAAGGACTTCGCTGCCACGTTTAACCTGCTGATCTACTTTTCTTCTTTGCATTAACCAGTTCCAAAGTCAAAAAAGCTACACCAAAACAAACGAAAAAATATCCCCCTATCCCAAACTATTTCCTAGTGCTCGCCATAAATGGTCACGTAAATGTCGACGAACATATACTGCGTTATGTTGTCATGCGAACGGCGACATATAAACATTTTTATGCAATATTTGGTAAAATTGGTTTTTGAACAATTTTTTATTTTGCTCAGTTTTGTTACGTTTCTGCACATAAATTATGGGTGGTAAGTGCAATTTGTCGTTGAAAAAGAAAGTTAGTGTTATCAGGTGATTCAAAGAGAGTTGCAAACTGTTTCATTAGTATTGAATGAAATGAAATGTTTTAAATACGTAACAAAAATTAATTGTAGAGAGTAGAATTACTCATCCGTCATGAAATTTTGTTCAGACATTTATACTACCCCTAGAATGTTTGGTAATAAAATTGGGACATATCGGTCCAAGTTTCGGTAATTTATTATACCCTCCACCATGCAAATTAGGGTATATTAACTTTGTCATTCCGTTTGTAACATCCTTAAATATTCGTCGTAGACCCCATAAAGTATATATATATATATATATATATATATATATATATATATATATATATATATATATATATATATATATATATATATATATATATATATATATATATATATATATATATATATATATATATATATATATATATATATATATATATATATATATATTCATAGCTATATATATATATATATATATTCATAGCATAAAATTCTAAGTCGATTTAACGATGTCCGTCTGTCTGTCCGTCTTTTGAAATCACGATACAGCCCACATTTTTTAACGTAGAGCGCCAAAATTAAGCAGAGCAATTTATATTCCGTCTAGGATGGTTGCTACTGAAAATGAGATATATCGGTCCACGTTTTGGTATTGTCCTCCCGATATTCGGAATTTTGATGATTTATGCCACATTTTTTCACGGATTTGTCTGAAAATTGATATTTGTAGGTCATAACGGGTCCCAGTTCGTATGGCAAAACATTCCATGTATAAGTCCACGCTTTGGTATAGCCCCCATATAAAAGTACCTCCCAATATTCGGTATTTTGATTATTTTTGCCACATTTTTTCACAGATGTGTCTCAAAATTGGTATTTGTTGGTCATAATGTAAGGGTCCACGATTTGGTATAACCCCCATATAACGGTACGGTATAGGTCCACGTTTTTGTATAGCCCCATATAGCCGTATTTCACGATATTCGGTATTTTGATGATTTTTGGCACATTTCTAAAATGTCTAAAAATTGGTATATGTGGGTCATAATGGGCTCTAATGTTTCCTTTGCCCTAAGGTGGAGGGTATTAAAAGTTTGGTCCGGTCGAACTTAATGTTTTTTTTACTCTTTTAATTTTTTTTTTAAATACTTTGACCACAATTTTAATCCAAATCATGTGGAACTTGACATTTAAGGTTCTGAGACATTTACATTACATTGACGTACATTGTGGCTCGCAAGTTAAGCCATGAAATTGAAAGATTGAACAGTTTGGATCATATTTTTGAGAGAAAATTCAGGTATTTTAATTTTTTTTCGCGCTATTTAACTCATTTAAAAAATGAAGAAAACTATGAAAAATAAAATGAAAATAACTTGTTGTATATAATTTTCAATGAGTCTGACAGGAAGTGGGCATAGCCTCGGGACTGTATTTCTGGAGTTTTACGAAGCTGTTCTATCTCTTTATTGTACCATGGTTCTGAGAGGTATAATCTCTTCTTTGCTGAAACTTTTGAAGATTGTTCCAGTATTTGATATACGCCCCATACTACGGTACCTTCTAATTTTCGGTGTCAATTTCAAATTGACATTTTAAGTTCTTAGCCGGCAAAATATCTCCCTGCTAAATTTTGCGAATATAATTCCACCATTATGTATTGACCAAATATTAGGTATTTTAAGAATCTTTCCCCACAAAATTTTGTGAAGCTAAGTGCACTATTATATATAGGCCTTATATAATGATACTTCCTATTGGGTATTTTGAGAGTGTCAGGCAGAGTTCTTTACAAAGTTGTTATTTGGTATTTTGTTTTTCAGTAGTTGACACTCCAAAAATTGCCAATATAAAACCACTTGTAATGTAAGTCTCTTCAGGGCCCAATTGAGTTTGATTTCCAAAAATCAGAGATAAAGTCAAGGAAGCATTTCGTTGTTCCCATTCATACGTTATTTTATACCCTCAGCCATATGGCTAGAGAGTGTATATATTATTTATACGGTCAAAACGTGCCTGGTCGAAATAAAGGTTTTACACCCTGGGTCTCTTTGAACCAGATCCGATTCAGGGCATTTGGAGTCGATCTAGCGATGTCCACCCATCCGTCTGTCTGGCTGGCTGGTGCGCCAGATTTGATCCAAACTTGGTACATCCTAATAATATTATTATCAAACTTAGATCGAGTTCGGAGATGGGCAATATCGGTCCACTTCTTTCTGGTACCTCCCCAAAAAACGTCAAAATATTCAAAATATATATTTTTCTCCATAGAAAGAGAAAGGATAATCCGATTTTGCTCCAACTTTGCAAATCCTAAAATTTCAGGTGCGAAAATGGACATTATCAGTTCACTCCATGAAGTACCTCTCCCACAAAGGGACAAACTTTAGAATAATTTTAACTCATATAAAATGTGATGTAAGAGTCCGATTGTCTTCAAATTTCACACATGGCAATATTTTTTTTAACTTAAGGTCTGGTGTGAAGATGGATTTTATGGGCCCACTTCTTCTGGTATCTCCACCACGAAGGGTCAACATTTTGAATATCCATGAAGCTAATAAAATTCGAAATTAACATCCGAATCCATTCAGACTTGGTACATCTCAACATTTTCATCAGCGCAAGATCTGTTATAAAGATGGTAGAGATCGGACAATTTCTTCTGAAACCTCCCCCACAAAGGGTTAACGTTTTGAATAAGCAAAACGGTCATAAAATCCGAAATAAGCATCCAACTCTCTTCAAATTTCACATATCTAAACATCTTTGCTAATGCGAAATCTGTTGTGAAGATAATAGATATCTGCCAACCCGATCTGGTATCTCATCCACAAAAAATCACAATTTCCAATACTTATATCTATCACAACTTGTCATGATTTGAAAGAAGTCTCCGATTTTATACAGCTTCCAATATCTAAATATTTCTCTTAACCAGAAATCTGATATGAATATTGTAATTTATCGGAATTTATGATTTTGCAAAAAATTGGATTTCCTTCAAATTTTACACATACCAATATTTTTATCTGTATTAGAAGTGGAATATTTCGGTCCGCTATATCTGGTACCTTACACATACTACCACATTTTCCAAAAATGTGCATATATCTCATATAAAGTATAAGAAGTAGACGATATAGTCCAAATATGGCATGTTGTAATATTTATATCAGACTTAGGTCAGATACGAATTAGACAATAATGGCCAACTGCTTCGGAACCTCCCCCATAAAGGGTCAACAGTTTGAATAATCATAACTAAAGGCTGGGGGTAGACATCTGTCGTTAAAACCGACTGATCCTGTCAACATGTTTTTTCTTAAAATCGGATATTTTTTTGTGGGGGAGGTACCAGAAGAAGTAGGCCGATATTGCTCATCTCCGAACTCGATCTAAGTTTGACAATAATATTATGATATACCAACTTTGGACTAAATCGGATACTCCTTTCGAGAGTTATCGTGCGCACCAACCATGCAGACACACGGACGGACATCGCTAGATCGATTTCAAATGTCTTGCAAAGGATTTGGTCCAAAGAAACCTAGGATATAAAACCGTTATTTCGATGAGGCACGTTTTGGCCGTATCAAATGATATATACCCCCTCTAGCCATATGGCTGAGGGTATAAACAGTCCCGGTGTGTTAAAAGGACCTAGCGGAGGAACTTAGACAAATTTTATTACGTTCTTCATTACATATGTACATCTCTCTCTCAAAAAAAGTTTCCAATCAAACAACCATGTATGTGTCTTAAGTCTTTCGTTTTTGCGTCTATCAAGAATACCCTTCTTCTCTCATGTAAACATCTCATAAAAACATTCAATCAATTAATGAATGATAGACACCATTCAATCGATTATCACTAAAATATAGCATTCATAAAATAGTTCACAAAATAGTGGCTGCTACTTGACATGACAACGGCAGCTCGAGGAACCCTCCAAAGGTTTACCTTGCTTAGGAAACAAGAAAAATTTTCCTTTTTTTGTTTTTTTTTTTTTTTTTTTTGCCGAAAAAACTGGCAATGGTGTTGATAGAGGCATAACGACAATTTTCATTTCTTCGCCAGCTTCCCAGGCGAAATGCCGACAACAAAAATACATAATCATTTAGAAAGAAGAAGACGAAGAAGATGCCGAAAACGAAACGCCACAAAACCACATGAAACGAATCTAAAAAGAAGATTTTTCTTCAAGTTTTGATTTTTTTGCCAAATTTTTGGTTGCCTTGCATTGCATAATAGTGGCAAGCAATGTAGTCTCAACGACTGTGACTTTGAGGCTGGTGGCAGTCTAGCTAACAAACAGCAACAACAACAAATATGACAACAAAGAATCGCACAAAAAACGCTATTGGCAACGTGGTTTAACTTGTTTTAATGTTATTTTTCGTTGCTCTTTCTTCGCCTTTGTCTTCTTTGGTCTGGTGTCATCTTCAGTACTTGACTAAGTACTTTTTGTACCATTCGCTGTTCTGTGGCAGCCTAACCCCTTTGTCCCGCAATCGACGTAACAAAAACTAATAAAAACACCAATATTTTCCCGCGCACTTTTTGCCTGCCGTGCTGGCTGTGTCTATGTGTGTGTGTGTCTTGGAGATGTATTTGGGATTTTTCCCATATCATAAAGATGTTCCATTGATTGCATTTTAAGCTGTTGCTTGTCATTGCTGCTGTTGGTGGTGTGTTGTTGTTGTTTATTTGAAAAAAAAAAAACTTAAAACGAAACACTAACAACAATGGAAAAAGAAGAAGATACCCATTGTGCTGTGGGAACTAACAGGGACGTGGTAAGGGGTAAGAAAATAATTCAGGAAGGGAAAATATACACTTGGGAGTTAAATCTGGACAAGTGTTTGGGTACAGAGAACATTTCATGTATTCTATGCATGAAGACCTCCTAAAGGCCTTTTGTCCATATTACACCGTTTGGGGTCATTTTCTGCTTCTTGAGAGTATTTTATCTATAGAAAACTTCATAATTGTATCCTCGACCACTTGAGGATGTTCCATATATTAAGAAGGCCCACTGAGGATATTTTAACTATAGAAGATCTCGTTAGAAGACAAAATGAGACCCTTCTGTCCTGTCCTCTGTCCTGAGCGATAAATGAACTATTGGAGATCTCTAATCTAATAAATCCTGAAGGATCTATCTATACATTGGTAGAATATAATAGGAGTTCCTTCTGTTTGCAGAAGACCTCCTGAGCCATAAAAAAAATCCTGAGGATATTTTATATATAGCAAGCCCCCAAGGTGTTTTTATACCCTCCACCATACTATGGAGGGTATATTAATTTTGTCATTCCGTTTGTAACTCCTCGAAATACCATGCCCGTCTGTCTATCTGTGTGTCTGTCTGTCTGTTGTAATCACGCTATCTTTCGAACAAATTAAGATAGATGGCTAAAATTTTGCACACATGTATATTTTGCCAGTAGGCAGATTAAGTTCGTAAATGGGCCATATAGGTCCAAGAAATCATATAGCCCCATATAACGGTACCTCCCGATATTCGGTATTTTGATGATTTTTGCGACATTATTCACCGGAATTGTTTCAAATTTGGCATTTGAAGTTCGTAATGGATACTACAGCCTAAGACAGAAAATAATCTATGTAGGTCCACGTCTTAGTATAACCCCTATATAATGGTACCCCCCATATTCGGTATTTTGATGATTTTAGCGACTTTATTTAACAGAATCGTTCCAAATTTGGCATTTGAAGTTCGTAATAGATACTACAGCCTAGGACAGAAAATTATCTGTGCAGGTCCACGTCTTCGTATAGCCCCCATATACCATACCCCCCGATATTCGGTATTTTGATGATTTTAGCGACTTTATTTACCGGAACCGTTTCAAAGTGGGCACTTGAAGTTCGTAATAGATGCTGCAGCATTAAACAGAAAATGGTCATGTAGGTCCACATCTTCGTATAGCCCTCATATACCGTACCCCCCGATATTCAGTATTTTGATGATTTTAGCGACATTATTCGCCGGAATTGTTTCAAATTTGGCATTTGAAGTTCGTAATGAATACTACAGCCTAAGACAGAAAATTATCTGTGCAGGTCCACGTCTTCGTGCAGCCCCCATATAACGGTACCCCCCGATATTCGGTATTTTGATGATTTCAGCGACATTGTTTACCGGAATCGTTTCAAATTTGGTATTTGAAGTTCGTAATGGATTCGTAATCCAAAGTCAAAAAAGGAGCCTTGTAGGTCTACGTCCTCATATAGCCCCCATATAACGGTAGTCCCCGATAATCGGTATTTTGATGATTTTAGCGACATTATTTAGCGAAATCGTTCCAAATTTGGTATTTGAAGTTCGTAATAGATACTGCAGCATAAAAAAGAAAATGGGCTATATAGGTCCAAGTCTTCATATAGCCCTCATATACCGTACCCCCCGATATTCGGTATTTTAATGATTTTAGCTACATTATAACAGATTTTTCTTCAAGTTTCGCATTTAAATATTGTAATAACTTATGACAAAAGTTGCCTATGCAGGCCCACGTCGTCGTATAAGCATTCGGCATTCTTAAGATATTAACAGAATTTTTAACGGATTTTATTTTTTGGAAATTGCCAAATTTGTACCAATTGGTGGAGGGTATTAAAAGTTCGGCCCGGCCGAACTTACAGATTTTTTACTTATTTCATATAGAAGCCCTCCTAAATATCTTCACTCAGTAGGAGACTTTATGAGAATCTATTTACAGAATACTTTCTAATATAAGACATCTGGCTGAACATATTTCTGTAGAACTTTTTAAGGTTGTTTTTTATAGAACAAACTGCCTGAGGAAGAAGAAGAAGACTTCATAAGGATCCTCTTTTTATTTAAGGTTCCCGAAATATGTTCCTTTTTATCCTGAGAATAATTTCTTTTATAGAAAAGTTTTTTCGGGTCTTCGTCTTTACTGAAAAACTCCTCAGTGTCTTCTTGAGGATCTTCTGCCAAAGAAAGAGCTTTTGCCTCCAACTGTATATCTGTAGAAGATCTCTTGAGAGTCAGCTATCTATTAATTGAAGATCCTTAAAGGGGTTCCATCTTCACCTATAAAAGACCACTGGAGTTTTTAGAAGGCCGCTTGAGGGAACTCTTTTCATAGAAGGCATCCTATATATTGAGGGTCTATTGTAGACCTCTTGAAAGTCCTTGAGGGTATTCCATATTTACCTATAAAATACCACTGGAGTGGGTAGAAGGTCTCTGTAGGAAACTCTACTCATAGAAGGCGTCATATTTCGAGGGGCTATTGAAGACCTCTTGAAAGTCGTTTGTCTGGGGGAGACTACTTGAGAAGCTTTTTTGAATATCTATTGATAGGTCATTTTACCTGTAGAAGATCTCCTTAGGGTCTTCCATATTCAGAAAAGGCCTCGTGAGGGTCTTCTATCAATTGAAGATATTCTTAGGGTCTTAAGTATATAATAGACCTCATAAGAGTCTTCTGCTAATTGGAAAGCTTCTTGAAGGCATGTCTATATGTAACGTGCTTTTTATCTTTAGAAGACCTCTTGAAGATATTGGATTAAAACACCTCTTAGAGGCCTTCTAGCTGTCGAAGATCTCTTCAGAGTCTAATGTCTATTGAATACCTCTTTTGGGTATTATATTCATAGAGAATATAGGAAAGCTTTATAGGACCATCCTTCCATTCAAACCTCCTAAGAATATTTTGTAACAAGTATATCGCTTAAGGGTCTTCTATCTATGGAAGATCATTTAGAAGACATCCTGGTGATCTCCAAACGATAGATGACATCTTAAGAATCATCTTGAGCGTTTTATATTAAAAAAGACCAGATAAGGTTTCTTAAAAGGGCTCCAAATGGTCTGGTCCTTATTGAGGAAATTCTATTCATAAAAGACCTTTCGAGGACCTTCCATATACGAAATCCTTATTTATGGTCTTCCAACTATAAAATCTTAATAGAAGGCGTTTTGAGGGGCCCTCTAGGCAACCAAGTGAGATTTTCGAATCTTACGAGAGCCCACTTCTACCCACAAAAGATCTTTTTAGTGGTGTTCTATTCATAGAGGAACTCTTCAGGCCCCCTTTATTTATCGAAGACCTATTGACTGTCTTGTACATAAAACAAACATCGGGAGGTTATTTTGCTATTTCATTGCATCCTGAAGATCTTTCTGCTATAGAAGGACTCCTTGAGGGAAGGCTATTGGGTCTTCTCTCATAGAAGACCATTGGGTATCGTCTCTCAAAGAAGATTAGTGGGGTTTCTCTGACCAGAAGACCAGTAAAACTTCTCTCAAAGAAGAGCAGTGGGTCTTTTTCATATAAGACCTTCCCCTAAAAGAAGACCAGTGGGACTTCTCTCATAGAAGATTACTTGATCTTCTCTTATAGAATGCCATGGGATATCCTCTCATGAAAAACCAGGGAGTCTTCTCTGAGAAAAAACCAGTGGGTCTTCTCTTTTTAGAAATCGCCTAAAGAGTACCATCTTCCGAATAACATCTGCAGTTATTATGTCACCTCTTAAAGATCTTCTGTCTATAAAAAATCTTCGAAATGTTTGGGTCTATAGAAATCCTATTGAAAGATTATCTGCCTATAGAACCGCTTTAAGGTAATTTTATATATAGACGGATTCTTAAAGGTCTCATACATTTTGAAAGACAGCTTAAAGAGTCTCCTTTATCTTAATTATTAACATTTTTTTACTTTTGTTTAGAAGATTGTTAAAGGTCTACTACCAATGAAAGAATTCTTGAAGATAGTTTTTCTGAAATTTCTGTTTTCTGAAAGTATTTTTTTTATTAAATATATATAATCGACTTTTTGAACTTCTACTTTCAATCAAAGATCTACAGGAGGTATTTATTCAATAGAAGATCTATTAAAGTTAAATTTTAAATTATTTAGTTCCTTTTTTATAAAAAAAAAAAACTTTTCTAAGTTTTCGTTTCTCAAATACAAGAAAAAAAATAAATACAAAATAACCATAAAAAAGTGCTTCCTCTGGCACATAACCACCTCAAAGTCAATGTAATAAACTGACACACAATTCCAAAGTAGTTAACCGAACATTAATGTAATAGCTTAGTTTTTAAATACAATTTCCTCCCTGGTTTCTTTTTCCGCCACACAACAAGCATTTGGTGACAAACATTGAACGGAAGCAAAGGCCGTCTACGAAAAAAGACGATTTCAAATTCAAACACTTCAAAACCTGTTGCATTTCCAGCCACAACTTGTTTGCCGCTTGTCACCTTATTATGGTAATTGCAATTAACAAAAAATGTATTGCAACAACAACAACAAAACTACAATGATAAAAATGTTGGTCAAATCTAATTAAAAAGTTCAATGCACACATGTACACAAACAAAAATAATGTGGCTAAATGAAGGGGACAATAAATCACAATATTAAAAAAAAAAAAACAAGAAACTAAAGTGAAGATGCGAAACGAAAGACTTAAGACACAAACGCTTTTCGTAAATGGCTATCGTTTCAATCAAAATTGGCTGATGAGGATGATTTTTTTTTTCAATTATCAAGAAAAAACACTTCTTAATATTTCTCACAGTCATATTTTATGGCGAAAAATCACAAGCTTCTTGAATTCTCTAAAAGTTTCGGAAAAAAAAAAATCTTCGTAACATTTTCCATCAAGAGGCACCTCAACAAAGATCATCACTTTTACTTAACAGTTAAGATATTTATTTGCTGATAGATTTTGACAATGTTATATTCATGACGTATATGCATGCATGCAATTTGCTGTCTATGTACAAGCATATATCGACTGTGTGAGTGTGTTTCTGTCTGTCTGCCCCTCTGATTGCCAGCACTTGCAACTGACCTTTTAAATATTGACACAACAAATGCGTTACAAAGTGAAATATGTTAACTACTCTCAAAAAAAAAAGCCTTATGTGATGTTGGAGTCCGAAACTCCATTGGCTGCCAGCTAATTCACAGTGGCCAACAATTGCCGTCCATGATGGCAAAAACAACAACAGCAAGTAAAAAAGCAATAAGTTCGGCCGGACCGAACTTTGAATACCCTCCACCATTTAGAAAGAATTTGGAAAATTTTCGATAAAAAATTACATTCGCCAAAAATTCTGCTATACGAAGACCTGGACCTGCATAGAGCTATACGAAGACCTGGACCTGCATAGACAATTTTCTGTCACAGGCTGTAGCTTCCATTACCAACTTCAAATATGACATCTCAAACTATTTCGGTGGGTATTGTACCTAAAATCGTCAAAATACCGAATATAGGGAGGTATCTTTATATGGGGCCTATACGAAGATCTGGACCTGCATAGACAATTTTCTGTCACAGACTGTAGTTTCCATTACAAACTCTAAATACGTAATTTAAAACTACTACAGTGAATTATGACGCTAAAATCATCAAAATACCGAATATTGGGAGGTACAGTTATATCGGGGTTATACGAAGAGGTGGACCTGCAGAGACAATTTTCTGTCTTAGGCTGTAGTATCCATTTCGAACTTCAAACGCCAAATTGGAAACAATTCCGGTGAATAATTTCGCTAAAATCATCAAAATACCGAATACAGGGACTTACCGTTATATGGGGGCTATACGAAGACGTGAACCTGCACAGACAATTTTCTGTCTTAGGCTGTAGTATCCATTTTGAACTTCAAATGCCAAATTGTAAACAATTCCAGTGAATAATTTTGCTAAAATCATCAAAATACCGAGTATAGGGAGGTACAGTTATATGGAGGCTATACGAAGACGTGGGCTGCACAGACAATTTTCTGTCTTAGGCTGTAGTATCCATTTCGAACTTCAAATGCCAAATTTGAAACGATTCCGGTGAATAATGTCGCTAAAATCATCAAAATACCGAATATTGGGAGGTACAGTTATATCGGGGTTATACGAAGAGGTGGACCTGCAGAGACAATTTTCTGTCTTAGGCTGTAGTATCCATTTCGAACTTCAAACACCAAATTTGAAACAATTCCGGTGAATAATTTCGCTAAAATTATCAAAATATCGAATATCGGGAGGTACCGTTATATGGGGGCTATATGAAAACGTGGACCAATATAGTGCATTTACGAACTTAACCTGCCTACTGGCAAAATAAACATGTGTGCAAAATTTTAGTCTTCTATCTCAATTCTTTCGAAAGATAGCGTGATTACAACAGACAGACGGACAGACAGACGGACATGGCTAAATCGTCTTAGCTGATCAAGAATATATATACTTTGTTGGGTCTGACATGAGTATTACGAGAAGTTACAAACGGAATGACAAAATTAATATACCCTCCATAGTATGGTGGAGGGTATAAAAATTGAAGATGCGCCAACATGCCAAGACGAAAAAAAAAGTAAAATTTATTTAACATAGCCTCTTCACAAAGAGCAGCTCATCTGTTTTCTTGTTTTCTATTTCTCTGGGCTCACTTAGCATGCAGAGTAGCAACAACCTTTACGAGATAACCGTTCCAACAACAACAAAAACAATAATCAAATGCAGTTTATTGAAATTTACTGGCAACAGAAAATTGCAACTAAGCTCATCTGCCGAGGAGGAGGGGGTTTTCAGCTGTTGATAAAGTAGTGACGTCAAAGAAAACATATGTATGCATGCCATTATATATACACACACATATATTTCAGATTTTTTATGATGGGAACTGTTTTGCATTTGCAACAACAGAAACCAGTTGCATGGTGAAAATAAACAACAATAAAATAAATTGTTAAACAACATCGTTTGGCTTTTTTGTTGTAAAAATTAACCTATTGCAATTGAAAATGAAATGCAGTTTTCTTGTGGTTGTTGTTTTATGTATTTGGATGCATTGTCATGTAAGGGTTATAAATTATTCCATATTTCTCTGGTAGGTACATCAGGCATAAACGAAACGAGAAGAACTCTGTGATATGAATTCATTAGAAAGAGAGGAGCTGGAGTATTTCTACGAGAGCAGCTACAATTTTTTTAGGAGAGCTTTTACAGATTCTCAATAAAAGGAGCTAGTATTCCGTTATGAGAAGAGCTAAACAACTTCTATGAATGGAACTAGAGCTCTTTCTGAGAGAAGCTTAAGCTTTACTAGGAGAGGAGTATCAGATCTTCATTGCGAGGATTTACAGTTCTTCTTTGAGAACAGCTACAACTTTTCTAGGAGAGCAAATACAGATTTTCAATAAGCGGAGTTACTATTCCGCTATGAGAGGACCTACACATTTTCTATGAAATGAGCTAGGACTCTATCTGAGAGGATCTTCTGCTTTTCAATGTCTGATGCTACAGATTTTCTGGGAGAGGAGCTGCATCTCTTTGTGAGCAGTTATAGCTCCTCTTGAAGAGGGTTGCATCTCTAGTATATAAGCTACAGCTGTTCTAGGAAAAAAATCTAGAGCTATTCTAGGAATGGAGATATATCTTCTATAGAAGACCTATAGCATTACTAGGAGAAGAACCATAGCACTTCCTCAAGAGGAACTATATCTGTTCAAGGAAAAAACTACATCTCTTCCAAGAGAGGAGCTGCAGCTCTTCTATAAGATAAGCTGTAGCTCTTCAATGGGGGAACTACAGCTCTTCTCTGAGAGGAGCTTCAGCTCTTCTATAAGAGGAGTTTCAGCTCTTCTATAAGAGGAGCTTCAGCTCTTCTATAAGAGGAGCTTCAGCTCTTCTAGGAGAGGAGCTTCAGCTCTTCCATGAGAGGAGCTTCAGCTCTTCGATGAGAGGAGCTTCAGCTCTTCTATGAGAGAGGAGCTTCAGATCTTCTATGAGAGAGGAGCTTCAGCTCTTCTATGAGAGAGGAGCTTCAGCTCTTCTATGAGAGAGGAGCTTCAGCTCTTCTATGAGAGAGGAGCTTCAGCTCTTCTATGAGAGAGGAGCTTCAGCTCTTCTATGAGAGAGGAGCTTCAGCTCTTCTATGAGAGAGGAGCTTCAGCTCTTCTATGAGAGAGGAGCTTCAGCTCTTCTATGAGAGAGGAGCTTCAGCTCTTCTATGAGAGAGGAGCTTCAGCTCTTCTATGAGAGAGGAGCTTCAGCTCTTCTATGAGAGAGGAGCTTCAGCTCTTCTATGAGAGAGGAGCTTCAGCTCTTCTATGAGAGAGGAGCTTCAGCTCTTCTATGAGAGAGGAGCTTCAGCTCTTCTATGAGAGAGAACTTCAGCTCTTCTATGAGAGAGGAGCTTCAGCTCTTCGATGAGAGGAGGTTCAGCTCTTCTATGATAGGAGCTTCAACTCTTGTATGATAGGAGCTTCAACTCTTGTATGAGATGAGCTTCAGCCCTTCTTTGAAAGGAGCTTCAGCTTTTCTATGAGAGGAGCTTCAGCATTTCAATGAGAGGAGCTTTAGCTCTTCCATGAGAGGAGCTTCAGCTCTTCGTTGAAAGGAGCTTCAGCTTTTCTATGAGAGGAGCTTCAGCATTTCAATGAGAGGAGCTTTAGCTGTTCCATGAGAGGAGCTTTAGCTCTTCCATGAGAGGAGCTTCAGCTCTTCGTTGAGAGCTCTTCTATGTGAGGAGCTTCAGCTCTTCGTTGAGGGGAGCTTCAGCTCTTCGTTAAGGGGAGCTTCAGCTCTTCTATGAGAGTAGTTCCAGCTCTTTTAGAAGAGGAACTACATATTCTCTTGGGGAAGAACTACTGCTCTTCTTTGAGAGCAGCTAAAGCTCTTCTATGAAAAGACTTTCAGTTCTATGCCCTCTTGTTTTTTTAAAAAAAAAGATCTATCATATCATACTTAGAAGTCAGATTAAAGATCTTAAGAGAATTTTCTCTCTGGAAGACCTTATAGCGACAGTAAGTATTTTGACAGCTTGTGTTATGAGTAGCCATAATAAATGGAGAACGGTGAGTAAGTCAATTTACCCGTTAAATTTCCTGTCAAAGTATTTAAATTCAAGGCAACTCAAAATTGTAATTCAAACCACCTGTAAAAAACTGTCTTATTGTTCGCCCTGGTATGCATCTTGGGCGCCACTCTTTGCTTTTACTTTGAGATCAGACTGCAAAGTTTCTATGTTTTCCTCAAGGAAACTCAAATCACAATTGTGTAACAACAACTATCAAAATTGGTCTTATTATCCGTCGTGGTATGCATCTAGGGCGCCATTTTTTGAGTTTATTTTAAGGTTAAGCAGGTTTGTGTTAAATTTTGTCCGATATGTTTTATTTCCGGACTTATTTTCATTAAAATCTGCTTGATCTGCTTGTGTCTGTTGTATACTTCTCCATTTTTGCATTTTTTTTTCAATACCAGTCACTCGATACTTCAGACTACAAAGTTCCTATATTTTCCTCAAGGAAACTCAAATCAGAATTATTTAAAAAGTACTAACAAAAGTGATATTTTTTCCAAACTGGTATAAAGCTTGGGCTCCATCCTTTGATTTTAATTCAATATTAAGCAGGGTTGTAGTGAAAATATGTCCCACATGATTTATTCCCAGGCCCATTTTCAGTTTATAGTTTCGCCTTGATCTGCTTGTGTCGGTTGCATAGCTCTCCATATTTTCAAATCTTACTTTCAATACCAGTTTATTGATACCTCAGACTACAAAATTCTCATATTTTCCCATGACAAAACCATAATATTTTCCTTCCGCCTTAATATTGTTATGTTTCTTGTATGTTTTTTGGCAAATGTCAAATGGTAAGGTCATTACAAAGTCATTGCATAAATTAAACCCATACTTTACAGATAACAGGTGGTTAATGAACGTGACTGTATTTGAGATGATTGAAACAATGATCTACGGTTGTTTTTGCCAATGTGACTGCCAAAAAAAAATCGAAACTGATTGAATTTCATATGAGCTGCATTTGTAGTTTAATGCAAATGACGTTATTAAAACTATTGACAACATTAATATTTACTTTCTCATGGAAAATAATTATTCAATTTTTGGGACCAATACTTAAAATTTTTAGAGAATCCAACACTTTCTAAAATTCAAAATACTTTAAATTGATGTACATTTTTTACATTATCCCTCTCTTTTTCCAGCTTGTATTTCTTGCTGCTAGTCTCCCTCCTGTCCTGTCTGATCGGTTACAGTCAAACAGCGGCCACCGATAGTTTAACAGCCTCCGCAACCACGGCCAAGCCTCAGGGCTTTCAATCACGTTCCATAGAGGCCAACGATGATGATCTCTTCGAGACACAGGCCCAAACACATTTAGGTTATAGACAACACCAACAGCAGCAACAACAACCGCTCTATGATTATTCCCAATCGGAAGAGGATCAAGAGGAGCCACCACGTCCCGTCTATCAAACACGTAAACAACAACAGCAACAATATCAGGGTGGCAAAGGATCGAAGAAACAATCAAGCGAAGAAGAAGTCGAGGAGGAAGAAGAGGAACCAGATCGTCTGTCACTATTGTTGGCCCAATCGAAATTCAATTGCAATGGAAAGACAACAGGGTAAGTAAAGAGAAATCTTCCATTAAATAGTAGTCTCTTAATTAAATTCTCTCTCTCTCTCCCTCTCTCTCTCTTTAGTTACTACGCCGATGACACACTCAACTGCGAAGTATTCCATTATTGTCAGGAAAATCAACGCCACTCCTGGATCTGTCCCGAAGGTTTTACATTCCATCAAATCCATTTGATTTGCATGCCTCCCTCCAACGACAACTCATGCCAACAATCTTCGAAATATCACATTGTCAATGAGTATCTTTACAAGCCAGTCAATCTCCAAGAACATCAAAGTAAACCCAATGTAACTCTACGCTATTCGGAACGTTATTATCCCGAGAATTTCTATGATCAAGATCGTGATCGTTATGATGAAGAGGATGATGCTCCCAGACAACGTGTCCAACATCATAGACAACCTGTAAGTAGTTTAATGAGATATAACAAAGAGTTCTCATAGAATATCCCAAAAAAAGCAGAAGGCCTTCTCATAGAATAGCAGAAGGTCTTCTTATGGAAGAGCAGAAGGTCTTCTCATAGAAGAGCAGAAGGTCGTCTCATAGAAGAACAGAAGGTTTTCTCATACAGGAGCAGAAGGTCTTCTCAGAGAGGAGCAGAAGGTCTTCTCAGAGAGGAACTTAAGGTTTTCTCAGAGAGAAGCAGAATATCTTCTCAGAAAAGAGCAGAAGGTCATCTCAGAGAAGAGCAAATGTCTTCTCAGAGAAGAGCAGAAGGTCTCCTCAAAGAGGAGTAGAAGGCCAGTAGGTCTTCTCATTGAAGGCCAGAAAGTTTTCTCATAGAAGGCCAGAAGGTGTTTTCAGAGAAGAGCAGAAGGTCTTCTCAGAGAGGAGCAGAAGGTATTCTCAGAGAGGAGCAGAGGGTATTCTCAGAGAATAGCAGAAGGTCTTCATGAAGAACATAAGGTTTTATCAGAGAAGAGCATAAGGTCTTCTCAAAGAAGAGCAGAAGGTCTTCTCAGAGAAGAGCCGAAAATCTTCGCATAGAAGAGCAAAAAGTCTTCTAAGAGAAAGCCAGAAGGTCTTCTCATAGAAAGCCAGAAGGTATTTTCATAGAAGGCCAGAAGGTCTTCTCAAAGAAGGCCAGAAGGTCATCTCATAGAAGGCCAGAAATTCTTCTCATAGAAGGCCAAAGGTCTTCTCATAGAAGGCCAGAAGGTCTTCTCATAAAAGGCCAGTAAAGCCTTCCCAAAGAAGAAAGTCAGAAATTTCAGAAGGTCTTCTCATAAATGGCCTCAAAGATACTTTTCAAATTCTCAAAAATTTTTGAAATAAATATAATTTCATTCCAGCTTCAAGTCGGCTTCCATCACCAACAACAACCCCAACAACAACAGCAGCAACAACATCACACCCAACCGCAATACCAAAGACCCCAAACATCTGTGGCTCCTCTGCAACAGCCTATTCGCCATCAGCCCGTACATCAGCAACAGCAACAACAACAGCAACAATACTCTCAGCCACAGCAAACCACGATTTATCGCAAACCCTTGCCAGTGACCACAATTCAACCCCAAATTCAACCTCAGATTCAACAAATTCGTTCGCAACCTCCAACACCGACCGCAACTCCATCACCCTATCGATTCTTTACGGCCACACCACAATTGCACCATTTGCAACAGCAACAACCTCAACACCAGCAAGTCTATAGAACTCCCGAAGAAATCAATATTTCACTGCAACAGCGACGTCCCCAGATCTTCATAGCCAGTACTACACCGCGCTATTATGAGGATGAATATTTGTATGAAAGAAAGTAAGACCTGATCGCGGTCTTGGCCTTTCATCCATTTATTCTCATCCTGAGCTTCCTCAAATGTTTGGATCAAAACAAAAAGAATTTTTGCCAATAATCACATCCTTCACATGTTTGGCCTCTTGGCACAGTATTGAATATATTCTATTTTCACCCAATTCACCTCTTGTCCCACATTTTGTCAATATACAATACCACCCACATACCTACATACATTTATTTAATTTGTATTTTATATCCATTTTATAATTTTATTGCTTTATATCGCTCTACTACTACTACAACAACAACAAGAACTTTTTCTAGTTATTTTAAGTTTAATTTAATTTTATTAAGTTTTTTTTTTCTTTTTTTTCACGAAATAAAGAAGAAATACTGCGAATAGTCCCATATATAGAAAGCAAAATACTCCTTATTACAAAAATGAAAAAAACCAGCAACAACAACAAATGAGATTTATTTTGAATATAAGTTTTTTTTGATTCTAGTACGAATATAAATAAAAATAAATATGTTTATAAAAAATACACTTTTTGTTTCAATTTATTTACAGGTGGAAAATGTAAAAGTATGTTTACATACAAATTTTTATCCGGGTTAACCCTTTTCGGGTAAAGGAAAATAATGAACTTATTGTTCGTACATACTCCTGTTATGTATTTACCCCTTGCCATGGTTGCATTTTCTTTTTATTGTTCATGTTTTTTTTCTTTATTTGGAATAGCAGCTGAGATATGAAATAATAAATTTTTGTGGTTTATGACAATTGGCAACGCGAAAACAATGTCGCATTAAATGATAAGGTATTTTTTTGTGACATTTATAATAAATGATGTTGGTAAAGTCTTCTAAAAACATCTGCATAGATACATTCCTAAATCCACTCGATTTGTTAAATCCTTAAATTCACCCCAGGGCCTTGATCCCAGTTCTATGAAAATTTGAAATTAATACATTTATAAAGAACATAATACTAATTAAAAAAATTGTGTAAATGTTTAAAGCTTTACAAGCATTTTTTTTCAATTTCCATTATATTTTCATTCTTTTAATGATTTAAAATGCTAACCTCAGAGATAAAACCTGTTTTCAATGAAGTTAAATTAGATCGGTATAAATTGGATCTGGGATTCTCTAAAGGCGAGAACGCATAGAACAAGGTTTTTACTGACTTCCGCTGCTCTCAGACGAAAAGGGTTTTACATATGTAGTGTCAACTTTTCGATATGTATCGTGTGATATATGGACTACATTTCAGTGGTGAAACACATGTAGTTTTTCGATCACAGCGAGCCCTATTTTCATCAGAAAATAGAAGTGGGATTCTCTAACTCAATTTTTAGGTAATCGACAAAAATATTTAAGGTGGGAATATACCATGATAGAAGAATACATGTAGATGCATCAGCGCCTGAGAACATTGCTATGTCAAAAAATTTTAAATGTTTTTTTCAAATATAAGTAGATTTTTATATGTTTCTTATACGACGCCATTCGAAGGTTATTATAATTCGCGCTCTTCAATAATTTTTACTTATTGAAATAATTTTAATTCAATATTTTCAATTCCAAAATTAGTTTGACAGTTCATTATCCCAGCAACTACGTCGATGCGTCTACCTATATTCTTCTACCATGGAATATATAAAGCACTTATGTGCCTGACTTCTTCGGAAATGAACAAAGGAGCCAAAATCGAACTAGGTCAACCTAAAACTCCTTTGTTCATCTACGAAGAAGCCAGCCGATGACTTAAGCCAGCCAAATATGCGCTTTATGTATTTCCAGCCTTAGAATTTTTTAATTTTTTGCTTATATTTTCAGTAATTACCAAAATGAAGCGTCCGAAATTAAGTCTACCGATAGCAAAAGTTCTGCCAACTATAATAAACAATTTTCATTCATATTTCTTTGTTTTCATTTTACCGATATTTGTCGGCAACTCAAAAACCCACACAGGTCGAATAAATCCAGGCTAATCAATAAATCCTGATAATGTGGGTTAAAAGTACGTTTACACTTACTAAATCGAGTGTATTCCAATTGTAATTTTCCGTCAAATGATAAGGACTCTCAAATTCAGTGGATTTTGATTTGATGTATTACAAAATGTTTCAAATTTACAGCGTTACCTAACATTTGACGTACTCGGTTGACGTTTTTCACCAAACAAGTTTAAAGGCGGGAATACTTATAGCGCTTATATGGCTGGCTTCTTCGGAAATGAACAAAGGAACCTAGGGCCAAAATCGAAGTGAGTCAACCTAAAACTCCTTGGTTCATCTAGGAAGAAGCCAGACAAATATGCGCTCTATTTTTCACCCGTATTTAAATGAATTTTAACCAAATACGTCAGGCATACAAAATTTACAAGGTTGAACCTTTTCAACATTAATAATTGAACAATTTATTTTTTGTATGTTGAATATAGTAACTATCGTAAAATTTAGAAAATCACGTCACGTGTTTATTTTTTTTATTCATTTGACAGCATTTCATTGTCAATATATATATATTTATAAATCTATTGTATACAAATGGTAGAATTAAGACGGTAATCATATGTTTACAATTTTTTTAAATAATTTTTTGACAGCATCTCATTGTCAAAATGTTTATTTTTAAATCCATTGTACATACACAAATCAAAGATGGGAACCTGCTTTCTTTGCAGTGAAATTTGACAAGGTAAATTACAGAAAATGCAGACGTGGGAATGCTTATTTGAAATGACTTTACCATCTTAATTTTACCATGTGTACACACATATGAGAACTGTTTTTTATTCGTAAAAGAACAAAGGAGGTTTAGGACGACTTAGTTCTATTTCGGTCCATAATTTAAACTTGTTCACCCTATGTCCTTTTGCTCTTTTACAAAGAAGCATGGTTGAAGAATACAGGTAGTCGCATGGACACAGCTGCTGGGACGATGAACTGTCAACCCGATTCTGAAATTGAAAATGTTGAAGGAAAATTATTGAAATTTATAAAAAATGTTGAAAAATTTATGTTATAACAACCTCCAATTTGTGTCGTATAAGAAAGTATTTAAAAATATACGTATTTTTGATAAAACATTTTAAAACTTTTGACATATCGATGTTCCCAAGCGTTGATGCATCTACCTATATTCTTCTACCTTGCAAAGAAGCCAGCCGATGACTTAAGCGTTGTATGCATTCTTACCTTTAGCCAATTATACTTTCAACAATTAATTACATATTTTACATTCATAATTCTTATTTTTCTAATGTATTTTTTTATTCTCTAAAGGGAAATGAAACCCAGAACTAGTTCCTGCGCTCAGTTTAATGAATAGTTCAATCACACTTGTTTTTCCGGAACGAATCTCATTTTAATGCATCTTTTAATTGAACTAGTTCATTCCGGGACGACGCATCTAAAAGAGAATTAATAAGGATCCTTAACAATTTAAAATTCCTAAAAGAAATGTCACAAGGCGGTGGTGAATCATATTACGAGGCGTTTACTCCGAAAATAAATGATGTGGCCCAGAAGTACATTGATGATTTGTTAGCGGAAAAATCTCGATTGCCTAAAGAATTCACGCTGTGTGCTCAAGTAATTGATGATGGTATGTGTATGGATAGGTCAGCGCGCCACAAATTATCTTTTCTTTACTCGGTACTTTTTTAATTCCAACAGCCATTGATCGTATCTATGCTACGGGACGTATACCCGGCAAGGAATTACAGGCCGATGTGTACAAACAGTTGCCCATAAAGGTAACACAAAATGTCCACATACCGGTGAAACAATTTCCCAAGTTTAATTTCGTTGGCAAACTAATTGGACCCAAAGGTCACAGTCTCAAGAAATTGAATCAGGAGACATTGTGTCACATTGCCATTAAAGGTCGTTCCAGTATGCGCGATGAAGAAAAGGAAGAAGCCCTACGACAATCTGGAAATCCAGCATTTAATCATCTCAACAAGAATTTATTTGTGGAAATAAGTACTGTGGCACCACCAGCCGAAGCATATAACCGCATAGGTTATGCCCTGGCCGAGATACGTAAATATATTATACCGGATAAAAATGATGAGATTTCTCAGGAACAATATCGTGAACTAATGCAAATGCATCCAGAATATGCCAGGGGAAAGCCACCCATTGCATATAGGTAAGATGTAAATCATGTATAGAGTTATTTTGTTATAATACTTAAAGCTGAATTGTGGTTTAGGTCAGTTTTAGGCAAATTCGGAGGTCATGAGAGCTACAGAGGTTATCATGGAACTGAGTAAGTATCTTTAGGTCAGTCCACCATTTGGTTGCGAAGATAACTTATGAAATAATGCATGTAAAATTACTTATTTTTCGTAGATATGATGACTATGATGAATATGAACCACACTATGCAACACCGGTT
The DNA here is from genome assembly GCF_030504385.1 of Musca domestica. Lineage (NCBI taxonomy): Eukaryota > Metazoa > Arthropoda > Insecta > Diptera > Muscidae > Musca > Musca domestica. The sequence continues at coordinate 22,861,023 of NW_026712409.1, read as the reverse complement.
CCTCCACCACCGCCACCAATTTCATCTAGATCTGCAGGAGCTTATAGAGGTAAGTTTATGTTTTTTCGAAATTCAAGTAATCTTAATTTACAACAAAAAAGATTTGTTCGAAAAAATTAAAATGTCAAGGTAAACGTTAACATTTTGTAGAATTTTGCATGTCATTCTTTTGTTTAAACATACCTAAGTATAGTATTTTTTTTTTTATTTCATATTTAGAACCAGTTGGTAGCGTTTAAGTATTTTCCATTAAAACAATAAAAATCCCGTCCGAAAAGGAAAGAGAAATAAAATATACTTATTTTCTGTATTTAAATACCTTTTGCGTGATACCAATAAATCCAAGGAATATTTAATTTGTAGAATTAAATTGAAGAAAATATTGAATTCAATATTCTGTGTATATTCTGGGTACTAGTGTACTAGTTAGTGCTACGTTTTACTTAGGATTTTGTAACGAATATTTATTGGCCTGAATGGTTTCAGTAAAACATAAGTTATGGATAAAACATAAATTGTAATCAACAAGAAATAAATAATATAAGAATAAAAAATAATTATTAAAAATAAATAATAACCATATAAATTTAACTAAACAATTATTTATAGCTCCAGCACCAAGACGTCCACCAGAACCATCACCATTTCATGACAGAAAAGAATATCGCCCAAGACCCTACCAGTCTTTTTCAATGTATAAAAAGTAAGAGGACTCCCGTAAATTTGAACATTGACAATTTTGCATAAAAACAAAAAAAAAAAAAAAACACAAACGCGCGAAGCAACACTGTATGTTGTTTCAAAATATGTAATGTTCCACCCATTGAGAGCCTAAATATTCATATTAACAATAAAATAATAATATAATTTTGTATGACTATTGCAACCACAAAAATAACATAATTGATAATGGGATAAATAATATAACTTTAAATCTGATAATTGTAAAACATATGAAAATAAAAGAATATACAATAAAATATAAATGAATGAATTTAAATGATTTAAATATGTAAGATATATCAATAGATTTTGAAAAAAAAAAAAAAAACATTACCGCTTAGAAGATCTCTTGAATTTTTTACAAGGACAGAAGCGGGACATTGCAGACTCAAAATATTGATACTAGGTGGATATAATTCTGTTGTTATGATGTCATAAAAACATAGTTACCAATATTAATTGATTTTAACCGCTCAGTCGATATTATATTACGTTTTAACGTTAATGGAGTACAATTTGTGGCCATATATTTGGTCTGGTGTAAATGTTTTATCTGTTCCAGAACTGCAAGAATTTAAAAGTCTTTACTACAATAACCGATTTTTCCTTTATGATATCGAAAATATGACAAAACTAGTAAATTATTGCAGGTTCTGGAACAGAGCATTTATTTGTCATGCTGCTCTACACTTGAATTTTTACTATTAACATACATAGGCATGATCTGTTCCTCTACATATTATAGCCACAAGCCATTTTCTCGAAATGAGTTTTGTCAAAATTTTACGTATTTAAGTCTTGGTTTAGACAGGGGTTCGTTCTACATCTAAAAGACCTGTTGAAACATGTTTAATCTACAAAAGACTTGGTCAGATGTTTTCTATCTATGGAATACCTGTTCTTATTTTTATAGGAAATCTGCTAAAGGTAGAAAAAAACCTTGTTGAAATACCCGTAGAACGTAAGAGTTAGTTATGGACCTCATGAGCCCTACTCTCTAAAGAACATCATTTGAAGATTCTCTTACACAAATCTACTTTAAAGTTTTATGTCCATAAAGACCAGAGTTTTCCTTTTTAAAGGTGACTAGTCCAAAGAAAATGTAAATAAAACTCATTCAGATTCCTACAGTTTACGTGGTAAAGTGTAGTACCGTTGATTTCGTCATAGATATCTTCATGTTCTTCGCATGGAAATGGACTCTAAACTCGATCATTTCGATTTCAACTTTATACACATATACGACTGGACGTCATAATCGTACCATAACCTACATAATAAACGGAATCTATACCGTTTGGGTGTTGTACAATTTATGAAACCTAGAAAGAATAATTTCGGAGGTATCACCCTACCTCAAGAAACATGTGTTGAGCTCCTTTCTAGAAAATACTATGTATGACTGGCGTCTGATTCAAATCTAAATAGCTTTGTTCGAACTTGTTAGGTAGTTTTTTTGGAATACTATGTATGACTGGTGTCCATCCAGGTGATCCTTTACGTGTGATTATCTTCAACTTTTGCGCGTTTTATTCGGAAGGCGTTCCCTTATACCAAGTTCACACGGGACTTGCACTGCTCTCTATTCGCTTAATTATTTAACACTCTACTTAATTCGACAGACACAGTTTTCAGAGCGAATAATAAATGAAGATTTACCATCCCTATTCGATGGCAGGATTTTTGTACCTTGTCGGAAAGAAGAGTGAGTTTTGTGGTCAAAGGGTCGAAGAAAAGGTGAAATCTACTTCATTTAGATCCCTTTACACCACATTTCTCATTTTTAATTTTTTGGTGTACTTAAACTACATCCAATTCTTTTCAGAGGTAAATGTCTATCTCTGCATTTTCTGTAATATTCTTGTCAAATCTAACCGCATAGAAAACTCACAGATTTGTTTGTATATCATGTTAGAATTAAAAAGGTAACATCGTGAAATCATATGTTTACAATTTTTTCAAAATGACAACTCATTATCAAAATGTATATTTATAAATCTTCTACATATATAAAAAATCAGAGCTCGGATCCTGTTGTTCATGCAGTTAAAGCTGAGATGGTAAATGACTGAAAATGCAGAACTTGGGATCAATTCTCGTTCTATAATGTTTATCTCATAGTAGAAGAATGCAGGTAGGCTGCTGGGAGGATGAACAGTCTAACCAAATTTGGAATTGAAAATTTTCAATGAAAATTTATTGAACATTGTAAATTCTTTTAAATAATGCATATCATAATAACCTCCGATTGGCTTCATATAAGAAAACATATAAAAATCTACTTATTTTTGACAAAACATTTTAAAGATTTTGATTTACCAATATTACCAAGCGTTCCTGTATTCTTCTACCATGTTTTATCTTTTATTGTGATTTCAATCACAATAATGCATTCTTCTATTAAATTTGGTAGTCAGATGGCTTGGTTTTGGGCCTTATACTTGGCAGAAGAATACAGGTAGATGCATCAACGCTTGGGAGCATTTATATGTCAAAATAATTTAAATGTTTTTTCAAATATAAGTAGATTTTTCATTCGGTGGTTATTATAATCCGTGTTTTTCAACAGTTTTTGCAAATTTATATAATTTTTCATTCAACATTTTCAATTCCAAAATTGGTTTGACAGTTCATTGTCCCAGCAGCTGTGTCGATGCGTCTACCTATATTCTTCTACCATGACTTGGACCATGTTTCACACGATGACTCAAATCACAATAATTATTTTGACAACTCGTGTAAATGATCAGTTCAGATCAATTTTTAAAATCTTTTGTCAAAAATAAGTAGGTTTTTTATATGTATTCTTGTACGACACAAATTGGAAGTTATATGTATTATTTAACAATTTTTACAAATTTTAATAATTTTTCATTCAAAATTTTCAATTCCAAAATTGGTCTGACAGTTCATTTGCCCAACAGCTGTTTCAATGCGACTACCAGTATTCTTCTACCATGAGAATTATAGATATACATTTTGACAACGAGATGTCAATTGTGTAATTTTGAAAAGAAATGCTGACAAGTGAAAAGCGTTTTATATATTCTCGGCTTTAGTCTAGCCTTTCCATTCCGTTCAGAACCATTTATAATATCTCCCAAACGGGGGTGTGTGGAAAGGGTATGGTAGAAAAATACAGGTAGATGCATCAACGCTTGGGAATATTGATATGTCAAAAAATTTTAAAGCATTTTCAAATATAAGTAGATTTTTATATGTTTTCTTATATGACGCGAATCGGAGGTTGTAATGATATGTATTTTTCAACAATTTTTACAAATTTGAATAATTTTTCATATAAAAATTTCAATCCCAAAATTGGTTTGACAGTTCATTGTCCCATCAGACGTGTCGATGTGACTACCTGTATTCTTCTACTATGGGTAAGGGGAATAGAAACGGTAAAAAATTGCATTTTTGTGGCCAAACTACAATAAAAATAATAAAACTGATAGAAAATATAACAATGAAAAAGAAAATTGCTGAAATAATAGCCTTTTATAAATGCAAGAGGAAAGTTCGAAAGAGAACGATAAAAATTGCCGACACTATGCTCGCCTAGTATAAATCGGACTATGTAATTTTATTTTATTTTCCTTAATTTTTTTTTTAAATTATTTTTATTTTAATTATTTATCTTTTTCGAAATACTCAGTTTTCACACGAAATAGCAGCACATTCATTCATTCATTTGTTTGCCATCCCTAATGGATTTGTACACTTTTTCGTACCATTAATGAAATTTCCAACCCCAAGTATTTCACCATCAACAGTTCTGCCAGTGTTGATTCAGTTTTCATACGAAGAAGAAGTCGTCGCTATTTTATAAATCGCCCACAATAAGTCAGTGAAAGAAGACAGAAAAAAAATGAGTTATGACAATGGAAATGAAAAACACAATGAAGGCTATGTCCCGAAAATCAATCAATATGCCCAGGAATATATTGAAGCGCTGCGAAAGGAGGAAGCCCGCCTACCCAAGGAATTTCCACTTTGTGCTGAATTAATAAGAGATGGTAAGATATCAATCCATTAAAATCTATTTAGAGTAGAATATATAAGTTTTTGTGGAAGCGTCCATGGATCTATGGAACAGGAAACTGCTGTTTATAATAAAATAATAAAAATATATGTATATTAAATGTACATCAACTGCTATGGCATTATCACCAGCCAAGCAGCCAATGTTGGGAAGCCACAAAATTGTGTATGTATACCGGTAAATGCATCGCTGAACATACACACAAACAACAGTATACATATATACGCGAAGAAGAAAGAATTGAGCATGATTTGAAGAGTAAAAATTAGTTTTATTACGCATCAAAATTAATTTCTAAAAAATAATAGGGAAATAATCCATACCTAATAGGCCGTCAGTATGATATCAAGTTTGGGGAGGTCTATCTAAGTCGCCGTTCTTTTTATACCCTCCCCCATAGTATGGGGTATATTAAGTTTGTCATTCCATTTGTAACACCTTTAAATATACATTTAAGACCCCACAAAGTATATATATTCTTGATCAGCATAAATTTCTATCTTGATTTAGTGATTTCCGTCCGTCTGAGGAAATCACTCTAGCTTCCGAACGAAATGAAGTAAATTGAGAAAAATTTACTCAAATGTGTATTATGTCTGCAGGACTTTTGGTACTGAAAATGGGCCATGTAGGTCCATGTCTTCGTATAGCCCCCATATAATGGTACCTCCCTATTTTCGGTATTTTGGTGACTTAGGCGACATCATTCACCGAAAGTGTTTCAAATTTGCTATTTAAAGTTCGTAATGGACACTACAGTTTAAGACAGAAAATTGTCTGTGCAGGTCCACGTCTTCGTATAGCCCACATATAACGGTACCTTCCAATATTCTGTATTTTGATGATTTTAGCGACATTATTCACCGGAATTATTTCAAATTTGCTATTTGAAGTTCGTAATGGATACTACAGCCTATGTCAGAAAATTTTCTGTGCAGGTCCACGTTTTGGTATGGCCAACATATAATGGTATATCGCTGTATTCTGTATTTTGATGATTATAGGTACATGTTTCGCATCGTATAGACCATAATATAAAGGCAACATTCGTCATTTTTAAGATTTAAACAGAATTTTTAATGGAAAATTCGTTCCAAATGGTGGATGGTATTAAAATGGTGGATGGTATTAAAATTTCGGCCTGGCCGAACTACAGCTTTTTTAGTTGTTTTTATAAGTATGAATATTGCACCCACATATGTAACGTTGAAGGTGGGCATCTGAAGTGGTCAATATTCATATACGGCTTCTCTAGTTTGATGTTAATGATTCACCAACCACTCCTCGATTGCTAAATCGAAATAGGAAATATTGTCCGTGGGTGTTATTAAAACGTAGCATACCAAAGTGATGATCGAAAGCTCAATAGAATGTTAGCAAAAGAAACAAATGTTTCCTTCAAACCGTTTTCAACAGAGGTGTTTAAGCACAGCTACCGATATTTGAGTAGAAATTAAGCCACTATAAAAAATGGTGTATAGGCTGTAACTAGAGATCTTCTGCAGTGAGTTGGGTAGGTTTGGCGATATAATTAAAGAGGTGTAGCGTATTGTGCGGGTCTGTATCACACGCCGGCCAGACGTCACGCACATCTTCGTCAATTCGTGCCCAATACGAATTGAGACGACTGCACCTCAGGATGGTGCGTAATTGCGTCAAAACAAACCTGGTTTGTATAGGCAGTTGACGTTCTTCGGCTGCAATGGATATGGGGGTGGACTCCGAGGACGGAATTCATCCTGCAATTCCTGATGGTATCTGTGATAGCATCAATATGAATGCCATTCAGACCTGCCTGATGGGCTTCATGATATAGAGAGAGAGAGCCTCTCTTATAGCGTTGGACCTCCCTTTCTAGATTATGTATGTTCTTCCTGGCACGCTTGGATGGGGGATACAAATTCACCATATCTATCTCAGAAGACACCTTTAAGATTTTCCATTTTTTTAGTAAACAACTTTATGTACCAATCCATACTAAAATATATTTTTGTTTCACTTACAGCCATGGATCGAATCTACGCCACGGGGCGTACACCAGGCAAAGAACTGAAGGCCGATGTGTATCAACAGAAACCTATCAAGCTAACACAAAATGTCTATTTACCCGTCAAACAATATCCGAAATTTAACTTTCAAGGTAAAATTCTGGGTCCCAAGGGAAATACATTGAAGCGATTGCATCAGGAGACACTCTGTAGCATTGCCATAAAGGGTCGTAATTCAATGCGTGATCCAGAACGTGAGGAAGCGCTACGTCAGTCCGGTGATCCAGCCTACAATCATTTGAATAAGAATCTTTTTGTTGAAATATCAACGGTGGCATCACCAGCCGAAGCACATGCTCGCATGGCATATGCTTTGAAAGAGATTCGTAAATACATAATACCCGATAAGAATGATGATATTTCACAGGAACAGTATCGAGAGCTAATGGAAATCGATCCGAAATTGGTGAAAACGTCATTTGGCGCCAAGCCTGTTGTGCCACACAAGTAAGTGGGGAAATAATTTTTAATTTTGAACTTCATGACAATGTTTCCTTTTCTTTCAGATCGATGTTCCAAAAACTAGCAGAACTGGGTCAAAGAGAGTAAGTTTTCTTTTTAGTTTTTTTTTTTTTTTATTGAAATTGCAGTTCAATATTTAGAAGGTGGATTTTAGGAGAAATGTAAAAATAATTTTTCTTAATGCGATCTCTTTTCCTTTTAGTATTCATATATTAGTAAAATAAAAACGAACAGTAAATCTGTAGTTTTGCTATACCTCAACACCAACCTTATATCAAGAATAAATTGTTCCTTTCCGAAAAGGGTCGCAAAAAGTCAATGTACCTACCTAATATTAGCTCTTTTCCTGTTTAACATTAAATATCTGTTAAGTATTGTTTATGTGGAAAATAACATTTTTTTCTCTTTTAGGGAACAAGAAGATCACCATTCACCCTCCAGTCATAGCTTTTCAGGTAAGACCAATATGTACCAATTCTCCGCCAAATTTCCTTAAACAACATATATTATAGATCAAACATAAAACAAGTAAAATCGCGTTTATATTCGGTTGTTGGAAGAATATTGCTATGCCTTTAAAATATCCCATACGGATTGTTATCCTTTTCAGGAGAGATTAGACCCAACTTTAGTTCATTGAGAGTTAGGGAACCTTTCGAAGCCTGTAACGGTATAAAGGCACTTAATGGGATTACTCTTAAGTGTACCTTAGCTCACGGTTGATGCAGTTCTTTAAACTCCATCCTAGTTGTCTATAAGACTTTTTATCTAGCGATAAATAGCATGTGATGTTAACTCCTCGTCCTTACCTATATTCCGTCATAATTATGTTGTCGTTAGGTATTTTTTTCGAGCGTTTTTCAATATTTGTTTGTGGCCAAAAGTAGAATCTAGCGTTTTTAACGTAGTCACCTTTTACTGCGAAGTCTTCTCTTCGTATGCCCACATAGATAGCCTAACAGAAACTGCAACAAAGTCAAAAAAGTCGGAAATATCATCAAATTTTAGAATAAGTTTAGATTTGTTCGAATTGGTCACATTTGGCATGAATTATGGCCTTCAAACGGTCAATGAAACCGTCACACCCTCCCGTATGTTGATCTGCGTTATTTTGGCCCATTCACGGGAAGCGCTTGCTTGAGATGATCGACACTTTGGTATTTTTTTATTGGCAACCTTGCTTTCCAAAATACTCTAGACACAATAGTTCAACGGATTGGTATCCGAAGATTTTGGTGGCCATTGTGCGCTGGAAATGAAGCGAGGAGTCTCATTTTGTAACAATTCCTGGGTGGTGCGTGCTGAGTGCGATGTTGTTGAGTCCTGTTGGAAAGTCCTATGTCTGCGGCCAAAATGTTTGCGCTCCCAAGGCTTAAATACACCCTCCAAAATATTTTCGCGATAATATTCGTTTATTCTGATGCCACGATCGATTAATACAAGCGGAGAGCGACCATCGGCTATTATGGCGCCCACACCATCACGTTTGAGTTATGGTGGCCAACCGAAGGTGCACATTTTCAGCTGGTCTCTTTGGAAAGTAAACACGATAATTTTGTTTGTTTACAAACTGCTGGACAACGAATGTTTTCGGCCAAGCGAAGCAACTCCCTAGCTCTTTTTAGTCTATTTTCTTTCTGTTGCGGTGTAAGTTCTTGAACTTTTTGGAATTTCTAGGGCTTTATCCCGAGCTCATTTTTCAATATTTGCGAATGAAATATTGCGATATGTTCAGCTCAGCTTTCGGCCACTGCAACGCGGGTTTCAATCTCTGGTGGTTCTCCAGCCAAATATAATGAAATCACACTATCACGCTTCAATTCCACCTTATCGCGTAATAAATTTTCCCAAAAAAAAGATTCACCATTCCCAAAAATGCAATCATTACTTTTTTTCACAAAAGTTCACAAAAAGAAATTATAATTATATTAATTTTGGTAATGGGGATTCACAATTGTCATGCGAACAAATATTCACAATTTTTACGCGATAATGGTGAATAATTTTTTTTCTGGGAAATTCTCACAAAATGCTTTTGTACGCTTGTAAACAATATAATGAGCTGTCACTGGAATAATTTTAACAGCTGTCGGACGAGTGGCTTAGCAATTACAGCAGTCTGAAGTTCGTTGCAGTTTTTTTATTTCACCCTATAGAACAAGTTTTTTTACTGTGTCATCTCCCTACATAACCCACGCTCTTTTGTTCTTAAACGAAGATGCCAATGACTTAAGCGAATAAAAAATATCTGCTTTGTACTTCTACCTTTATTATTATTTTATCTAGTTTCCCAAATTGTTTTTCAAAATAACTTCAACAAATTTCAACTTAGAAATAAATTTCTATTTTTAAACTATTTTTCTAAAGTTATGTTTTGGAAGGATTGAGAGGCTAGACCAATTACTTATTTCTGCACTAAAATTTGTAATGCTTTGGGGTTTCAGAAAAAATATAAAAGCAACATTTTAGTAAAACTTGAGTTTCTAAGAGAATAATATGAAAGTTCCACCTCAGCCAACATATCTGATATGATGAACCACACTGCATATTGACAAATCTGTCTAATAAATTAAAATATAATTATAATACTTACTATAAACCCCATATATAAATAATATTTCCATAAAACATTATTAAAAAATGAATAACATAAATTTTAAATAATTTTAGAGAAACAAATAAAACGGACCGAAACAGCACCAATTGTTCCAAGATATAAAAACATACGTAAGCAACCATATGCCAGGAATTCACCATTCAAACCCAAAGCAAATCCATAAAAACCTAACGATCTATAAAACAATATAATGAGACGCAAAAACCTCTATAACATAAGAAACTGAAATAAAATCACAATTGGAATAAAAAAAATCTACGATGATATTTAACAACAATCGTATACATACCTATAAAGCGATATTAAAGAAGCAGATTAAAGTCTGCTAACAAATAATAATTAAATTTATAAAATCTATATTATTTAATATATAAAAAATATTTTTAATGCATAAGGAACAAAAATACGTTATATAAAAATATAACCGCAATAAATTGCAGAACTAAAATATAAAAATACTTAAAAATGAAAACTTCTCTATATAATATAAGAATCGAATAAGTTCATATTATATAAATATAAAATTAAAAATTAACATTGGTATCCAAGGAAGCTAACTGCAAATTCTTTATAATATCTAATAAATAAATATGAGGAAAATAAAACCATAATGAAAGAAAATAGTTTGTAAAACAAATCACGTATGGGATGAAAAATATCGAATATCGATGCAAAATTTAGAAAAAAAGCATAAAAGAAACATAGTATAATAATAATTTGAATGAACAATTATTTTGGACTCTGTTTTCTCATTATTTCAATCAAATTCTTTATACCTAAAAAAAAACAGATAGCGAAAAAAGTTGAAACTATCGCCATTTTTAAAATTCATCGATTGATAACATCTCATACCTGAAAAAGTTGAAATTGGCATTAACCATAAAAAAATTCTAAATTTCTAGACTTTCTAAAAAATTCCAGAGTTCCCTACTAATACGATACAGAGTTGCCTTTTCCTTTGATGCAATGTATTATTTCTCTTATCATGGCACTCAAGGAATCTGCTACTACATCGGTAAGTCAATCTAGTTTTAAATTAATATTTTGAATGTATTAAAATGTATTTTTCGAAATAAAGTATAATAAAAAAAAAAAAAAAAAAACAAATCATATTTCTTGTGTATTATTGTTTTCCATGGAAGTTAGACATGGGAGTTATTTTATAAGTTTTTAAAATTTTAGTTTTTAACTCAATCAAGTAAAAAGCAGTTAAGTTCGCTCAGGCCGAACTGTTCACAGTATTGAAGATGCATATATATTTTATGTCGATAGAAATTTTCAAAAAAAAAAAAAAATTGTTGGTACTGCAATATGAGTACTATACCATGGTACAATAAAAAGGTAAGGTAGAGCTATCAGTTGATTACAATTTGTTTCTAAGTGTGCCCGACTTATGTCAATTTTGTGTATGTATTTATTGTTTTGAAAATTAAAAACAGAATATTTTCAAAATCAATGAATGGGAGACGCGTACATTGCGAGAGGCGCATAAAATTTATTCGCCAGTTTTACCATATAATGAAATATGTAACTTTTTAGATCATATGTTTGAAAGAAGATGCAGGCATTTAATTAATTTTTCCCGCTGTTTAAGTGATATTAAAAATGAGGAAAAATATTGAATGTATGAAAAATAACTTGTTTGTATGGAAATTTGACAGGAAGCGGGCATAGCCTCAGGGCTGTACTTCTTTAGTTTTACGAAGCTGTTCTACCTCCTTATTGCACCATAGCCTATACGAAGAATGTTTTCTGTTATTGGTGAAAAATATGACCCAACTATCCCAAAACTTAAACCTATATACATAGAACTTTGCAAGGATGTTTGCAAACTATCATTTTACGGTAATTCGCTTTAAAATTACGACCAAAAAAACATCTTAAAAATTTGTCGGTGGTGAGGCTTTGTCACAGAAATCATGAAAATGTTGAGTATCGGAAGGTACCGTCAAATGGGGGCTTATACGAAGATGCGGATGCCATAGGCTAGAGTACCTATTACCAACTTCAAATACGAAATTTGAAATAATTCCGGTAAATAACGTACCTAAAATCGAACTCTGAATACGAAATTTCAAACAACGCCGGTGAATAATGTGGAAATCATCAAAATACCGAATATTGGGAGATACGGTTATATGGTGGCTATACGAAGACAGGGGCCTGCAAACGCAATTTGTTGTCATAGGCTGAAGCACCCATTACGAACTCTAAATACGAAATTTGAAACAACAATAATGTCGCTAAAATCATCAAAATACCGAATATCGGGAGGTACCGTTGTATGTGGGCTATACGATATCGTGGACCTATATAGACATTTCTCTTCCAGGGGGTAAAGTGCTCAGAAGGAACTCCTTTCGTGGATTTTCAGACAGTTTAATTGAAAATTTTGGCTGCAATCATCAAAACACCGAATATCGGCGGGTACCGTTATATGGGGGCTATACGATATCGAGGTCCGATATAGCCCAGTCTGCGGGCAAAAGACTGATCTGTGCTTGATTTTTGATTTTAGAATGAAATTTTATGCAATTATTTCGATGAGTTAAAAAAGGGATGACGAACTTATTATACCCTCCATACTGTGTATTGTGGAGGGTATAAAAATGAAGTCACTCAACCAGTAAATGTGTGTTTCGAATTTGTGTAGGTCGACTGGCCATGCAAAAGCGTGCTAAGAGCCATCTGGATAAAAAGAAAACAACATTCCGTTGTCTATATATTCAATTGTCAACGCTGTTGCCGCGAAGACCTCTGCTGCGTTGCCGGACTTGCATTGATAATTGTTGTCTAAATAACAATTGGCAACGCACCAGAAGAAAACAAAACAAACAGCTGATTTTGACATTTTGGCCGACGTGTGAAGAATTGCATACTTTTCGAACGGTGGTGTTGGGATTTAACAATTGGGAGAACCTTGACTGAAACAATAGAAAAATGGTCACACAAGAATTTCAGGCTGTTGTCTTGGCTGCGGGACGTGGTACTCGTCTGCCCGAAGTATTGGGAAAGACTCCCAAATGTCTTCTTCCAGTTGGTCCATACCCCTTGTTGTGGTACCCACTAAATCTGCTGCAAACGCATAATTTCCAAGGTATGTGGCAAATGGTTTGAATAAAATATGAGTTAATCCGAAATAAAATTCATTCTAGAGGTCATAATCATTGTCTTGGAAAGTGAACGCAGCGAAATCCAATTGGCTCTGGAGAAGACATCGCTAAAAATGAAACTGGATTTTGTTAGCATTCCCACAGACAGTGATTTCGGTACTGCCGACAGTTTGCGTTATATTCACGATAAGATTCAATCGGACTTCCTAGTCCTCAGCTGTGACATTGTTTCCAATGTCAGTTTGTTTCCTTTAATTAACAAATTCCGTCAACATGATGCCTCATTTACGGCTTTGTTGTTCAAAAGTGGTTTTGAATCGGATGTTACGTTGCCAGGTCCCAAGACAAAACATAAACCGGAGAGAGATTTGATTGGCATACATCCGGAAACTAGACGTTTACTGTTTCTGGCCTCCGCAAGTGATTTCGAAGAGGTGATGAGTGTTAATGCCCACTTGCTGAGGAAGAACGGTAAAATGACAATATATTCAAGGATGACAGACTCTCATATTTATGTTATGAAGAAATGGGTATTGGAGTTTTTGAAACAGGTAAGTGGTATGGAGGGTATATTAAGTTTGTCATTCCGTTTGTAACACCTCGAAATATACATTTTTGACCCCACAAAGTATATATATTCTTGATCAGCATAACATTCTATGTCGATAGCGATGGACGGACATCGCTGTGGAAATCACTCTAGTTCCAGAAGGAATTAAAGTAGATTGATAAAATTTTACTGAAATGTATATTATGTCTGCAGAATTTTTGGTATTGAAAATGGGCCATGTAGTTCCACGTTTTGGTATAGCCCTCATATAATGGTACCTGCCGATATTCGGTATTTTGATGATTTTAACGTCAATATTCATCGGAATTGTTTCAAATTTGGTATTTGAAGTTCGAAATGGATGCTACAGTCTATGACAGGAGATTGTCTGTGCAGGTCCTCGTCTTCGTATAGCCCCCATATAACGGTACCTCCCGATATTCGGTATTTTGATGATTTCAGCGACATTATTCACCGGAATTGTTTTAAATTTGGTATTTGAAGTTGGTAATGGATACTACAGCCTAAGACAGAAAATTATCTGTGCAGGTCCACGTCTTTGTATAGCCCCTATATAACGGTACCTCCCGATATTCGGTATTTTGATGATTTTAGCGACATTATTCACCGGAATTGTTTTAAATTTGGTATTTGAAGTTCGTAATGGATACTACAGCCTACGTCAGAAAATTGTCTGTGCAGATCCACGTCTTCGTATAGCTCCCATATAACGGTACCTTCCGATATTCGGTATTTTGATGATTTTAGCGACATTATTCACCGGAATTGTTTTAAATTTGGTATTTGAAGTTCGTAATGGATACTACAGCCTACGTCGGAAAATTGTCTGTGCAGGTCCACGTCTTCGTATAGACCCCATATAAAAGTACCTCCCGATATTCGGGATTTTGATGATTTTAGCTACATTATTCACCAATTTTTTTTTAATTTTCAAATTTGAATATTCTAATGGCTTATGACAAAAATTACCTATGCAGGTCCATGTCGTCCTATAGACCCTACATTCGGTATTTTTAAGATTTTAACAGAATTTTTAATGGCTTTTATTGTTTTTGAGAATTGCCAAATTCGTTCCAAATGGTGGAGGGTATTCAAAGTTCGGCCCGGCCGAACTTACAGCTTTTTTACTTGTTAGTACATAGAGGTTTTTTTGTCAAATCGATATAAAGTCTTTGAGAAAGCTAATGATGGGATTGGGGTCCATTTTCTAAAAAAAAACATTAAAGTATTTTCCCAACTATCAACCATAATAGTGCCCATGGTAGGCCTATTTCAAGTGTCGTCTGCTTCCAATAATTGATGGTTTGAGCCTCACTAGGTAGTTTATATGTCGCTTCATTCCCAAACATAGAAAAATAGTATGTTTCAAAACCAGAACAAACTTGGAGGATTTTCTAGTTTTTGGTACCCGGTCTTTGACTACTGACATGTATAGGTATCGCCTTTCTAATGATACTTTTAATGACTTCCATGGCCTCCGCTGCCTTTTAAATGCCCAGAATGTCGACTTAAACACTTTCACTTATCGATGCGCTAATGTGCCTTGTTAGCAGACAAAATAGCGCTAATATTGTTGCTAATTCCATTGTCATTAACTTTATATCCATGTCTTTTGTCGTATGACAGTTGTACTACTTTAGATCATCCAACTTAATCGGTATGAATAGTAACTTGAGAATTCCTAATTCAAGTATATTTTTTTTTTTTTTTTGCAGAATGAAAATTTCTCCACCCTGAAGGGTGAATTTTTGCCATATTTAATTAAAAAACAAATGGCCAAAGCAAGTGGTCACTCGACAACAAATCCTGTATCCGATACACAGTCTGAATTGGGCCTGGGAACCAAACAAGGTGATAACATTTTCGATGTAAGTAATGCACAGAGAAATATTGATCTCTATATTTTTATATCAAACTATTCTTTCTACCATTTCAGTTTATACCACAATCAAATTTGGAACAACAAATATTCAAAACAACTCTCTTCAATGATAATCGAACAAAACCCCTGTATAATGGTGATATTTTGAGATGTTATGCCCTGGAGGCTCCAAAAGAAGCAATTGGTGTGCGAGTCAACACGACGCTGTCATTCTTTGCCATTAATCAAAAGGTAAAGGAATCGATTGTTCGATTATTTAAATTGATTTCATTGTGCGTTTCCATTAGCTCTCATCTATTTGGCCTATACTTTGTGGTGGCTTGGAATTGCCTTTAGTTTCCCCCAATGCTGTTGTCAACTCAACACAGACTAAAGAAATTGCCGTGGCTGATAATGCCAAACTCTCGGAAAAGACTTCACTGAATTTCAGTGTATTCGGTCCAAATTGCTTTATTAATCCCAAGAATATTGTTAATAAATCGCTGATTATGGCCCATGCAATTGTGGAGGAGGGGTACGATTATTCAAAATATTTTTAGTACATTTTCCTTAATTGTTTTTTTTTTTGCAGATGTAATATCGATAACTGTATTATTGGTCCAAAGGCCGTTGTCAAGAAGGGTACAAAACTGAAAAATTGTTTAGTTGGTGCCAATTTCATTGTGGACGAAGGATCACAATTGGAGGCAAAACATTTAACACATGCCGATGGTTACATGGAAATTGATATACAGTAATAAAATATTGGTTTTTTAAGTGTTAAACGTTTTGAAGGAAGATATAAACATCTTGAAAGAGAACATTACAAGAATAAAATTTGTTTGTACAATTTTTGTAATTACATGTATTTGTATATATTTGCATCAAATGTGAATTACATAGACGGAATTGGATATAAAGTTTGAAGAAATTTTAAAGAAAACTATAGGGATGTCAAAGAATTGTCAAATGGAGTTTTTAAAAATGGGATAGAAAAAAATACAAAAGTATCTACTATCCATGATAAAATGATATAGGTAAGCCCATCAAAAAAGTTGCTGGTTCAATAAGCTTTCAAAAATTTGGAATTAAAATTTGGAATTCAAACTGTGGAATGAAAAATTGTTTAAATTAGTGAAATTTGTTGAAAATCACATACCATATCAACCTCAGAACCGCATCGTATAAGAAATTATATTAAAATCTATTTATATTTGAACATATTTTATAATATTTTTGGCATATCAATGTTCACAATTGTTGATGCATCTACCTGCATTCTTCTACTACTATCTAAACTGGTTTTCAACGGATACACTAATCATTACATTGATGTGAGCTATTCAATTATATTTTATTTTTTTAAATGCTCTGTGAAAACGAACTTAAGGCTGTATGATGCAATAGCAAAACAAGAATGTGACAGAAGCAATTCACAAATCAGATGATGATCACAATTCAACACTAAAGTACCTTTTAATGTTTTTGTTTCTGGTAATAACACCAATTCTATTCCAACCAATTTTACATTTTCGGTTTAATATATCTTTTTATTATACATTTTTTTCAAAGTATGTATGTGAGTAAAATTATAATCAATTTATTATATCTAAAATCGGAAGAGCTTGTAGTCTTTCTATAGATGAATTCTTGAAGGCTTTTCAAAGAAGAGCAGTTGAAGACCAATAGAAAATATAAGGCCTTTTGTAGAAAAGCTTTTGAGAGCCCAAAGAAGCCGAAGAGCAGTTAAAAGAGCTTTCGGAGGCATTTTTCTGAATACCTGTTAAAGACCTTCTATAGAAGAGCTGTGAAAAGTCTTCCGTTCTAAATTTCTTGTATAGGAATTCTGTCTCCTAAAGATATAAAAACCTTAAAGTCTTTCAAAGATAGAAAAATCTTTTATAGATATAAGCATTTTAAGATTTATAGAAATGGCTTTAATTTCTCTTCAAGGACCTAGTTTAAAATTCTGTAAAAGGCCTTCAAAATCTCTTTGGTAAACATCCTTTAATAGTTAGATTGTCTTTTTGGAAGCATTTACAGGTTTTATTTTAATTTTTCCATAAGTTTTCGAATTTGGAAGTTTGTTTTTGAACGAGCAGCTAACTTTCACACAAAAAAACAATGCAGGCGACTAAGTTTGAGTTTTTGCAAAGGATGGGTATTTTGTTGTATCACTTACACCGCTTGGTAAAGCATACAAAAGTTTGTTTCCGGTAAAACTAAAATCATTTCCCCCTTAAAGAGTGTACTTTTCTAATTCAATTTCTAAAATCTCTCATTTTCACCCAAATCATTTTTATACCTTCCACCATAGTATGGAGGGTATATTAAGTTTGTCATTCCGTTTGTAACTCCATAAAGTACATATATTCTTGATCAGCATAAAAGTTTATGTCGATTTATTTATTTTATTTATTTATATATTCGCTTGTAACACAGAAGCCTTCAGGCCAAAATAAAGTAGTACATAGCATTACAATAATCCTATTAAAATAATGTAATGATATTGGCGATGTCCGTCCGTCTGTGGAAATCACTCTAGCTTCCGAACGAAATGAAGTAGGTTGATAAAAAAATTTTTTTTGATGATTTTAGCGAGATTATTCGATGGAATTTGTCAATTTACGTATTTGAAGTTCGTAATGGATGCTTCAACATATGACAAAAAATTGCGTTTGCAAGTCCTCGTCTTCGTATAGCCCCCATATAACGACACTTCAACTTCTTCTTTGCTTTGCTTGAATGCATGAAAATGTTAATATCAAATGTTGGATTTAGTATATATCCAGTGTAGCGGCGTTACCATTCTCAATTAAAACATGAAATTGGTTTCCTATTTTGTTATGAATGCTAACACTATTCTTTGAATTCCGAGTTTTTGGAGAAGATGGGCATTTTGTGGTTTCTCCTGATCCTCTCCGCCTGGTAAAGGGTACAAAAGTTTGTTTCCGGTAAAACTAAAATGTTTTCCCCCTGAAGAGTGTGTAAAGAGAAGAAAAACACGTCTTCGTATAGGCCCCCCTATAAGAGAGGGTTAGTTTTTTTTTTTAATTTTCAAGTTCCTTCAAAATAGTGGAAG
This sequence comes from Musca domestica, assembly GCF_030504385.1. Classification (NCBI taxonomy): domain Eukaryota; kingdom Metazoa; phylum Arthropoda; class Insecta; order Diptera; family Muscidae; genus Musca; species Musca domestica. The sequence continues at coordinate 22,842,501 of NW_026712409.1, read as the reverse complement.
GTATTAAAAGTTCGCTCCGGTCGAATTCTAAAATGCATTGAAATTTGTGTGCGCGTGCGTGTTTTTGTTGTGTAATGGTTTAAAATAAAACCCCTTTTTAGTTGTGGTATGCCATGTAAATCGATGCGGTTACACATCGTGTCAGGATATTCATTAATTTGTCATTATGACAAAGATTTGCCAATGAATGCAATGAATATTGACAGCTTTCATATTTGATGGCGTTAAGATTGTGGTTTTATGTTGAAGGTAATGGATTTATGTAAATAATAAATAAGTTAAAACAAAAGGCCATCATTTCAAGTGAAGATCAAGGTATATTAAGCACCACAAAAAACTGAGGGTCAGTTAGTGGGAGTTTGACTAAAAACCTGTCTTAGAAATTAAAATTTGTATTAAACCCACTTTACTGCATATTCAATTTGAACTAAAATGGAAGTATCCCCCAGGTTATTGCCCTAGACTTCGAAGACAACTTTGGATTAGTTTGTACGTATTGCCGTTAATATATATCCACGTTTTGGAAGTCCGAAGACTAATGATTTTTGTGAATTTTGTTTTTAGGTTGCAGTAAATAGAACCAATAGAACCTTTGGTCTAGAAACTAAAATACTTGTTGGGGTTATAATCTGCTTGCTGAGGTGACTTTCTTTGGGCCCTCTCAAATTAAATCTATTGCCAACAGAAATATGTTCTAATATACAGTCGTGTGTATGAATGTGTTGAATGTGTTTCGGTTAACAATTGAATTAGTATACAATTAGTGATAGCTTATCTCAACAGCTGTTTTCTAGCTTGGCAATTTTTATTTTTATTGTAGTTTACAATGAACTTGTGTGCAGACTAATCAAAAGCATTTCTTTCAAAGCAATTCACCGGCTAAGCACTCTCCATTCATACAAACAGAAATGATTTGTGGAAAAATACAAATCAAATCGATATCAAAGCAGACGCCTTTGTGATTCCGTTGCAGTCGTTGGACTGACTGCCCTGGCTAGTTTTCCATTGAAAAATCATCAAAATGTCGGATATTCTCTTGGAATGTTCCCAGCTACAGTTGAGGACAATGTTGGATATTCTCAAATCGCAGCTACCGCGTCGTATACAACAACATAATTTCATTTACAGTTATCTCTATCATTACGAGCGCATAAATGCAAATCGAGAACAGCTGAAATCGGAACGATGGAATTTGAGATTCTATACCCATCGCTATGGCAAGCTGGAGAATTGTACGCTTATAACTTTGAATGGTTGTGGGGTAAGTTTTGTCTTATTTTTCCAAGATTCAGAAGAATTGAATTGCTGTTGTTTTTTCAGGATTACATTGTGTTATGTTTTACCCTGCAAGAATCCCAAGAGGAGCTAAGAGAATGCCTTGCCAAAACGAATTTAATCGAATGGCGTGCCAAACGTATGTATTTGATCTGCGATGAAAGTATAATTCCACTGATGAAAGAGATGCTTCCTCTGAGGTTGAATATAGATTGGGATTGTACGCCGTTTGAAAATATAATGTATATAACAAAGGAAAAGATTGCTGCACTACAAGTTGATGAGTAAGTCGAATAAAGATTTATTTACTTTATGGATCAGAAATTAAAAAGTATCTGTTAGGAAATGTTGATGAGCTTTTGTGATAAATCTTTAAAACCATTTTTTTTTGAACATTTTAAAATTTGATTAGTATTTCTTGCATATAAATGGTCCTCGAAAATGCATTAGTGGCGCAGAGGCCTTTTTCTACCTAAGGAATAAATAAATATGTTGCTATACAGAAGGAAGAGCCGTAGATGGTCCAATAAAACCAATGAAATGTTTTCTGTCAAAAGAGGATCCATGGGTGAGCTTCTGTCTATAGAAGAATACGTTCAAATGGTATCTAGAAGATACACTGAATGCAAGTTTTAATGACATCGTCTTTGAATGGTGAATCCTATAAGAGGTTTCTTATGTATAAAAGACCCTAAGAGGTCTTCCGTTAATAGAATAACTTTTAATTACTTCTGAATATACTTAGAGAGCCGTGAATTTTTCAAAAATATTATTTTTATACCCTCTACCATAGTATGGAGGGTATATTAAGTGTGTCATTCCGTTTGTAACACCTCGAAATATACATTTTAGACCCCACAAAGTATTTATATTCTTGATGAGCGTAAAATTCAATGTCGATTCAGCGATGTCCGTTTGACGTCTGTGGAAATCACTCTAGCTTCCAAACGAATTGAAGTAGGTTGATAAAATTTTACTCAAATGTATACTAATCTGCAGGACTTTCGGTATGAAAATTGGGCCATGGTTTTGGTAAAGCCCCCATACAACGATGCCTCCCCATATTCGGTATTTTGATGATCTTAGCGACATTATTCAGCGGAATTGTTTCAAATTTGGTACTTGAAGTTCGTAATGGATACTACGGCATAAGACAAAAAATGGTCTGTACAGGTTCACGTCTTCGTATAGCCGCCATATAACAGTACCTCCTTATATTCGGTATTTTGATGATTTTAGCGACATTATTCACTGGAATTGTTTCAAATTTGGTATTTGAAGTTCGTAATGGATATTACAGCCTAAGACAGAAAATTGTCTGTGCAGGTCCACGTCTTCGCATAGCCCTCAATATAACGGTATCTCCCGATATTCGATATTTTGATGATTTTAGCTACATTGTTCACCGACTTTTTTAAGTTTCGCATTTGAATATAGTAATGGCTTATTGCAAAAATTACCTACACAGGTCCATGTCGTTGCATAGAACCTATATATAACAGCTACATTCGGTATTTTTAAGATTTTAACAGAATTTTTAACCGATTTTATGATTTTTAAGAATTGCCAAATTCGTTCCAAATGGTGGAGGGCATACAAACTTCGGCCCGGCCGAACTTACAGTTTTTTTACTTGTTTTTATTATTTTATAAAATCTACACAATTTCTTCCTTTTCAGAATCCTACCCCAGGATTTATATGTTGCACCCCTGGATGCTGAAAAACATGCCGCCACTATCAACGAAAATTGGACTCACAAATATGAAAATTCCTTGGGTTTAGTACGTCAATCTATCGAATTCAATGGTGGTCTGGGACTGTTTCGCCGCGGCGAAAGCCAGCCGCTTTGCTGGATGCTGGAAAATGAATTTTTGTCTCCAGGGTATGCTTTCATGAATAAAACTTTACATTTTCTTAGAGAAAAAATAATGACTTATTGTATTTTTAGTTTCCTCTATACCATGCCGTCGGAACGGCGCAAAGGTTATGGCGAATTAATTATGAAACTGGAACTTAAGCGTCTACTCAAACTCCACAATTTGGACTTGTTTACCTATGTCATTGTCACCAACGAACGATCATTGCAGTTACATCGTAAATTGGGTTTTGAAATTGCCACACGAATTGTTTGGTTCGGCAAGCCACATTAAAGACAATGAAATGGGTGTTTTAAAAGAGCAATACAAAATTTAAATCTAAATAAAAATTTATGGCCATGCCATACCACAATATGTGTTATGGTTTTATACCCTCCACCATAGTATGGAGGGTATATTAAGTTTGTCATTCCGTTTGTAACACCTCGAAATATACATTTTAGACCCAACGAAGTATATATGTATATTCTTGATCAGCATAAAATTCTATGTCGATTTAGCGATGTCCGTCCGTCTGTTTGTCTGTGGAAATCACTCTAGCTTCCGAACGAAATGAAGTAGGTTGATAAAATTTTATTTAAATGTATATTATGTTTGCAGGACTTTTGGTATTAAAAATGGGCCATGTAGGTCCACGTTTTTCGGTATTTTGATGATTTTAACGACATTATTCACCGGAATTGTTTCAAATTTGGTATTTGCAGTTCGTAATCGATACTACAGCCTATGACAGGAAATTGTCTGTGCAGGTCCACGTCTTCGTATAGCCCTCATATAACGGTACCTCCCGATATTCGGTATTTTGATGATTTTAGCGGCATTATTTACCGGAATTGCTTCAAATTTGGTGTTTGAAGTTCGTAATGGATAAGACAGAAAATTGTTTGTGCAGTTCAACGTCTGCGTATAGCTCCCATATATCGGAACCCTCCGATATTTGGTATTTGATGTTCGTAATAGATACTCCAGCCTATGAGAGAAAATTGTCTGTGCAGGTCAACGTCTGCGTATAGCTCCCATATAGCGGCACCCTCCGATATTCGGTATTTTGATGATTTTAGCGACATTATTGACCGGAATTGTTTCAAATTTGGCATTTGAAGTTCGAAATGGATGCTACAGCCCATGACAGGAGATTGTCTGTGCAGGTCCACGTCTTCGTATAGCCCCCATATAACAGTACCTCCTTATATTCGGTATTTTGATGATTTTAGCGACATTATTCCCCGGAATTATTTCATAATTGGTATTTGAAGTTCGACATGGATGCTACAGCCTATGGCAGGAGATTGTCTGTGCAGGTTCACATCTTCGTATAGCCCCCATATAACGGTACCTCCCGATATTCGGTATTTTTATGATTTTAACTACATTATTCACCGATTTTTTTAAGATTCGCATTTGAATATAGTAATGGCTTGTTACAAAAATTACCTACGCAGGTCCATGTCGTCGCATAGACCCTATATATAACAGCTACATTCGGTATTTTTAAGATTTTAACAGAAATTTTAACCGATTTTTTGATTTTTAAGAATTGCCAAATTCGTTCCAAATGGTGGAGTGCATTCAAATTTCGGCCCGGCCGAACTTACAACTTTTTTACTTGTTTGTATTATTTAATAAAATCTTAACACATTTTTTCGTCTCCAGAATCATACCCGAGGATTTATATGTTGCACCCCTGGATGCTGAAAAACATGCCGCCACAATTAACGAAAATTGGACTCACAAATATGAAAATTCCTTGGGTTTAGTGCGTCAATCTATAGAATTCAATGGTGGTCTGGGACTGTTTCGCCGCGGCGAAAGTCAGCCGCTTTGCTGGATGCTGGAAAATGAATTTTTGTCTCCAGGGTATGCTTTCGTGAATAAAACTTATATTTTCTTAGAGAAAAAATAATGACTTATTGTATTTTCAGTTTCCTCTATACCATGCCATCGGAACGGCGCAAAGGTTATGGCGAATTAATTATGAAACTGGAACTTAAGCGTCTACTCAAACTCCACAATTTGGACTTGTTTACCTATGTCATTGTCACCAATGAGCGGTCATTGCAGTTACATCGTAAATTGGGTTTTGAAATTGCCACACGAATTGTTTGGTTCGGCAAGCCACATTAAAGACAATGAAATGGGTGTTTTAAAAGAGCAATAGAAAATTTAAATCTAAATAAAAATTTTTGGCCATGCCATACCACAATATGTCTTGTGTTTTTATACCCTCCACCATAGCATGGATGGTATATTAAGTTTGTCGTTCCGTTTGTAACACTTCGAAAAATAAATTTTAGACCCCACAAAGTATAAATATTCTTGATCAGCATAAAATTCTATGTCGATTGTCCGCCCGTCTGTGGAAATCACTCTAGCTTCCGAAAGAAATAAAGTAGATTGATAAAATTTTACTTAAATGTATATTATGTCTGCAGGACTTTTAGTATTGAAAATAGGCCATGTAGGTCCACGTTTTGGTATAGCCCGCATATAATGGTACTTCCCTATTTTCGGTATTTTGGTGATTTAAGCGACATTATTCATCGAAAATGTTCACATTTGATATTTGAAGTTCGCTATGGATACTACAGCCTAAGACATAAAATTGTCTGTGCAGGTCCACGTCTTCGTATAGCCACCATATGGCGACAACCCCCAATATTCGGTATTTTGATGATTTTAGCGACATTATTAAAGTTCGTAATGGATACTACAGCCTATGACAGGAGATTGTAGGTGCTGGTCCACGTCTTCGTGTAGCCCTCATATAACGGAACCTCCCAATATTCGGTATTTTGATGATTTTAGTTTGAAGTTCCTAATGTATACTACAGCCTAAGATAGAAAATTATCTGTGCAGGTCCACTTCTTCGTATAGTCCCCATATAATGGTACCTCCCTATATTCCGCATTTTGATGATTAAAGCGAGATTATTCACCGGAAATGTTTCAAATTTGGTGTTTGAAGTTCGTAAGAGATACTCCAGCCTATGGCAGAAACTTGTCTGTGCAGGTCAACGTCTGCGTATAGCTCCTATATAGCCGCACCCTCCGATATTCGGTATTTTGATGATTTTAGCGACATTATTGACCGGAATTGTTTCAAATTTGGTATTTGAAGTTCGTAATAGATACTACAGCCTATGACAGGAAATTTTCTGTGCAAGTCCATGTTTTCGTATAGCTCCCATATAGCGGCACCCCCCGATATTCGGTATTTTGATGATTGTAGCGACATTATTCACCGGAAATGTTTCAAATTTGGTGTTTGAAATTCGTAATGGATACTACAGCCTAAGACAGAAAATTGTCTTTTCCGGTCCACGTCTACATATAGCTTACATATAGCGGCACCCTCCGATATTCGGTATTTAGACGATTTTTGCGACATTATTCACCGATTTTTTTTCGAGCTGAGCATTTAAACATTGTAATTACTTATGACAAAAGTTGCTTATGCAGGTTCATGTCGTCGTATATATTATAATATAACGGCTACATTCGGTATTTTTAAGATTTTAACAGAATTTTTAACGATTTTTTTTTTTTTTTTTTGAAAATTGACAAATTTGTTCCAAATGGTGGAGAGTATATAAAGTTTGGCCCGGCCGAACTTACGGCTTTTTAACTTGTTTTTCTTAAGATTTTAGAATTTTTGACTTAAAAATTTCCGCTGGGAAAATCTAAGAACTAAATATTCCAAAAATAAAAATGATTAATTATTCAGCTACAATAAAACTGGGCAGTGATCTTGTGCGCTGCCGCATACGCATGGTAGAAGAGTACAGGTAGTCGCATCGTCATAACAACCTTCGATTGGCGACGTAAAAGAAAAATATAAAAATCTACCATTTTTTGAAAACAAAAACATTAAAAAATTTCCAAGTGTTGACCTGTATTCTTCTAACATGCGCAGACGATAATGTGTAAGATAATAAAGGTTATGACCTAAACACATAGATATCGATGTGTTCAGTGGACAGCCAAGACCACTTGAATGATGGAACAAACAGCCCTGCAATGTTTTCCATCCAACATCAGAATAGATAAGATAACTTGTGTGGCTGCGATTAGGTTAAATTGGATTAGTTTCAGTAGTAGTTTAGGAACATATTTTTAAATAAAAACCAGAATTAAATTGACAAGGGAAGAGTGAGGTTGGATTCCTATTACCGTAAATATCAAGTGTTATGAAAGTCTGAACATTGGCAGCACTTATTCCTCCACTAAAACTGACAAATTAATCGTTTCCGGTACGTTTTTTTCGTAGTCGGTCGGATAATTATGATTTGAACTAAACATAGATAAGATCAATTATGTTTTAGTGGAAATCAGTGATAGCTTATCTCTACAGTTGATTTAAAAATACAAATTGATTCGATATCAAAACAGACGACTTTGTTAATTGTTTACGGCGTTTAAGAGTACTTCCTACTTTTCCATTCGAAAAAAAATCATCAAAATGTTGGATATTCTCTTGGAATGTTCCCAGCAACAGCTGAGGACAATGTTGGATATTCTCAAATCCCAGCTACCGCGTCGTATACAACAACACAATTTCATTTACAGTTATCTCTATCATTACGAGCGCATAAATGCAAATCGAGAACATTTGAAATCGGGACAATGGAATTTGAGACTCTACACGCATCGCTATGGTAATCTGGATAATTGCACGCTAATAAGTTTGAATGGTTTTGGGGTAAGATGGAAGTTGAGATTTTTTTTTAGATAAATGATAAATACGATTTCTTGTTGTTATTTCTTTTTCCAGGATTACATTGTCTTATGTTTTAGCCTACAAGAATCCCAAGAGGAACTGAGGGAATGTCTTGCTAAGACAAATTTAATTGAATGGCAAGCCAAACCGATGTATGTGATATGCGATGAAAGCATAATTCCACTGATGAAAGAAATGCTACCCCAAAGATTGGATATAGCTTGGGAATGTTACTCTTTGGAGAACATAATGTATATAACAAAGGAAAAGATTGCTGCACTAAAAGTAGACGAGTAAGTGGAATAAAATGTAGCTACAAAAAGAAGACCTGTATATGATCCAAGGAGTCAATTAAATATTTTCTCTCAACAGAGGAGTAATAGGTTTTCAGCACAAAAAATTTCTCTGTTAAAATCGCCCATCAATGGAGGATCCATAAGAGGTTAAAATACCTAAACAGATCTTTCGTCTATGGAAGGCCTTTATTCTGTACATCAGCAGGAAGACTTTTAAAGGAGTTAAATAGAAATAGTTTTTAGGTCTTCTGTATTTACTTTGACGGCCACAATCATTACTTTTATACTCCTCACCTTAGAAAGGAGGGTATATTAACTTTGTTATTCCGTTTGTAACATAACATTAGAACAATTTGTATTGTCTCTAGGATGGTTGGTATTGAGAATGATATATATCGGTCCACGATTTGTTGTAGTCCCCATATAAAGGTACCTTCCGATATTCGATATTTTGATGATTTTTGCAACATTTGTTCACGGATTTGTCTAAAAATTGGTATTGGTAATGGGTTCTGCTCCTGTGGCGAAACATTGTATGCATAGGTCCAAGTTTTGGTATACCCCCATATAACGGTACCTCCCGATCAGCGTGACCGTTGTGCCACTAAAGTATCAATTTTGCTACTTTTTTTGGGCTTTGATACCTTTGTGCCACTTTTTTATTTTGATCCTAAATGAACCACTTTTTTGAATTTTTGTGCCACTTTTTTATACATTGTGCCCTCCGTCTGTCCGTCTGTGGAAATCACTCTAGCTTCCGAACGAAATGAAGTAAGTTGAAATAAGTGCAGGTCTACGTCTTCGTATAGCCCCCATATAACGGTACCCCCGATATTCGGCATTTGGATGATTTTAGCGACATTTTTTATCGGAATTGTTTCAAACTTGGTATTTGAAGTTCGTAATAGATACTAAAGCATATGACAGGAGATTGTCTATGTAGGTTTACGTCTTCTTATAGCCTCTATATAACGGTACCCTGATATTCGGTATTTTGATGATTTTAGCGACATTATTTACGGGAATTATTTCAAATTCTGTATTTGTACTTCGTAATGGATACTACAGCCTATGCCGGAAAATTGTCTGTGCAGGTTCACGTTTTATAACCCCAATGCACCTCCCTATATTCGGTATTTTATTTATTTTAGCTACATTATAAACAGATTTTTTTTTTCAAGTTTCGCATTTAAATATTATAATAGCTTATGACAAAATTTACCTATGCAGACCCACGTCGTCGTATAGACCCTAATATACGGCTACATTCGGTATTTTTAAGATTTTAACAGAATTTTTAACCGATTTTATTTTATTTTTTTTTGTGAAAAGAGGGTATTCAAAGTTCGGCCCGGCCGAACTTACAACTTTTTTACTTGTTTTAAATTAAATGTGAAATAAATTGTGCCACTTTATGTGCCACCATTTAAAGTGATATGTGCCACTTTTTTTAAGAAATGATACTTTTTGTGATACTTTTTGAAAATTTCCAGCGGTCACACTGCTTCCGATATTTGGCATTTTGATGATTTTTGCCACAATTTCCCACGAATTTGCCTAAAAATTGTTATTTGTGGGTCATAATGAGTTCTAATGTTTTCTTTACCCTAAGGTTTAGGGTAAACATTTGTATACCCTCAGCCATTTGGCCAAAACGTGCCTCATCGGTTTTAGACCCTAGGTCTCTTTGGACCAAATCCGTTTCAGGACATTTGGAGTCGATCCAGCGATGTCCATCCGTCTGTCTGGCTGGTGCGTACGATAACGCTTGCAGGGAGTACTCGATTTAGTCCAAACTTGGTACATTGAAATATTATTATCAAACTTAGATCGAGTTTGGAGATAGGCAATATCGGTCCACTCCTTCTTGTACCTCCCCCACAAGAGGTCGAAATGTTCAAAAAAATATTTTGCTGCACAGAAAGAGAAAGGATAACCCAATTTTGCTCCAACTTTGCAAATCCTAATATTTGCATCCGTCCTAGGTCAAGGCGAAAATGGGCAATATGGACAAAGGGTCAAAATTTTGAATAATTATAATTTTTATATAATAACGAATTTGCCTAAAAATTGTTATTTGTGGGTCATAATGAGTTCTAATGTTTTCTTTACCCTAAGGTTTAGGGTAAACATTTGTATACCCTCAGCCATTTGGCCAAAACGTGCCTCATCGGTTTTAGACCCTAGGTCTCTTTGGACCAAATCCGTTTCAGGACATTTGGAGTCGATCCAGCGATGTCCATCCGTCTGTCTGGCTGGTGCGTACGATAACGCTTGCAGGGAGTACTCGATTTAGTCCAAACTTGGTACATTGAAATATTATTATCAAACTTAGATCGAGTTTGGAGATAGGCAATATCGGTCCACTCCTTCTTGTACCTCCCCCACAAGAGGTCGAAATGTTCAAAAAAATATTTTGCTGCACAGAAAGAGAAAGGATAACCCAATTTTGCTCCAACTTTGCAAATCCTAATATTTGCATCCGTCCTAGGTCAAGGCGAAAATGGGCAATATGGACAAAGGGTCAAAATTTTGAATAATTATAATTTTTATAAAATAAGATGTAAGAGTCTGATTGTCTTCAAATTGGACAAATCGCAATATTTTTATCGTTTTCATGTATTTTTTCGATTTTATTTTATAAAATCTTAACATATTATCCTTCTTTTCAGAATACTTCCCGAAGATTTGTATGTTGCACACCTGGATGCTGAAAAACATGCTGTCACAATTAACGAAAATTGGAAGTACAAAAACGAAACCTCATTGGGTTTAGTGCGACAATCGATCGAATTCAATGGTGGTCTGGGTCTGTTTCGGCGCGGTGAAAGTCAGCCTCTGTGTTGGATCCTGGAGAATGAATTCTTGTCACCAGGGTATGATTCTATTATAGAGAATTTAAATTTTCTTTTAAGAAAAAACTAACGAATTTTTGCATTTTCAGATTCCTCTATACTATGCCGTCGGAACGGCGCAAGGGCTATGGCGCACTGATTATGAAACTGGAGCTTAAACGGTTACTCAAACTTCACAATTTAGATTTGTTTACCTTTGTCGTTGTTCACAATGAACGGTCAATGCAGTTACATCGTAAACTGGGCTTTGAGATTGCAACAAGCATTGTTTGGTTCAAGAAGCCACATTGAAGACAATGATATGGTTGTTTTGAAACTGCAATAAAAAATTTGAACTTCAATTAAAATTTATGGGCATGCCTTAATTGTTATTTATAGTTTGAAAATGTGTTCTTAAAAATTCTAAGATTATATAGGGTAACATTGTAAAGAATGAAATGGATTGACCCATGTCAAGGTCATTGAATCCATGTCAGGGGTTGAAGAGAGAAAGAGAGAGTAAGAAGTTGAGAGAGAGGAAGAGTGGTCATTGACCCCATGCCAGGGGGGTCAAAGAGAGAGAGAGAATAATAGAGAGAGGGGAGACGAAGAGGGAGAGATCAAGATATAATTCTTATTGACCCCATGTCAGGGGTCAAAGGGAGAGGGAGAGAGGTGAAGAGCGATGGATGGAAAGAAGGAGCGAGAGAGGAAGAAGGAGAGGAAGAAGGAGAGGATGAGGGAGAGGATGAGAGAGGAAGAGAGGAAGAGAGGGAGAGAGAAGGAGAGAGGGAGAGAGAGGAAGAGAGGAAGAGAGGAAGAGAGGGAGAGAGGGAGAGAGAAGGAGAGAGGGAGAGAGAGGAAGAGGGAGAAGAAATAGAAGAGGGTGAGGAAGAGGAGGAGGACGAGAGAGGATCCCATGTCAAGAGGTCACTGACTTTGATATGGGGCCAATGAATAACTTGTCTCTCTTCCCCTCTCTCTATCTCTCTCTCTTCCTCCCTCTCTCTCTCTTCTTCTCTTTCTTCCTCTCCCTGTCAGGGGGTCATTGACCCTATGTATAGAGGTCATTGACCTTGATATGGGTCAAGGACCTCTCTTTATCTTTTTATCTCTCTCTATCTCTCTCTCTTCCTCTTCCTATCTCGTTTCCTCTCACTTCTCCTCTCTCTCTCTCTCTTAGTCTCTCTAATTTTCGTTAGGAGAGGAAGAGGGAGAGAGGAAGAGAGAGAGAGCGGATGAGAGAGAGAGTAAGAGGGAGAGAGAGAGGGAGGTCATTGACCCCATATCAAGATCAATGACCTCTGGACTTAGGGACAATGACCCCCTGACAGGGAGAGGAAGAGAGGCAGAAATAGAGATAGAGAGAGGAAGAGAGAGAGAAATGAAAAGAGAGATATGAAGAGAAAGAAAAAGAGTGGGAGAGGAGGAGAGAGAGGGGAAGGGAGAAATGAAGAGAGAGAGAGAAGAAAAGAGAGAGAGGAAGAGACAGAGAAAGGAAGAGGGAGATATGAAGAGGAAGGGAAGAGAGTTCATTGACCCCTTTTCAAGATCAATGACCTCTGGACATAGGCACAATGACCCCCCGACAGGGAGAGGAAGAGATAGAGATAGGGAAAGGAAGAAAGAGAGAAAGGAAGAGAGATATGAGGAATATAAAGAGAAAGAAGAAGAGTGGGAGAGGAGGGGAGAGAAGAAGAGAGAGAGGTGGGAAGAGAAGTCGTCAGTGACCTTTGGACATGGGGTCAATGACATTTCTTCCTCATTCCTCTGTATGCCTTCCTCTCTCTCTCCTTCTTCTCTCTCTCTCTCTTCCCACCTCTCTCTTCTTCTTCTCTCTCTACTTTCCTGCATTTTTAATTAACAATTTTGAAAAAGATATTTTCAGCATGCGGAATTTCACGTTGATCAAACATCATCGTGATTTTAGAAGCATTATAATCTCCTTAGCTAAATCTCCATAATATTCCTCCCCCCAATTGCCCATAAAATCCAATTGCCAGCAATTAGCCATTAAAACAAATAAAATATTCAAGATATTTTTCAAATCAACAACAATAACAACAAACTTACATTTTAATATTTCCTAGAATTTCAATCGCCCACCAGTTGGCCAGCTTTTTTTCCAGCAAATAGTTTTCTAATTGCCTAATTTTCTTTGTTTGGTTCATTAAAATTGTGCCAGCCAACCAACCAATACTGGATGATGAGGATGCCTGATGATAAAACTCTGGTCATTTGTCGAGATTTTGTCTCCATTTAATAATCGAAATAAGTGTTGATGACGATGATGCTCATCAATTTCGAATTTTCTCTAATTAATAAATGAATTCAAATCCATGTAATTGAAATTTGATTACAAGATTGGTGTGGCAATTTAGAATGCCCGACTGCCAGGCAGTCTGCCTAATCTTCATGGAGCGGAACACAACATTAACATAATTTTTAATTTTTAACGTCTGTCGTTGCCTGAGACTGCTGTTGCCACTGCTGATGGCATCCATCGATATTGTCAATGGGTAGTCAGAACTTTGCCAATTGCCTAGGCATCATTGATGATGTCTGTTTTCAGCACGCTGCTTCTGCTGCCGCCTGGGTGGTGGTTAACACGCACCGATTTTCATCTATACAAAATCCCATTAATGATAATTTACATACATTAAGGATCCTGATACCATTGCTGAGTGCCTTCGCTGCTGCTAGGTAAAGTATCCAACAGCTTGTTTTCTATTAACACCCGTTCAGTTTCTCTGTTGGCTTCTTCTCATTTGCTTGGGTCTAACTTAGCTCGTTCTAATCGCAGTATTATAAAGTTTGAATGCTGTTTGGTACGTGGGAAGGAAAATGTGTGCGTCTGTGCGAGGGTATGGGTGTGTCGGCTTGTCTATTTAGATTTTATGCTACATTGATTTGAAACCCTAAAAGCCAAACAAAAGTTTGTCTACCTCATGCAGGGACTGGGATCTACACTGCGAAAATAAAGAAAAACAGAATGAAATATTTACAAGAATCTAGGTTTTAGTTAAAATAATAAAAAATTAAATTTTAAAGAGATGAATGCTTGTTTTGATTTCCTTGATCGTTTTGTTTTTTAAAATTTTGAAACCTATGTGGGGGAGGTACAAGAAGAAATTGTCCGATCTCTATCATTTTTATAACAGATCCTGTGTTGATAAAAATATTGAGTCCAAATGGAATTGGATGTTAATTTCGAATTTCATGAGCTTCACGGATATTCAAAATTTTGACCCTTTGTGGGGGATGTACCAGATGGAGTTGACCGCTATATTCCATCATCACCCCAGACTTAAGGTTAATCAAAATATTGTAATCTGTGCAATTTGATGACATTTTATAAGAGTTATAATTATTCAAAATGTTGACCCTTTGTGTGGAGGTACTTTATACATATCGACATTGTCAATTTGTTCACCTGACCTAGCACTGATGCAAATATTACGATTTGCAAAGTTGTAGCAAAATCGGATTATCCTTTCTCTTTCTGTGCAGAAAAATATTTTTTAAGAATTTCGACCTTTTTTGGGGGAGGTACCAGAAGAAGTGGATCGATATTGTCCATCTCCGAACTCGATCTAAGTTTGACAACAATAGTGCGAGGTACCAAGTTTGGACCAAATCGGTTACTTTCTTCTAGAGTTATCGTGAGCAGCAGCAGGTAGACAGACTGACAGATGGATGGATGGACGGACGGACATCGCTAAATCGACACCAAATGTCTGGACGTACACAGTGAGAACCCTTGACCAACGACTTAATGAAAAACTCACCTTCACAGACAACGTCAACGAAGGCGACCTAAGTCACAAGTTGAGGAGTGATGTGAGGACAACCGAGTTCAATGTCTAAGGGTTCTGGGTTGCCAAACATTTGATACGGCCAAAACGTGCTTTATCGAAATAAAGGTTTTAGATCCTAGGTCTCTTGGAACCAAATTCGTTTGGCTGGTGCGCACAATAACACTTGAAGGGAGTATCCGATTCGGTCCAATCTTGGTACATCGTAATATTATTATCAAACTTAGACCTCGTCATTTTACTGCACAGAAAGAGAAAAGAAATCTTAATATTTGCGACAATGCTAGGTCAGGCGGGAAAATGGACAATATCGGTCTACTCCGTCAAGTACCTCCCCGATAAAGAGTCAACATTTTCAGAAATTACAACTTTTATAGAGTCCGATTGTCTTCGATTTTTTGTTACCCCAAGGTCGGGTGTGAAAATATAATACATCGGTCTACTACTTCTGGTACCTCCCCCACAAAGGGTCAAAGTTTTAAATGACCAAAACTATCATATAATTCGAAATAAGCTTCCGGTTCTGTTCATGCTTCCCACATCCCACTATTTCTACTAACACAAGAATTGCTGTGAAGGTTGTAGAGATATGTTCCCTCCTTCTGATACCTTCCTTCCTTGGGTTAGATACGAATTGGACAATATTGGGCAACTGCTTCGGAAACTCCCCCATAAAGGGAATTAGAATAATCATAACTTATTTATTTTTTATTGAAAATGGGTCATGTAGGTCCACGTTTTGGTAAAGCCCCCATATAATGGAACCTACCTATTTTCGGTATTTTAATGATTTAAGCCACATTATTCACCGGAATTGTTTTAAATTTGGTATTTGAAGTTCGTAACGGATACTACAGGCTAAGACAAGAAATTGTTCATGCAGGTCGGTGCCTTACTTTAGCCCCCATATAACGGCACCACCCGATATTCGGTATTTTGATGATTTTAGCGGCATTATTTACCGGAATTGTTCCAAATTTGGTATTTGAAGTTCGTAATGGATGCTAAAAAATATGACAGAAAATTGTCTGTTCAGATCCAGGTCTTCGTATAGCTCCCATATAACGGCACTTCCCAATATTCGGTATTTTAATGATTTTACCGACATTTTTTATCGGAATTGTTTCAAATTTGGTATTTGAAGTTCGTAATAGATACTAAAGCCTATGGCAGAAAATTGTCTGTGCATATCCTGGTCTTCGTATAACCCCCATATAACGGTACCTCCTGACATTTAGTATCTTGAAGATTTTGCCGATATCTACCAGAATTGTTTCATTTTTGGTATTTGAAGTTCCAAACGGATGCTACAGTCTAAGACAGACAATTGTTGACAGAAAATTGTGAAGGTCCACGTCTTCGTATAGCCCCCATGTAACAGTACCTCCCTATAATCGGTATTTCGATGATTTTAGCGACATTATTCACCGGAATTGTTTCTAATTTGGTATTTGAAATTAGTTATAGATACTAGAGCCTATGACAGAAAATTGTCTGTGCAGGTCAACGTTTTGGTATAGCCCCCATATAGTAGTACATCCCTATATTCTGATGATCTTAGCTACATTATTCACAAAATTTTTTTCGCATTTGAATGTTGTAATGGCTTATGACAAGTGTTACATATGCAGGTCCATGACGTCGTATAGATCCTAATATAATGGCTACATTCGGTATTTTTAAGATTTTAACAGAATTTTTAACGCATTTAGTTTTTTTTTGAGAATTGCCAAATTTGATCCCAATGGTGGAGGGTATTAAAAGTTCAACCCGGCCGAACTTACAGCTTTTTTACTTTTATTTTTTTTTTCAATTCAACATTTAATACTTTATAAAATATTTTCAAAAATACACCTTTGATATACGTCCTAGCTGGGTCTCGCCCGAAATTTTCTCCCCGTGCATTTCCATTAATACAATGTAAATATGTGAGACAACATAAGCTTTCAGATACAACTACCACTCAATGGACAACGAATGTACATGGAATAGAAATGTTGTGTCGTCCTACATCACAACTACAACTAAAGTCCTTAATCCAGAAATAGAGAATATTGTCATTCATTTTGACGCCATGGGATATTTAATTTTATGTAAATATTATTTGTTTATTTATCGTTTGGCAACAACAACAACAGCCACAATAGGACAGGAGAGGAACAGACATTTTCCAAGATTTTCATTTACATTTACCTTGTATGGGGTCTCGTCACGGTGGAGAATGGAGAGGAGATGTCTGCTTGTACGAAAGGTCGGTTGGAATCACATTTGCACAGGGGGTGAATGGGCGGATGTACTTAGCCAGCC
Organism: Musca domestica; assembly: GCF_030504385.1. NCBI lineage: Eukaryota > Metazoa > Arthropoda > Insecta > Diptera > Muscidae > Musca > Musca domestica. The sequence continues at coordinate 22,825,380 of NW_026712409.1, read as the reverse complement.
ATAAATATTTACACAACTTCTAAAACTACACAATGGTACACTCACCCGCACCCCACCCACACCAAATACATAGACACCATCGTATTGACATTGTGCAAATACCTAGATTTGTGCAAAATCTATCCAGAAGTACATCATCTCCTTGTTGTTGGCAATGAGATGTTGTCGTCTCATTGGATTGGATTGTTGTCGTCATCGTCGTCATACAACACCTTTTGATCATCCCAAGCACTTGGTTTGCTCGTCTGTCTTATAAATGTTTATTTGCCTAATTGAAGTTACTCAGATCGGGGGGAGGCGATAGCTAAAGATTTTCCTTGTCAGGTGTATTCTGCGTGTGGATGATGTGTCCCCCTCCCTCATTTCTCCCTTGTTTATTAAACGAATTGAATTGGTATCGAGTAAATGAATATTATTTCAGACCAATTTGTTAGTGTTGTAGTTGCTGTTTCCCCCAAGTTGTTGTAGTTGCTGTTCAATGACAATTTTTTATTAATTTGAAATTGTTTGTCGTTGTTGTTACCACCAAAAATGCCATTTGCCAAAATATTTATGAACTTGCACGAGGAAATTTCCCAAGTATATCTTTGACATAATGTTAAGTGTTGATTTGATTTTTCTCGGATAGAGAGAGGGAGCGCGAGAGATAGAGAGGAAGGCATAACAGTGTTTTGAAATGAGAGGACTATTTCGATAGAAGCATAACTGGTGCTAAAAGAAGATACAACACAACATGTGTGTAATTTTAAAATATATTTTTAAGCATCTAAAAAGGTGGGGGATCATGATGTTCGTGTTACAGGAAAACGGGGACCACAATGATGTTCGGGTTGCAATCGAGGAATTCTGGCGAAAAGCTTTTGGCTTGTAGGTGTTCGGGTCGTGTAAAAGGAGTAGATGATCGGTAACTCGTATCAGAGGTTAGTTGGTCGGGCTATGCTACGGTCTCCGACAGTCTCTACATTACAAATCTAGATTTTGGTTGGGACAGGGACATTTAATGACGTGCAGTTTTTAAAAAATAATTTTCAAGGACCTTTAAAGTCGTTGATTTAAAAAAAAAAAATCAGGGACATTTAAGGACGTGGATTTAAAAAAAAATAATTTTCAAAAACATTTAAAGACGTGGATTTTTTAAAAATAATTTTTCAAGTGTAGCAAGATAACAAGTAATCGATAACCACATTGCTACACAATAAGAGTTGTATGAATAAATCGAGTCAGTTGTGAGTTGACTGCCAAACAGAATAAACGTGTACACAAGGAAGTTTAAGGTCGTGGATTTTTTAAAAATTATTTTTTAAAGTCATTCAAAGAAGTGTTTTTTTTTTTTTTAATTATTTTTCAACAACATTTAAGAACGTGGATTTTTTAAAAAACAATTTTTTCAAAGACATTAAGGACGTGGATTTTTTAAAAATTATTTTTCAAAGACATTTAAGGACGTGGATTTTTTAAAAATTATTTTTCAAAGACATTTAAGGACGTGGATTTTTTAAAAATTATTTTTCAAAGACATTTAAGGACGTGGATTTTTTAAAAATTATTTTTCAAAGACATTTAAGGACTTGGATTTTTTAAAAATTATTTTTCAAAGACATTTAAGGACGTGGATTTTTTAAAAATTATTTTTCAAAGATATTTTTAAAAGACTTTATAGGACGTGGATTTTTTAAAAATTATTTTTCAAAAACATTTAAGGACATGGATTTTTTAAAAATTATTTTTCAAAAACATTTAAGGACGTGGATTTTTTAAAAATTATTTTTCAAAGACATTTATGAACGTGGATCTTTTAAAAATTATTTTTCAAAGACATTTAAAAACGTGGATTTTTTAAAAACATTTATTAAAGACATTTAAGGACGTGGGTTTTTTAAAAATTATTTTTCAAAAACATTTAAGAACGTGGATTTTTTAAAAATTATTTTTCAAAGACATTTAAAAACGTGGATTTTTTAAAAACATTTATTAAAGACATTTAAGGACGTGGGTTTTTTAAAAATTATTTTTCAAAGACATTTAAGGACGTGGATTTTTTAAAAATTATTTTTCAAAGACATTTAAGGATGTGGATTTTTTAAAAATTATTTTTCAAAGACATTTAAAGACGTGGATTTTGTAAAAATAATTTTCCGAGGACAGGGTCATTTAAAAAATACTTTTCTAGGGGCTTTTTACGTACTTTAAAGATAATTAAAGTAGATTTTTTAAATTAAATTAAATTTAAATTAAATTTTTCAAGGACATTTAAGGACGTGGATTTTTTAAAAATAATTTTTCAAAAAAAAATTAGGGACAAGGATTTTTTAAAAAAAAAATTTAGAGACGTGGATTTTTTAAAAATAATTTTTCAAAAAAAAAATTAGGGACAAGGATTTTTTAAAAAAAAATTTAGAGACGTGGATTTTTTAAAAATACTTTTTCAAGGACATTTAAGGACGTTGATCTTTTAAAAATAATTTTTCAAGGAAATTTAGGGACGTGGATTTTTTAAAAATACTTTTTCAAGGACATTTAAGGACGTGGATTTTTTAAAAAATATTTTTTAAAAGACATTTAAGGACGTGGATTTTCTAATAATTATTTTTCAAAGACATTTAAGGACGTGGATTTTTTGAAAACTATTTTTCAAAAACATTTAAGGACGTGGATTTTTTTGAAAATTATTTTTCAAAGACATTTAAGGACGTGGATTTTTTAAAAATTAGTTTTCAAAGACATTTAAGGACGTGGATTTTTTAAAAATTATTTTTCAAAGACATTTAATGACGTGGATTTTTTAAAAATTATTTTTCAAATACATTTAAGGCCGTGGATTTTTTAAAAATTATTTTTCACAGACATTTAAGAACGTGTATTTTTAAAAATTATTTTTCAAAGACATTTAAGGACGTGTATTTTTTAAAAATTATATTTCAAAGACATTTAAGGACGTGGATTTTGTAAAAATAATTTTCCGAGGACAGGGTCATTTTAAAAATACTTTTTTAGGGGTTTTTTACGCACCTTAAAGACAATTATTAATATTTAAAAATATTTTTCAATGACTTATAGGAACATGGATTTTTTAAAAATAATTTTTGAGGGCATTTAAGGACTTAGATTTGTTAGACATAATTTTTCAAAGAAATTTAGAGACGTGGATTTTTTAAAAATACTTTTTCAAGGGCATTTAAGGTCGTGGATTTTTTAAAATATTTTACGACATTTCATGAATATTTAAGGGTAGGGATTCTTTAAAGACATTTTTTAAGACGTGGATTTAAGGACGTGGTTTTTTTCAAGGACAATTAAGAACGTGGATCGTTAAAAAATATAATAGAAAATGACCTTTTAAATTTATTTTCAAGGAAATTTATTGGCGTGAACTTTTAAAAAATATTTCTTCAAGGACATTTAATGACGTGGATTATTAAAATATTTTTGCAAGGACTTTCAAAACTTTTTATTTTAAAAACAAGTAAAAAAGCTGCAAGTTCGGCCGAGCCGATCTTTGAATACCCTCCAGCATTTGGATCGAATTTGGCAATTTTCAAAAAAATAAAAAAAAATTTACTGTTAAAATCTTAAAAATACCGAATGTAGCCGTTATATTAGGGTCTATATGATGACGTGGACCTGCACAGACAATTTTCGGGTATAGGCTGTAATAACCATAACGAACTTCGAATATAAAATTTGAATAATGAATAATGTCGCTAAAATCATCAAAATACCGAATATCGGGTGGTACCGTTATAAGAAGACGTGGGCCAGTACAGCCAATTTTCTGTCTTAGGCTGTAGTATTCATTCAAACACCAAATTTGAAACAATTCCGCAGAATAATCTTGCTAATAAAAAGTAAATCGAACGAAGTCATATATGGGAGCTATATCCAAATCTGAACAGATCTTGATAAAATTTAGCAAAGGTATTTCTGAGCTGCATGTGATATATTTCCCCAAATATTGTTGTTACAGAGTGCATATTACGGCAGCGGAGGACAAAAATAACAAATCGGATGAACAATATATATGGGAGCTATAGCTATATCTTAACCGATTTCGATCCAATACGGACAAACACAAATGCACAAAGAACATCCAATTCATTTTTTATTTATTTTCAAACACTGTGCCCTATTTCCAGCTATGTCTCTCAAAGACATTCAAAATGTCCTTGTCAATGTTGTTGTTATTGCTTGCTATGGATACATATGTATGTACGTACGTCTTCCATAATATATGACAATAACTGTTTTGACAATTCTATCGAATTCAATCTAGACCCGAAATTGCCATTAAGCTGGAAATGTTCAGCACTTTCCTCAACAACAACAACAGCTGTAGCAACGACAACAACAAGTGGTTCTGAGGGAGAATAATGAGATTCTAATTTTAAACAAATTGAATATTGAATTCAATGAAAACATGATCCCAATAAAATCTACACCTCAAACATGAATGGAAAATTAGAATTGAAAATCATTTAACCGCCGGAAGTGGAATTTAATTAAAGAATACCTGAAAGTGTTCGGGTCATGGCTGGATATGGTGAGTGTGTGTTGGTTAATGGAAATTAAAGGGCTTCAATTTAATTAATTGTATTATTCGAATATGGAATTTGAATGTGGCTTAAGGTATGTGTGTTCGTATGACAAAAAACACACACGCACACATGTAGGCATGCATACATACATACATATGTCGATTTGTGGTAATGTGGTCGAAAACAATAATATTTGCCACAGCATCGAAATTTTGTTGTCTTGGATATTAGATAATTTAGTCCAGAATGTGGGATTTTATGTTGAAATTTATGTAGCCTTTAGTTGTGAATCTGCATGTGTGTATAACTGTGTGTTTGTATTTGTAACAGATTTCGTGCTTAGAATTTTATGTAGGATTCAGGCATCACACACACATAAACCCGTATTTTACCAAAAATGATATAAGTTCAAACTGGACACAATTTCCCAAAAAAAAAAAAAAAAAAATATTCCCACCATACAGGGTGGGATGAAAAAACTGCAACCAATTTCAGACTGCTGTCATTTCAAGGCCACTCGTCCGACGGATATTAAAATTATTCCAGTGACAGATAATTATATTATTTACAATCGTGCAAAAGCATTTTGGTGATAATTTTTCAGAAAAAAAAGTTATTCGCGACGGAATTCGAGCGTGATATTGTGATTTCTTTATATTTAGCTGGACAACCACAAGTGGCTATCGTTAGAGCACTCCAGCATTTAAATATGAATAAATCGTGTGTGTCTCGTACCATCGCTCGTAACCGTGATTCTGGTAGCGTAGCCCGACGTCAAGGAAGTGGACGGAAAAAAAACAGCAAAATTAGCAGATATGGTTCGAAAAGTAAAGAAACGACTTGATCGAAATCCGCATCGCAGTGGCCGAAAAATGACTCATGAGCTGAACATATCGTAATATTAAATTTGGCAAATATTGAAAAACGAGCTCGGGGTAAAGCCATTGAAATTCCAAAAAGTGCAAGAACATACACCGCAACAGAAAGAAAATGGACTCAAAAGAAAGTGGCCGAAAGTGGTGGACTGCCGAATTTGGTTTTCTCCGAAGAGAAAACATTCGCGTTCGTGTTTACTTGCCAAAGAGATCAGCTGAAAATGTGCAGCTTCGGCTGGCCATCAGAACTCTAGCGCCGGCCATGGTGATGGTGTGGTCCGCCATAACAGCCGATTGTCGCTCTCCGCTCGTTTTAATCGACCGTGGCATCAGAATAAATGCGAAAATATTCTGGAGGGTGTATTAAAGTCTTGGGCATGGAAACATTTTGGCCGCAGACCTTGGACATTCCAACAGGACTCAGCATCATCGCACTCAGCACGCGCCCGCCAAGAATGGTTACAAAATGAGATTCCTCGCTTCTTTTCCAGCGCACAATGGCCACCAAAATCTCCGGATACCAATCCGTTGGATCACCTCAAGCAAGCGCTTCGTCGGGAATGGACCAAACAAACGCAGAGCAACATTCGGGCAGTGTGTGACGGTTTCATTGGCCGTTTGAAGGCCATACTTCGTGCCAAAGGTGACCAATTCGAACAAATCTAAACTTATTCTAAAATTTGATGATATTTCCGACATTTTTGCTTTCATTCAATAAAATTTAATAAAAAAATATGTAAAAATTATGGCGTTTGATTTTGTTGCAGCTTTTTTACCTCACCCTGTGTAAAATTGAGTTCATGACCCTTGGGCCATTTGTGGACGTTTTACATCTCAGTCAGCTTCCTTAACGGCCAGAGGAATGTTTTAATGGCATTTTCTCCATTTTTCCACTGAAGTAAATGTTTCCCTTGTATCGACACTAAAAATATCCCAAAGAGATGGGAAAACCTTTTGTGAGGTAAATATTATGGATTTATGCCCCAAGCAGATTCGAATATTTGAGAATTATGAAACATGACTTTGGCCACGCTGAGAAGGGAACGAAATTCTTTCAGCCATAATGTCATCATCTTTGACATTGCATGGAATTGCTGTATGAATGGGAGGGTGGTGGTGGTAAGGGAGTTCCTTGTGACCTTTGTCCATAGACTAATTTATGATTTTCAAATATTTTTTTCAGCACATTTTTTGGGACATTTTCTGCAACATAAAAAGCAAGAGACCCTCCCCACACTCAAAATCACTTGCCATTACATTTTATGAATACAAACATGTTGAGGGTTCAGGAAAAAAAAAAGATTGAGTAAATAATATCCTTGCTAAGGATACTCAGGATGGAACTAAAACGAAAATGGTCTATAAATTAAAACTTGTAACAATAAAGTTGACTGGATGGATGAATGGTTGGCCGCTTAGTTGGCTGACTGTTTGAATGAGGCCAGCCATTACTCTTTTGTTAGCGTTGGAGGTCCTGGAGAAAGTAAAAGGACGTTTTTCCCCATTTAGCCTTGTCCCTTGCCAGCGGTTAAGGTCAAGTACGGTAATATTTTTCAGTATTTTATTTCTTTCCATTTATGGTAACGTAATAACTCCTGGCCAGGTTGGGTAATAGAAAATTGATCAGAAAAGGAGGTACGGAAAAGAATATTAAAACATTTCAAAAATAATAATCAGGAAATGGATATCCTTTTTAGATAAAGAATATTTTGAAAAATTTTTATTAATTTATTTAAACGAAAATTTTTAAAAAATATTTTTATTTGAAGAACCTGAATTTTTTAAAAGAATATTTTTTCAAAAGACCAACAAACGTGGATTTTTTTTCAAATGAACAAGAAACGTGGATCTTTTGAAGAATTATCTTTAAAGGACCAACAAAAGTTAATTTTTTAAAGAATTCTTTTTTCGAAGTACCAACAATTTTTTTCAAGGACCAACAAACTTGGACTTTTTAAAGAATTCTTTTTCGAAGGACCAACAAACGTGGATTAAAAAAAGTTTTTTTTTCATTGGAACAACAGACGTGTATTTTTTGAGGAATATTTTTTAGGGATCAACTTACCAAAGAACTTAAATTTTTTAACGAATATTTTTTCAAAGGACCAACAAAAATTTTTTTTCTAAAGAATTTACTTGGATTTTTCAGAATATTTTTTCAAATGACCAAAAATTTGTGGATTCCTTAAAGAATATTTTTTCAAAGACCAATGAACGTGGATTTTTTAAAGAAAATTTTTTTCAAAGACCAACAAACGTGGATTTAAAAGAATATTTTTTTCAAGGACCAATGAATGTGGATTTTTTAAAGAACATTTTTTTCAAGGACCAATGAATGTGGATTTTTTAACGAATATTTTTTTCAAGGACCAATGAACGTGGATTTTTTAAAGAATATTTTTTTTTTCAAGTACCAATAGACGTGAATTTTTTAAAGAATATTTTTTTCAAGGTGTTCCAAGGCGTGGATTTTTAAGAATATTTTTTCCAAGGACCAATGAACGTGGATTTTTTAAAGAATATTTTTTCGAAGGACCAGACGTGGATTTTTAAGAATATTTTTTTCGAAGAACCAGACGTGGATTTTTAAGAATATTTTTGCCAAGGACCAGACGTGGATTTTTAAGAATATTTTTGCCAAGGACCAGACGTGGATTTTTAAGAATATTTTTTCAAGGACCAATGAACGTGGATTTTTTAAAGGATATTTTTCCAAGGACAAATGAACGTGGACTTTTTAAAGAATATTTTTTTCCAAGGACGAGACGTGGATTTTTAAAAAAATATTTTTTCCAAGGACGAGACTTGGATTTTTTAAAGAATATTTTTCCAAGGACCAATGAACGTGGATTTTTTAAAGAATATTTTTTTTCAAGGACCAATGAACGTGGATTTTTTAAAGAATATTTTTTTCAAGGACCAATGAACGTGGATTTTTTAAAGAATATTTTTTCCAAGGACCAGACGTGGATTTTTTAAAGAATATTTTTTCCAAGGACCAGACGTGGATTTTTTAAAAAAATATTTTTCCAAGGACCAGACGTGGATTTTTTAAAGAATATTTTTCCAAGGACCAATGAACGTGGATTTTTTAAAGAATATTTTTCAAAGACCAATAAACGTGGATTTTTTAAAGAAAATTTTTTTTCAAAGACCAATAAACGTGGATTTTTTAAAAAATATTTTTCCAAGGACCAACAATAGAGGATTTTTAAAGAATATTTTTTCAAGGACCAACAATCGAGGATTTTTAAAAAATATTTTTCCAAGGACCAACAATAGAGGATTTTTAAAGAATATTTTTTCAAAGACCAACAATCGAGGATTTTTAAAAAAATTTTTCCAAGGACCAACAATAGAGGATTTTTAAAGAATATTTTTTCAAGGACCAACAATCGAGGATTTTTAAAGAATATTTTTTCAAGGACCAACAATCGAGGATTTTTAAAAAATATTTTTCCAAGGACCAACAATCGAGGATTTTTAAAGAATATTTTTTTAAGGACTAGACATTGTTTTTAATACTAAACGTGGTTTTTAAGAATTTTTTTAAGGACTAAACATTGTTTTTAAGGCTATTTTTTTAAGACTAAACGTGGTTTTCAAGAAAATTTTTTCAAGGACCAACAGACGTAGATTTTTTAAAGAATAGAAAGAATATTTTTCAAGGACTTAAGATTTTTTTCAAGGACTAAACGTGGATTTTTAAGAAATTTTTTCAAGGACCAAACGTGGATTTTTAAATTTTTTTTGTAAGGACCAAACGTGGTTTTAAAAAATATTTTTTCAAAGGACCAAACGTGGATTTTTAATGATAAACTTTTTTTCATTTTGCAAGGATTAACATTTTTCAAATGAAGAACATTTTTAAGGACCAAAAGCGTAATTTTTGATAATTCTTACAAAGTTTTAATATATGTGTTATTTTTTTAAGGACTAAACGTGGATTTTTTAAACCAATATTTTTTTCAAAGGACTAACTGTCGAGAATTTTTAAAGAGTGTTTTTTTTTTCAAGGGACCATAAACCTGAATTTTTCCAAGGACTAAACGTGAATTTTTAGGAATTGTTTTTCCAAGGACTAAACGTGATTTTTTAGGAATTGTTTTTCCAAGGACTAAATGTTGATTTTTGAGTATATTGTGAAGAACATTTTTCAAGGACTAAATGTGGAACTTTTGAGAGTTCTATTTTTTTTTTTCAAGAACTAAACGAAATTTTAGGATCCGGTTTTTAGGACTAAACGTGGACTTTTCAAGGACTTTTTTACACTTTTTCCAAGGACTTAATGTGACATTTTTTAGGCCATTTTTGAGACTAAACGTGAATTTTTTAAAAAGATTTCTTTGACTAAATGTGCATTTTAAGAACTTTTTTCGGAATATATTTTTTTTTAACGACTAAACGTGGATCATTATACCCTCAGGCATATGGCTACAGAGGGTATATATCATTTGATATAGTCAAAACGTGCCTAGTAAAAATAACGGTTTTAGACGCTAGGTCTCTCTGGACCAAATCCGTTTCAGGACATTTGGCTGGCTCCCAAGCACGATAACTCTCGAAGGGAGTATCCGATTTGTTTCAAACTTGGTACATCGTAATATGTTTATCAAACTTAGATCGAGTTCGGAGATGGGCAATATCGGTGCACTCCTTCTGCTCATTAAAAAGCGAAATTAACATTCGATTCCATTCAAGACTTGTTACATCGCAATATTTCCATTAACACAAGATCTGTTATAAGGATGGTAGAGATCGCATCCAACTCCAAATATTTTTGCTAACACAAGATCTGTTGTGAAGTTTATATATATCTGCGAACCTTCTGGTATATCATACTTATTAAGGTCCGAGACGAAATGGTCAATATTGGTCCATTCCATCGGAACCTCCTCCATAGAGGGTCAAAAGTGGTTTTTAAGAAAATTCTTTCAAGTATATCCTGAAAAAAATTTCTCGTGCCCTTTCAGTTTTAGTTGTATCCCTACCCGATACTTATCATTAAAGCTATTTAAATTCTTTGACGTCTTTTGGAAATTTGTTCCAACAAGTATCGACAAATCCCCCAACTTTCCGAATAGACAAAAAGGTGTTAGGCTGTAATAGATTTTTTGTAGCCTCTTGAGGAATTTCCTCTCTTGACGTTCGCAAATGTGCGGCTGTTCTGATAAATTTACTTCCTTTACTTTGACGAATGTTAAAGCAAATGTCAGCGCGTTTTCAATGAAAATGTTGGCTAAAGATTTATGATGTGTTTGTCGTTGGCGTCGTTCAATTACTTTCTTTGGCGCTGGTATTCACACATACACACAAAGACCACATAACCACACACATACACGTTAATACTTTGTTCCATGGCCAAAAAGTAAAACTTTGACTTTTAACTTTTTTGTTGCAACATTGTTGTGACGAGGCGCTTTTGGCCATTTCTATTTGCCGGCAAAAGTTGGGGAGGCAACGAATATTGGAAACTTTTCAAGTTTGAGGTTATGCCATAAAACGTGCGTATGAGTAGAAGAAGAAAAAAATAAATTATTGCCTGTTCTTTTTCTTCTTCCTGTCACTCTGATGGGTTTCCTTCGATGTAACTAAGTCATACTGCGGGCTAAATAAATAAGACATCTTTTGGGAAATTACTAAGGGTCCGAATGTTTAAAAAAGGATTTTTCTAGGCGCCCTTGAGATTAAAACTAGCTTTCATTTCAAAGACAGCAAGAGAAATGATCGTTTCTTTTTTTTAAGAATACCTTTTGAAGAAGTCTTTCTAGCCTAGCTGTAGCAAACTTTGGTCTTTAACGAGGGGACAAAGGAAGTCTTTTTCGGAAGACTGAAGACAGCCTCTGAAAACTTGCGAATGTCATAGAGAGATAGAAAGTTTAAATTCAGGAGAGGTACACATAGATATGATTGATGTGGGGCGAGTTCATAGAGGAATTTGAGGGCCATGGAAATTTCGTACGCGAGGTGAAGGTCCAGGGAGTCGTTAAGATTAGATGAATGACCAGAGAATTTTCGAAGAGATGGTCCATTTAAATCAACTCCCAAGCTGTTTTATGAAGACCAGTAGCTCCAGCTGTTTTATGAAGACCAGTAGCTCCAGCTGGTCTATGAAGACCACAGCTCCAACAGCTGCAGCTGGTCTATGAAGACCCCACCTCCAACAGCTGCAGCTGGTCTATGAAGACTCCAGCTCCAACAGCTGCAGCTGCTCTATGAAGACCAACTCCCCAGCTGCAGCTGCTCCATGAAGACCAACTCCCCAGCTGCAGCTGCTCTATGAAGACCAATTCCCCAGCTGCAGCTGCTCTATGAAGACCAATTCCCCAGCTGCAGCTGGTCTATGAAGACCAACTCCCCAGCTCCAGCTGGCTATGAAGACCAACTCTACAGCTGCAGCTGGTCTATGAAGACCAATTCCCCAGCTCCACCTCTGGTCTATAAAGACCAATTCCCCCCAGCTGGTCTATGAAGACCAACACCGCAGCTCCAGCTGGTCTATGAAGACCAACTCCCCAGCTCCAGCTGGTCTATGAAGACCAATTCCCCCCAGCTGGTTTATGAAGACCAACACCACAGCTCCAGTTGGTCTATGAAGACCAACTCCCCAGCTCCAACTCTGGTCTATGAAGACCAACTCTACAGCTGCAGCTGGTCTATGAAGACCAATTCCCCAGCTCCAGCTGGTCTATGAAGACCAACACCACAGCTGCAGCTGGTCTGTGAAGACTAACTCTACAGCTGCAGCTGGTCTATGAAGACCAATTCCCCAGGTCCAACTGATCTATGAAGACCAACTCCCCGGCTCCAACTGATCTATGAAGGCCAACTCCTCAGCTCCAGCTGGTCTATTAAGACGAATTCCCCAGCTGGTCTATGAAGGCCAACTCCTCAGCTCCAGCTGGTCTATTAAGACGAAATCCCCAGCTCCACCTGATCTATGAAGACCAACTCCCCAGCTGCAGCTGGTCTATGAAGTCCAACTCCCCAGCTCCACCTGGTCTATGAAGACCAACTCCTCAGCTCCAGCTGGTCTATGAAGACCAACTCCAGCTGATCTATGAAGACCAACTCCCCAGCTCCAGCTGCTCTATGAAGACCAACTCCGCAGCTCCAGCTGGTCTGTGAAGACCAACTCTCCAGGACCAGCTGGTCTATGAAAACCAACAGCTCCTGCTGGTCTATAAAGACCACCAGTTCTAACAGGTCTATGAAGACCTCTCGCCTAGAGAACTCATTTCACCTCATCTATACGACTCACTACTGTTTCCCTTCTCTCTCTCTCTCTCTCTCTCTCTCTCTCTCTGTAGGTACTTGTGAAATTTGTCCCTAAACAAATGCTCAGCGGTGTATTTGTTATATATTACCCATTGGAATTTATTATTGCTACTTGTATATCCTTATGTTTGAAGATCAATATGTTGCAATTTGTTAAAAAGAGACTCAATATTTGTTTGTTTTTGTTGTTGCCTTCAATCCACGCTGTTAACCTTCCCTGGAAAGGATTTCACTGAACGCCTTGTTTAATATTCCTGTTGTGAAAAAAAATACAACACAATTTGATTATTGATTCGAAGATGGTGCTGACGATGATGAAGATGGCCATGATGATAATCCGCCTAGCGTGAGGTTGAATAAAATAGCGAGAACATCTTTTGTGAACATGACTTTTCGGAAAGTTTGGCGAGAATTAAGGTAATGTGAATGGCGATATTATCGAAGGTCCCGTACGTATATGCTTCGTTTGATGTTCGCCAGACCGTATTACAGCACACGTTGCGTTGTTTGGTCGCTGTCGTAATTGAAAGGATGTGAAAGGAAAAAAATGTTCATGTTCAAAGAATTGATAAACTTAGAGGAGGTTGATTAAATGAGATTAGTGGAGGAAAAAAAATAGAAAATAAACTAGTTGTTAAAGACTGCAGGAAGGCAGAGAGTTTGGAAACAGGGTCATGAAATTTCATATAATTTCGGGGAAATATTAGAAATTAATTCCCAAAACAAATTGCTGTAAGAAAAATGTAACTTTTTTTCAATCAAAAAGGTTAGGTGTAATGAGCTTCCCAATTTCAAAAAATTTTCATTTCTATTCCTTAATCCAAGAATTTGAAGAAAAACCAAAACGCCAACACCCGCTTGGAATGACTTTTGGTAGAAATTCAATTACACTTCCTTAAACATTTTCATAGACTCCTACATGGATTCCGTTTCATTTCATCGTTTCACTTCAATTATTTCTCACATTTCCCCGGTTGTTTCAGGGCACGTGTGTATCAATGCATTGGCGGGTAACTGGAGACTGTTTGTTTTCCTTAGATTGTGTCTAAAATACTAAATGTTTTGCTGACAACCCATAAAAACGTCGCACCACAATTCCGAAACCAAAACAGAAAAAAGGTGAAACCATGATGGTTGGTTGGATCCCTAAACAACGGATAAATGTGTCGATTTGTTGCAAGGTTTTTTGTTTCACTTTTTTGTTGTTGTTTCTGTTGTTGTCGTTGTAATTGCTGTCAGTCTTAAATGTTAACAAATTGCCTGTACACGGAGAGAAATAAGATGGGGGATTAAAAGGATACATGAAGAATTCTCAATGAAAAATTTCTTGTGGCGGCATTTGAAAATTCCTCCTGCAGTTCGTCTATAAAGACTCCCTCTACAGCTCTACAGTTCGTTCATAAAGACTCCCTCAACAGCTCGTGTATGAAGACTCCCTCTACAGCTTGTCTAGAAAGACTCCCTCGGCCGCTCATCTAGAAAGACACCCTCAACAGTTTCCTCTACAGCTCGTCTTGAAAGAATCCCTATACAGTTCGACTATAAAGACTCCCTCTACAGCTCGTCTGAAAAGATTCGTCTAGAAAGACACCCTTTAGAGCTCGTCCAGAAAGACTCCCTCTGCAGATCGTGTATGAAGACTCCCTCTAGAGCTCGTCTATAAAGACTCCCTCTGCAGATCGTGTATGAAGACTCCCTCTAGAGCTCGTCTATAAAGACTCCCTCTACAGCTCGTCTATAAAGACTCCCTCTACAGCTCGTCTATAAAGACTCCCTCTAAAGCTCGTCTATAAAGACTCCCTCTAGAGCTCGTCTATAAAGACTCCCTCTAGAGCTCGTCTATAAAGACTCCCTCTAGAGCTCGTCTATAAAGAGTCCCTCTAGAGCTCGTATATAAAGACTCCCTCTAGAGCTCGTATATAAAGACTCCCTCTAGAGTTCGTCCACAAAGACTCCCTCTAGAGTTCGTCCATAAAGACTCCCTCTAGAGCTCGTCTATAGAGACTCCCTCTACAGTTCGTCTATAAAGACTCCCTCGTCTATAAAGACTCCCTCTACAGCTCGTCTATAAAGACTCCCTCTACAGCTGGTCTATAAAGACTCCCTCTACAGCTCGTCTATAAAGACTCCCTCTACAGCTCGTCTATAAGGACTCCCTCTGCAGCTCGTCTATAAAGACACCCTCTACAGCTCGTCTAGAAAAACTCCCTCTACCGCTTATCCAGAAAGACACCCTCTACAGTTCCCTCTTCAGCTCGTCTACACAAAATACTCCCCCTAACGCTCGTCTTGAAAGACTCCCTCTACGGCTTGTCTAAAAAGACTCCCTCTAGAGCTCGTCTTTAAAGACTCCCCCTAGAGCTCGTCAATAAAGACTTTTTTGTCTTTAAAGACTATTTTGTCATCCTTCAGCTCCTCTTTTGACTTCTCTCTGACTTCCAGCTCATCAATTGCGACCATTTGGCCTCCATTTCACCTATAAAGATTCTCAGCTCGCCTTTGGAGATCCCAGCTCGTCTTCTGGGATTCTCTGGCCTCAAGAACGTCTATTGCCTTCAGCTCGTCTATAGAGAAACTTAAGCCTCCAGTTCGTCTCCATCTCCCGGCCTCCTGGTCGGGTATAGAGGATTTCTGGGTTTGTTCGTCTCTTGAGACTCTCTGGCCTCCATCATTCTAAGCTCGCCTTTGAGACCTACTCGACCCCGAACACGTCATTGAGACTCTTTGGCGCCAACAGCGTCCATTAAGGCGCTCTAGCCTTCAGCTCCCTTTTTGAGACTCTACGGCCTTCAGCTTTCTAGCACTGACCTCAAGAACGTCTATTGAGGCCCTCTAGACTCCAGCTCATCTTTTAAGTCTCTCTGGCTTCCATCTCGTCAATTAAGAAACTTTAGCTTCTAGTTCGTCTATTAAAACTCTCTGGCCTATCGCTTGTGAATAGTGGCTTTCTGGTTTTGAGCTCTTCTATTGGGGCCCTCTGAGCTTTAGTTTTTCTGGTAAGACTCTCTAGCTTCCAGCATTCTCATCTCGCCTTTGTGGACTTACTGGACACCCAGCTTGTCTTTAGGACTCTTTGGTCTCAAGAAAGTCTATTGAGGCGCCCTAACCTCCAGCTCGTCTTCGAGACTCTTTGGTCTCAAGAACGTCTATTTAGGCGCCCTAGCCTCTTTAGCTTCCAGTTCATCTATTTAAACTCGTCTGTTGAGTCTATCTGGCTCCAGCTCGTCTATTGAGACTTTCTGACCTTTAGCTAGTCTTTTAAGACTCTCTAGCCTTTAGTTCGTCCGTTGCGACTTTCTGATGTTTAGATCGTCTGGGTCTCTCGGGCTCCAGCTGGTCTTTTGAGATTATCTGGCCTACAGCTCGTCTATGGAGACTTTCTGCCATTCAGCTACTCATTTGAGACTCATTGGCCTCCAGCCTGTCAAAAGAGATTTCTCGATTATCTTTCTCGTTATTATTTGCCCTTCAGCTCATCGATATAGTCTTTAGGTCCCTTCAAAACGTAATCTTCAGCCAGTCTGCAAATAAAACCCTTCATCCCTCGTCTATATTCTTTAATCCCTTCATTCTTTCTCGTTATATTCTTTCTGTGTTTTGTTGTTATTGCTGTTGCCTTTGGGTGTCAATATCTATGGAGGAATTTTTTAGAAATGTAACCAAACATGACTGCAAAATTGTTAACATGACATGTTACAAACTATGCCCCATGTCAGGATGATAGCGAATACCCTGTCTACCAAATTTCGCGCCGTAACACGACTTTCATTCGTATGTGCATACAAACATACATTTGAATTGCGGAGCAAATACCCATAACATGGAGGTGTATTGGTGTCGTTTTTTGAAGGTAGAGCTTTAAGGGTATTCTATTTTGTTTTATTGTTCTCCTCGGGCATCGAAAGCCAACAAATAAATTCTTAAGAGTTAGAAATACCCAAAAGGAAAGGGATTAGCATTCCACATACAATTCAATAGTTTGGAAATATTGACTATTTTCGAAATTCTAGAGGATTTTCCTTAAAATTGTAAATGTCCTTAACTTTTGTTGGCTTAATGCTGGGGCAGATTACCAATTCTTGCTGTTCGTTCTTCTGCTGCGAGGAGAGAGACATAGAGAGGGAGAGAAAAACTGTTTATTGCTTTAAAAAAAATATTTGTTGAATTTATTCAAGGATATTTTCTTTTCGTATTTGGTCAGGATGTGAATTGAGGATATGGTTAAAGTTAGAATTTTAGTTTTTTATGCAAATTCCCAAAAAAGGATTCCTACCTAGAAATGGTAGATTTTTGTTGTTATTCAAAGGCTTATGACTACTACAGACATAAGAGGATTTGTACACATACCCACTTCTGTCTGTTCATTATTGGCGGAGAAATGAAATGAACATTTGTGAGTATTAAAGAAGTCCCTTTGTCCCTGGGATTAGTTGTAATTCACAAGATTACACAGAGAATTTTCAATTTCAATATTTAAAATGATTCTGTTTGTGCCATAGGAGTAGTGGAGCGAGTTTTTTTTTGCCAAAAATAAAGATGATACTGAGGAATTGAAACAAAAGAGAATAGTCTCCTATACCCTCAATTGGCTTTTGTAGACAGTGTGACTCGCCAATATAGACACATATTGTGGAATTCTCTAAATATTGTTTTTTTTTTAGCCGACAATAATCGGTAAAATTAAAAATTCGGTACTTAACGAAATTTGTCGATAAGTAAGCGACGAAATAAAAGTAGTCGCTAGGACCTGCCGATAGACCCCAATGTGGTGAGCTTTAACTTATTTTTTATACCCTCGACCATACATAGTATGGAGGATATATTAAGTTCGTCATTCTGTTTGTAAGTCATAGAAATAATCATTTTAGACCCAACGAAGTTTATATTTTCTAGATCAGCGTAAAATTCTAAGACGATTTAGCACTGTCCGTCCGTCTGTCCGTCTGTTGTAATCACGCTACAGTCTAAACGAATTAAGATAGGAAGCTAAAATTTTGCACAGATCTCTCTTTTGTCTGCAGGCAGGTTAAGTTCGATGATGGGCTATATCGGTCCACGATATCGTATAGCCCCCATATAACGGTACACCCCGATATTCGGTATTTTGATGATTTTACTCACATTTTTCAACGGAATTGTCTGAAAATCCACATAAGGAGTTCCTTATGGGTACTTTATACCTCGGAATAAAATCATCTATATAGGTCGACGATATCGTATAGTCCCCATATAACGGTATCGGGGGGTACCGTATTCGTTCGGTATTTTGATGATTATAGCCACATTTTCTAATGGAATGGTCTGAAAATTCACACAAGGAGTTACTTGTGATTACTTCGTCCCTTGAAAAAGAATTATGTATAGGTTCACGATATCGTATTACCCCCACATAACGGTACCCCCCGATATTCGGTATTTTGATGATTTTACCCATATTTTTCAACGGAATTGTCCGAAATTCCACACAAGGTGTTCTTTGTGAGCACTTTACCCCCTGACATAGAGTTCTCTATATAGGTTAACGATATCGTATAGCCCCCATATAACGGTACCCCCCCGATATTCGGCATTTTGATGATTTTAGCTATATATTCCAATGGTATTCTCTGAAAATCCACATAAGGATTTTTTTGTGAGCACTTTAACCCCAGACATATATTTGTCTATATAGGTCCACAATATCGTATATCCCCCATATAACGGCACCTTCCGATATTAGATATTTTAAAGATTTTAATTTTCAATGGGTTTTATTTTTTTTTTTTTTGAAAATTCTCTAATTTGTTCCAAATGGTGGAGGGTATTCAAAGTTTGGCCCGGCCGAACTTACTGCTTTTTTTCTTGTTTTTTTTTTTTTATATCCACATTGCGGGAGCTAGAACCGATTGCGAACCACAAAAACAATTTTTAGACAAATCCGTGGAAAAATGTGGCAAGAATCATAAAAATGGGGTCATATGGGGGATATATAAAACCGTGGACCTATAAACACTATGTTCCACCACAGGAGCTAGAACCCATTTCGAACTACAAATATTAGTTTTTAGACAAATCCGTGAAAAAATGTGTCGAAAATCATATAAATATCGGAAATCGGGAAGTACCGTTATATGGGGACTATACCAAAACGTGGACCTATATATACTATGTTCCGTCACCGGAGCTAACCCCTAATGACCCACAAATACAAATTTTTAGACAAATCCATAAAAAAATGTGGGGAAAATCATAAAAATACCGAATATTGGGAGGTACTGCTGTATGGTGGCTATACCAAAACGTGGACCGATACATTTCGTTATCAATACCAACCATCCTCGTGATTTGAACAGACAGACGGACATCGTTTAATCGACTTAGAATTGTATGCTGATCATGAATATTTGTACGTTACAGGGTGAGATAAAAAAACTGCAACAAAGTCAAACGTCATCATTTTAACATATTTTTAAATTTTATTGAATGAAAGCAAAAAATGTCGGAAAAAGCATCAAATTTTAGAATAAGTTTCGATTTGTTCGAACTGGTCACCTTTGGCACGAGTTATGGCCTTCAACCGGCTAATGAAACCGTCACACGCTGCCCAAATGTTGCTCCGGAAATGAAGCGAGGATCCTCATTTTGTAACCATACTTGGGTGGTGCGTGCTGAGTGCGATGGTGTTGAGTCCTGTTAGAATGTCCAAGGTCTGCGGCCAAAATGTTTGCGTGCCCAAGGGTTCAATACACCCTCCAGAATATTTTCGCTATAATAGTCGCTATTCATTCTTATTATTAATACAAATACTCCAGACACAATAGTCCAACGGATTGGCATCCGGAGATTTTGGTGGCCATTGTGCGCTGGAAATGAAGCGAACAACCTCATTTTGTAACCATTCTTAGGTGGCGCGTGCTGAGTGCGATGGTGTCGAGTCCTGTTGAGTCCTGTCTAAGGTCTGCGGCCAAAGTTTTGGCTTACCCAAGGCTTTAATACACCCTCCAGAATATTTTCGCGATAATATTCGGCATTTATTCTGATGCCACGGTCGATTAATACGAGCGGAGAGCGGCCATCGGCTGTTACGGCGGCTCACACCATCCCCATGGCCGGCTTTTGAGTTCTAGTGGCCAACCGAATTTTCAGCTGACCTCTTTAGCAAGTAAACGCGATAATTTTGTTTGTTTGCAAACTGCTGGACAACGAATGTTTTCTCATCGGAGAAAACCAAATTCGGCACCTCAGCACTTTCGGCCAAGCGAAGCATAAATGTAGCTCTTTCGAGTCTTGGCTTTACTCCGAGCTCATTTTTCAATATTTGCCGAATGGAATATTGCGATATTTTCAGTTCACTAGCCATTTTACGGCCTCTGCGACGCGTGTTTCGATCAAGTCGCTTCTTTACTTTTCGAACTATTTCTGCTGATGTTGCTGTTTTTTTCCGTCCACTTCCTTGACGTCGGGCTATGCTACCAGTACCACGGTAACGAGCGATGGTATGAGACACAAAAGATTTATTTACATTTAAATGCGGGGTTGCTTTAACGATAGCCACTTGTGGGTTTCCAGCTAAATATAAAGAAATCACACTGTCACGCTTGAATTCCATCAGGAATAACGTTTTTTTCTGGAAAATTCTCAACAAAATGCTTTTGTACGCTTGTTAGCTGTCACTGGAATAAATTTAACATCTGTCGGACGCGTGGCTTAGAAATGACAGCAGTCTGAAGTTGACTGCAGTTTTTTCATTTCACCCTGCATGTGCTTTATGGGGTATACGACGAATATTTAGGGATGTTACAAACGGTATGAAAAAATGAATTAGAGAATCCCTCTACTGGACCTTGAATTCTATGGGGTGCTCGCTGGTGTTTTAGGTTATTGCAGAGCCTCGAGGGTACTTCAGCTTGTCTAAAGAGTTTTATTGGCGCTCAGGCTTATTATAGTGGTTCGATGGCGCTATAGTTCGTCTATATATGTTCGATGACATATTAGCTTACCTATCGAGGTTCGATGACACTTTAGCTCATCTACAGATGTTCGATGACCCTTCAGCTCATCTATAGAGCTTCGATAGCGCCTTAGGTCGTCTATAGAGCTTCGATAACACTTCAGCTCACTTATAGAAGTTCAAGATATTTCATTTCGTCTATAGCGGTTCGATAACCCTTCAGCTCGTCGATAGAGGCTCTAAAGATTGATTTCTCTTTCATCTCGATCTTTTCTTTGGCGAAAAATTCACCCCAATTTTCATTATCAAATCGGAAGTCAGGCAATGCCCCCAGCATTCTTATCATACTCAGATATATTTATAAACATATATCACCCCATTAACATATATTCATGATGGCAATCATGATTAATTTCCTCTAATTAGCACATTTGATGAAAGAAATAAAACATAGAGAATATACCAAATAAGTTCCGACCTACAAAAATAAAAATAAAATCTCTCTCAGCAGAATATAAAAGGGGAAAAAAAGAAAAGCACATAATAGCCATCATAATCATTAATTTTCTTTGATATTCCATGGGGTTTGAGTTTCGACTTTTCCGGACACTTCACACCCAGCTCAGCCCTCCAGATTCTTTACTCTCCCCCAAGAAAAGTGAAAACAAAGCAAATTTCGTTTGTAATGATGAATCAATCAACAACAACAACCCATTTTCATTTTCCTTTTTCGTTGTTGTTGTTGTTGTTATTATTATTCATAAGGATTTTTAACAGCATGTTGAAAGCTGTTTTGAAATTCAATGAAGCCTAACCGAACAACTGCTGACCTATAATCATCTGTTCGAAGGTGTTCAGTTTGACTAATTCTCCGACTTTGTTGCCATCCATTCATTGAAGACAAAATGCGTTTTTAATTGCCATTCTATGGAGATGAGGTAGATTCGAGAGCGCAGACTCTGAAAATAAAGAGGATATTGCTCCGAAATGAAATCTTGTTGAGATGTTGTAGGTATTATGTTGCAACATTGTTTGACAACATGAGTACCGCAACAATGTTGTTTTATGTTGGAGGTTTTAGTTTTAATATTCAATAGAAACAGAAAATGGGCAAGCTGTAAGGCAACAGAGTTTTTGTAGGCAAGCTGAAGGGCCATGAAGTCTCTGTAGCCGAGCTGAAGAGTCAAGGGACTCTGTAGTCAAGCTGAAGGATTAGGGACTCTCCTTCACCTAGGGGTGAAGGAACAAGGATTCTTTATAGGCAAACTTAAGGGCCAAAGAGTCTCCGTTGACGAGCAAAAGGGTCAGCTGCTGGATCAAGGAGTCCCTGTTGGGGGTGCAGAGGGACCACGGAGTTTTAGGCGAGCTGAAGGTCCAGGAAATCTATGTAGGCCTGTTAAAGGTACAAGAAGATTCTGTATTCTCAAAGGATTCCAGTAACTTCTGATTCGCTGAAGAGGAATCTAGACTCATTTGAGGAATTGTGAGTCTATCCAGGTGAGCCGAAGGGCGGCAGAGTCTCTGTAGGCGGGCTAAAGGAAAGCGCCAAAGAATCTCTGTTAACGAGCAAAAGGGCCAGGGATTTTTTGTGGGGGAGTAGAAAGGTCACGGAGTCACTGTAGGAGAGCTGAAGGTCCAAGAAGTCCCTGTAGGTCTGCTTAATGGCCAAGTAATTTCTGTAATCTAGCTGAGGGAATACTGGGCCTTTATAGGTGATCTCAAGGATTTCAGTAAATCTTAATTCGCCTGAAGAGAAACCTAGACTCGTTAGACGAATTTGGAGTTAGAAGTTCGCCATGGGTGTTTTGAAGATGCCAAGTTCTGTTAAGTTAAGAAAAGGTCCAAAGAGACTCTCATCAATTTTTCTATGAAAACGCCATCCGCCTCGGCAGAGTTTCCCTTCGCAGTTCGTCTTAAGAGAAATCCTTCATCTTGTCTCAAGGGACTCTCTTGAGTCAATCAGTAAAGACTTGCCCCGGCTCCTCAGTGGAGATTCGCTTTAGCTCGTCAGTAGTGTAGCCACTCGGTCGAACTCGTCAGTAGTACCTCTCTCCAATTCGTCAGTAGAGATTCACTCCAGTTCGTCAGCTGAGACTCGTTTCAGTTCGTCAGTAGAGATTCGCTTAAGGTCGTCAGTAGCGATTCACTACAGTTTGTCAGTAGAGAACCGCTACAGCTCGTCAGTAGAGATTTGCTCCTGATCGTCAGTAGGGATTTGCTCCTGATCGTAAGTAGAGACTTCCCTAATCTGGTCTATAAAATCTGCTGCAGCTCGTCTGTAAAGACTACCTTCAGCTTGTCAGTACAGTTTTGCCCCGGCTCCTCAGTGGAAACACGCCCTAGGTCCTCGGTAGGGACTCGCCCTGGGTCCTCAGTAGAGACTTACCCCGGCTCCTCAGTGGAGATTCGTCTCGCTCCGGCGCGTCGTTAGAGTAGCGACTCGCTCAAGCTAGTCAATAGTGACTCGCTCCAGTTCGTCAGTAAAGATTCGTTCCAGTCCGACAGTAGAAATTCACTCCACATCTTCAGTAGAGATCCGCTACAGCGCAATAGTAGAGATTCGCTCAAGATCGTCAGTAGAGAGTCGCTCAAGCTTGGAAGCAGAGATTCACTCTAGTTCTTATGTATAGATCCGCTACAGCTCCTCAGTAGATGTTTGCTACTGGTCGTCAGTAGAGACTTCCTCAACCTTTGGCCTATAAAAACTCCCCCAGCTCGCCTGTAGATACCCCATCCAGCTCGTCTGTAGAGCCTTGCTCCGGATCTTCAGTAGAGACTTGCTCCGGCTCTTTAGTATAGACTTGCTGCGGCTCCTCAGTGGAGTCTTTCTCCGGCTCATCAGTAGAGACTCGCCCCAGCTGCTCAGTACAGACTCTCTCTCTGACTGCTCAGTAGAGACTCGCTCTGCTCAGTAGGACTTCCTCCTCCTGGTCTATAAAAAGAGCTTCAAGTCGCCTCTAGAGCTTCGCTCGTCTTTAGAGATTTTGTTCAGCCCGTCTGAACTATAGAGACTCCATCCCCCTTCGTATATCCACCTTATTTATTGAGATTCACTCCGGTTAATTTTTTGGGACAACCTCCAGGTCATCCTTAGGGACATTCTCCAGGTAGTCTACAAAGACTATGTTTATCTCGCCTATAAAGTCCCAGTCCGTTTGGTCTATAGAGACGTCTTGACACTACCTCTAGTACGTTCCTAAAAACTACTTCCGGTATATCTATAAAGACCCAATCCAGCTAATTTGTGAAGACTTCCTTCGGTTCGGGAAGGAATCGGATTTTCCTCCGATTTGTCTATTGAGACACCTTCTACGACTCCCTCCATCTGGTCTAAAAAAGTACTTTCTCTACCTGCTCTACAAAGACTTCTTCAGCTCGTCTTTAAAAACTTCTGCAAATAATTCTCCAAACCCCAATTTTCAATTTCTGACTCAATCTCTCTTCAGCTTTTCCGCCAATTATTTGGCAATAAATCTTTTTTTGTTTTTCAGTTAATTGCAGAACATTCCCGTGTTTAAAAGCGATGTCGAGGTGCTCTTTCCCCCTCCCACAAAACATCAATTACAAATGATTTAGCTAAAAAGCAATTATCCTGCATTCCAACAACAATGGTCGGTCGATTGCAAAAAAAAGGACGCTGAAAGGGGGATGGATAATGATTGCTAAATGTAGATTACTTCGTTGCAATGCTTCCAGAGATTACTGTCATTTCCATTTGGAAAAAATACCCCATCCTCTTCTCCCGTGATCCTCCCGATTCTGATTGTCAAGGACCACATTATATTGTGGATTTCATGACAGGAAAACACTTAGCCATTTTATGAGCATTTAATTGGGCAATGCTGTTTAGGATGGCGTGTGAGAGAAGGGGGTGGAGGTATTTGTAGGTCGTTGGTTTGTGTGTGTGTGTGGGTATGGAGATAACTCCAAACAATGTCTGTGACGTTGAAGATTTATACGAAAATATTTATGGCCATTAAATTTTGGCAGCATGCGATTTTTATTATGTCCCCCTCCCTCCCCTTTCAGACCTCGAAATGATGATGATAATGAAACAAAAGATAACTGAAAGAGATTTTAACTACCTCACATGGAGAAACTAATGTCGTTATGAAAATATTGTGGAAATAATTGGTTTTCTTTGGAGAGCTTAGAAAAATTCGGGAATTTTTAGGCGGAATGGGGGAGGATTGTAAATGGGGATCAAATGATTTGAAATTTATTTTATTTTTATTTTTTTTTTGTAGTCTGTCTGCAGCTGGTCTATGGAGTTTTATCCCAGCGCATTTAGACATACCCTCTCCAGCTCGTCTATGAAGAGTCGATCCTGTTTATCTATAAAGACTCGCCTAGCTCCTAGAGACTCCATCCAGTTCGTTTATAGAAATCGCTTCTGCTTTTCCTCATCATTTTGATTATACCTGAATCAAAATTCCAGGGTGATTCGAACGATGTAGAATATCACCCATTGGCTTCAGGAGTACAGATTTCTGGGTAATTTTCATATTTCTTAAATAAATTTAATTATTCTACCCTTAAACACTACCCCTATTCCCGCCACCCACTCTCAAGTAGCTAAGTAACCTTAATTCCCATCTCCTTGCTGCATTACAATTTGATAAAAGATTCTCAAAGAAATTCCCGTTCTTTTTTCGACAATAAATCGTTTCCTGGCAAGTATCCTCTTTTGGCAGAAGTAGAACGTAGCTACTTTCCGGCAAATTACATACAAAATCACTTATATTTTTATATATACACACACACACACACATGGGTGTATGTATGTATGTTGGTGTTAGTGTGTGTGCGTGTATGTACCTCCATGCATTTCAAATATGTTAACCACTTCAACGTCATGGGTTAAAATGCATGTCAAAAGAATGAAAACTTCTCGGATTTTTTTCCTACACAGCATTTGAAACAACACACATGCACTTTGATATGCATATGTATGTGTGTACGTGTGCAGCTTAAAATCTTTTACGCCTTATATTGCATTCTTACCTAGTTCTGGTGTTGACACATCAGTGTCAAGTGAACCTCTCAATTTCATTCCAAATATTTGTTGTTGTCGTTGTAGTTGCTATTTTTTTCTCCATTCACGCCTCATACCTGACTTTTTTATGCTTTCACATCTTGTCTCGGTAAAATTTTCTACTTCAAAATCCATATTTCACATTGAGAATCTGCTGTTGTTTCCCGTTGTTGTTTTTGTTGTTGCTGCTGAAAATAATCTGTCCTCAAGGTGTGTTTGTAGCTGAGTGTCTTCGAAAACGGAAATGAAACTAGTAGCAGACAAATAGAGTGCAATAAACACAAACTGGATGGAGAAGATGAAGAAGCAGGGGGGGGGGGGGGGGGGTGGAAGAAAGAGCATTGCTGGGCATTAGGAAAGAATTTTGCCAAAACCCTGAGGATGATATCCTTT
This sequence comes from Musca domestica, assembly GCF_030504385.1. Classification (NCBI taxonomy): domain Eukaryota; kingdom Metazoa; phylum Arthropoda; class Insecta; order Diptera; family Muscidae; genus Musca; species Musca domestica. The sequence continues at coordinate 22,799,337 of NW_026712409.1, read as the reverse complement.
TTATGGAAATCAGTTCAGTTTTGAGAATTAACAGAACATTTCTGGGACTTGGAAAAATCTAAAAGAAAAATTAAGAAGACGGCCAAGCTGTGAAATGAATAAATATAGGCTATCCGGTAAGGTTATTTAGAGAAAAGCTGTTGGGAAAGCTCTACCGACGAGCTGGAGGGTCTCTATTGTCAAGCAGGAGGGAGAGTATCTTTAGGGAGCTGCAGGGTGAAACTCTATAGACGAGCTGAAGGGAAACTTGTAACGACAGGATTTCTCCCCTTGGGCTGGAATAGCTCGTCGGGGTCCAGGGGTTCGTACAGATATTTTATTTATCGAGACAGAAAGAGAAAGACAGTGGTTTTCGTTTTGATATTATGTTTTATTTAAAAAAGGAATTTGAATTATATATAAACTCTATATATTCTAACTAGCCTAATCGTCTTCGGTCCGGGTTTGGTGGTTCTTCCACTCGGGACCTGGATAAGTACTCGAGAACGGGACAAGGATACAGGATCAAGGTGTTCAGGATTCGGGATGGATTCCGTGCGAGAGACCTGGATAAGTACTCAAGCAGGCTACTGGATATTCAAGGATACGCTATAGGGATCTAGACTAGGGTTGCCAGAGACCTTAATAAGTACTCAGGCACTACAAGGATCTAGGGTACGTTTGCAAGAGACCTTAATAAGTACTCAAGCACTACAGGATGTTCAAGGATACGGTTGCGGGAGACCTTAATCAGTACTCAGGCACTACAAGGATCTAGGATACGTTTGCAAGAGACCTTAATAAGTACTCAAGCACTACAGGATGTTCAAGGATACGATTGCGAGAGACCTTAATAAGTACTCAGGCACTACAAGGATCTAGGATACGTTTGCAAGAGACCTTAATAAGTACTCAAGCACTACAGGATGTTCAAGGATGTGTTTGCGAGAGACCTTAATAAGTACTCAGGCACTACAAGGATCTAGGATACGTTTGCAAGAGACCTTAATAAGTACTCAAGCACTACAGGATGTTCAGGGATGTGTTTGCGAGAGACCTTAATAAGTACTCAGGCACTACAAGGATCTAGGCTACGTTTGCAAGAGACCTTAATAAGTACTCAAGCACTACAGGATGTTCAAGGATACGATTGCGAGAGACCTTAATAAGTACTCAGGCACTACAAGGATCTAGGATACGTTTGCAAGAGACCTTAATAAGTACTCAAGCACTACAGGATGTTCAAGGATGTGTTTGCGAGAGACCTTAATAAGTACTCAGGCACTACAAGGATCTAGGATACGTTTGCAAGAGACCTTAATAAGTACTCAAGCACTACAGGATGTTCAAGGATACGATTGCGAGAGACCTTAATAAGTACTCAGGCACTACAAGGGTCTAGGATACGTTTGCAAGAGACCTTAATAAGTACTCAAGCACTACAGGATGTTCAAGGATGTGTTTGCGAGAGACCTTAATAAGTACTCAGGCACTACAAGGATCTAGGATACGTTTGCAAGAGACCTTAATAGGTACTCAAGCACTACAGGATGTTCAAGGATACGATTGCGAGAGACCTTAATAAGTACTCAGGCACTACAAGGATCTAGGATACGTTTGCAAGAGACCTTAATAAGTACTCAAGCACTACAGGATGTTCAAGGATGTGTTTGCGAGAGACCTTAATAAGTACTCAGGCACTACAAGGATCTAGGATACGTTTGCAAGAGACCTTAATAAGTACTCAAGCACTACAGGATGTTCAAGGATACGATTGCGAGAGACCTTAATACGTACTCAGGCACTACAAGGATCTAGGATACGTTTGCTAGAGACCTTAATAAGTACTCAAGCACTACAGGATGTTCAAGGATGTGTTTGCGAGAGACCTTAATAAGTACTCAGGCACTACAAGGATCTAGGATACGTTTGCAAGAGACCTTAATAAGTACTCAAGCACTACAGGATGTTCAAGGATACGATTGCGAGAGACCTTAATACGTACTCAGGCACTACAAGGATCTAGGATACGTTTGCTAGAGACCTTAATAAGTACTCAAGCACTACAGGATGTTCAAGGATGTGTTTGCGAGAGACCTTAATAAGTACTCAGGCACTACAAGGATCTAGGATACGTTTGCAAGAGACCTTAATAGGTACTCAAGCACTACAGGATGTTCAAGGATACGATTGCGAGAGACCTTAATAAGTACTCAGGCACTACAAGGATCTAGGATACGTTTGCAAGGATCTAGGATATGTTTAAGGATACCACTGGGATTCAAGGACTGGAGACCTGGATAAGTACTCTAGGCAAGGATGTCCAGGATAAATTTCTATATAGGCACTTACCGGTCTGGTGTTGTCTCGTTCACTGTTTTGCACTCACTGTCCCGATTCTGCCATTGCCTGCCCTTTTATACCCGGCTCCACCACGTGTTCGCAGTGGAGTAACGGGAACTTGTTTACGAAAAATTTGGTTATCACAACAACATCACATGTGCTCATCACCGCCAATGGTAGTGATGAGTGATGCTGTGTGTTGTTGCGATAACGGTTTACCACTCTTTAGTGTGGTTGCTCGCAAGAATTTTGCTAGGCAATTGGGATTTAAGATAGTGTTTTGTGTGGGCAAAAATGACGAAGGATTTTTGCCGTCACACTTCCTCCCTTCCTGGGGTGGGGTCCTTAAGCTCGAGGTATGACAACTACGTGACCCTTGCGTCCTACCAATACTCGAAATTTACGGCTTTCGACCGCAACCACTCGCTTATATTGCTCTCCTGGCCTATGTAATTTTAATGCTGCCCTAATATGGGACTGCAGACTTTCGCACACATCCGCGGGAAGCCTTACTTCACAACGAAAGTTGACGTCACACTCCACTCTCGCCGGTGTAGCCGCCACGCTTCTAAGTTCTTGGGGTTGTCTAGATGTTTCCTCTCTAAAATTTTCCATAAATACTGTGATACTACCTGGAGTCTTTGTAGCAGCGTTGCGATGGGTGGCAACGGTTGAGTTTCTCATAGAAGTAATTGAGTAATTGTTTGGCTGCGATATTTGGACTGACTTCGGCGAAGTCGCGGGTCGCGGATATTTGGATGTTGTGTTAATGTCTCGTTTCCTAAGTTTCGGAGCTGTGCCATGTTTGTCGTTCGCCGAAATGCATGTTACCATTGGTACTGGTTCCGCTTTTGGAACTCTTTGGGCTGGAATAGGTTGTCGTATTTTGCAGTATGTCGTGGTAGGCGAATCGGTACCCTTTTTAAGGGTGTTTCTCGTGGTCTTTGCTGTCTTGATTTCGCCTTGGAGTCGATGACTGCGAAGCTTGGTCCGGTGTATCCGCTGTTGCAGTGTTTTATTGGTTGATATGTTGCTGGAGGATGTCACCGCGAGATGCCGACTTTTCGCTGAGTGTGTAACTGTAGCTTGGTTTGCTTTGAGAATCGGAATATCGCAGCACAGCCCGGCGCACTGGATTCTTGTCTGGCTCATCCGGAGGAAATCTAACCCAAGAATTATGTCTTCACTGGCATCTGTCATCACAAAAAAGTCGATTTGGGGTCTACTCCGACCAAAGGATACCTCTGTTCTCATTATTTGGTGAATTTTTCGCTCTGATCCGTCGGCTAACCTAATTATGGTTCCTCGCATGCTTTTCACTGCCTTGGGATCAATCGTCTGCGCCATTTTCTTACTCATAAAGCTTCTGGTTGCCCCGGTGTCCACCGTGGCTGAATACACACGATCATTTATCACAATCTTAGCAATTAGACGTGAGTCCGCGAAATAAAGGGTTGTGGCTCGGTGGTAGGGGTAACTGTCATCGAACCCACATTTCCTACTTCCATGCGGGCTCGACGCTCGTTTCCCGAACGTTTTCGGCAACACTCTATTGTCCGTATACCTTGTCGACCACATTCCCAGCAAAAGAGTTTCAGTGGGTTGCGACATCCGGTGGCAAAGTATCCCTCTTGACCACATCTACGGCAGGCATTGGCAGGGTTGAAAGCTCTTTCTTGGTCCTTTCTTGGTTCGACATGCTCGATCTGTCTATGGTGGTCTCTGGCAATGCTTGGTATGGATGGTATATCTTCGAGATCTTCCGCCATCTCCAGGAGGCTTGCCAAGTCGGTAAAGTCCTTTCGCTTGATGTACCACATATACTCGGGACGGGCATTTTTAAAGATTCGCTCCACTCTTTGCTCCTCGGTGTAGTCGGTATGCCTCATTAGGTCCTGCATGGACAACATGTAGTCCTTAAATAACTCCCGAGGCTTCTGCTTCCTTTGGCGTATCTCGTCCTCTAAGTTTTCCATGAATCGCGGAGGGAGGAAGAACTTTAAAAGGTCTTTACGGAATGCCTCCCAAGATTGCCATGACTTACGGTTATTGCGGAACCACATTAATGCCCGTCCGTGGAGAACCTCAGGCAACATTTTTACAAGGTCGTTAATGGGAATTTGGTACATCTCGGCTCGTTCTTCTAGTCTCTCCACGAATTCAAACGGCTTACTCTCCCCAGTAAAACTGATACCCCATTTCCGAACCTGCTCAGCGGTACTCTGCAGGTCGAGTGTTTTCCGACTTCTTGAGGATGGCACTTCTAACCGTGTGGACGCTGCGCCTTCCGTTTCACTAAGCTTCCGCGGTGATGCTGTCTTCGTTTCCTTCTCGTGGATAGCTTGGAGTTCCAGCAGTCTCTTCATTGCTTCAGGGTCGTGCAATTGGGCCAAGAACATAGCGAATCTGCGTCTTTGCTCTTCCACCGTTCCTTCTACTTCACAACCGAATTCCTCCAAATAATTGTTGAGGTCGTCTTTACGGAGGCTGTATGCCCAAGATACTCGCAATTCCAATGCCATTTTCGCTTTTACACTTTACTCACTAACGCACTGACACTTTGCCTATCCCACGTTAAAACGCACGCTGTCTTACTCTTTCTGTCCCTGCTCGGGCGCCACTGTAACGACAGGATTTCTCCCCTTGGGCTGGAATAGCTCGTCGGGGTCCAGGGGTTCGTACAGATATTTTATTTATCGAGACAGAAAGAGAAAGACAGTGGTTTTCGTTTTGATATTATGTTTTATTTAAAAAAGGAATTTGAATTATATATAAACTCTATATATTCTAACTAGCCTAATCGTCTTCGGTCCGGGTTTGGTGGTTCTTCCACTCGGGACCTGGATAAGTACTCGAGAACGGGACAAGGATACAGGATCAAGGTGTTCAGGATTCGGGATGGATTCCGTGCGAGAGACCTGGAAAAGTACTCAAGCAGGCTACTGGATATTCAAGGATACGCTATAGGGATCTAGACTAGGGTTGCCAGAGACCTTAATAAGTACTCAGGCACTACAAGGATCTAGGGTACGTTTGCAAGAGACCTTAATAAGTACTCAAGCACTACAGGATGTTCAAGGATACGGTTGCGGGAGACCTTAATCAGTACTCAGGCACTACAAGGATCTAGGATACGTTTGCAAGAGACCTTAATAAGTACTCAAGCACTACAGGATGTTCAAGGATACGATTGCGAGAGACCTTAATAAGTACTCAGGCACTACAAGGATCTAGGATACGTTTGCAAGAGACCTTAATAAGTACTCAAGCACTACAGGATGTTCAAGGATGTGTTTGCGAGAGACCTTAATAAGTACTCAGGCACTACAAGGATCTAGGATACGTTTGCAAGAGACCTTAATAAGTACTCAAGCACTACAGGATGTTCAGGGATGTGTTTGCGAGAGACCTTAATAAGTACTCAGGCACTACAAGGATCTAGGCTACGTTTGCAAGAGACCTTAATAAGTACTCAAGCACTACAGGATGTTCAAGGATACGATTGCGAGAGACCTTAATAAGTACTCAGGCACTACAAGGATCTAGGATACGTTTGCAAGAGACCTTAATAAGTACTCAAGCACTACAGGATGTTCAAGGATGTGTTTGCGAGAGACCTTAATAAGTACTCAGGCACTACAAGGATCTAGGATACGTTTGCAAGAGACCTTAATAAGTACTCAAGCACTACAGGATGTTCAAGGATACGATTGCGAGAGACCTTAATAAGTACTCAGGCACTACAAGGGTCTAGGATACGTTTGCAAGAGACCTTAATAAGTACTCAAGCACTACAGGATGTTCAAGGATGTGTTTGCGAGAGACCTTAATAAGTACTCAGGCACTACAAGGATCTAGGATACGTTTGCAAGAGACCTTAATAGGTACTCAAGCACTACAGGATGTTCAAGGATACGATTGCGAGAGACCTTAATAAGTACTCAGGCACTACAAGGATCTAGGATACGTTTGCAAGAGACCTTAATAAGTACTCAAGCACTACAGGATGTTCAAGGATGTGTTTGCGAGAGACCTTAATAAGTACTCAGGCACTACAAGGATCTAGGATACGTTTGCAAGAGACCTTAATAAGTACTCAAGCACTACAGGATGTTCAAGGATACGATTGCGAGAGACCTTAATAAGTACTCAGGCACTACAAGGATCTAGGATACGTTTGCTAGAGACCTTAATAAGTACTCAAGCACTACAGGATGTTCAAGGATGTGTTTGCGAGAGACCTTAATAAGTACTCAGGCACTACAAGGATCTAGGATACGTTTGCAAGAGACCTTAATAAGTACTCAAGCACTACAGGATGTTCAAGGATACGATTGCGAGAGACCTTAATAAGTACTCAGGCACTACAAGGATCTAGGATACGTTTGCAAGGATCTAGGATATGTTTAAGGATACCACTGGGATTCAAGGACTGGAGACCTGGATAAGTACTCTAGGCAAGGATGTCCAGGATAAATTTCTATATAGGCACTTACCGGTCTGGTGTTGTCTCGTTCACTGTTTTGCACTCACTGTCCCGATTCTGCCATTGCCTGCCCTTTTATACCCGGCTCCACCACGTGTTCGCAGTGGAGTAACGGGAACTTGTTTACGAAAAATTTGGTTATCACAACAACATCACATGTGCTCATCACCGCCAATGGTAGTGATGAGTGATGCTGTGTGTTGTTGCGATAACGGTTTACCACTCTTTAGTGTGGTTGCTCGCAAGAATTTTGCTAGGCAATTGGGATTTAAGATAGTGTTTTGTGTGGGCAAAAATGACGAAGGATTTTTGCCGTCACAAACTCACCTTGGGAATTGAAGGTAAGGCTCTACAGGGAACCTCTATAATTGAGTTGGAAGAGAAGGTTCTAAAGACGATTTGACAGAAGTCTTCGAAGGGGAAGCTGTTTAGACAAGCTTAGGGGATGCTCTATTGGCATAGATGAAGACTATAAGGTTAAAGGAGTCTCGAGGAGCTGGAGTGTCGGGGTGACTCTTTAGATGTGCTGCAGAAAGAGGTTAGTTGAAAAGTTACGAAATATTTTTAGACGAGCGGGATCACTGGTAGAATATTTATGCGGTTTAAGGTCACGGAGTGTTAAAAGGTCAAGGTCAAGGTCAAGGTCACTTTCTAGACTAGCTAAAGGATCGGGGCGGGCTAAAGCGTCAGGGAGACTTTTTAGGCGAGCTAAAAAGTCAATGAGTCTAAATCCGCTGTGTGTTTAGACCGGCCTAGGTCAAGGAATCTCATTACGAGAGTTGGAGGCGAGGGAGTCTCAGTGGACAAACTGGAGGCCAGGGATTTTCAATGGTGGCCAATTGGTCTCAGTAGACGAGCTTCCGGGCCAGGTGGTCTTAGTAGACGTGCTGAAGGCCAAATGGTGTCAGTAGACAAGCTGGAGGCCAGATAGTCTCAGTAGACGTGCTGAAGGCCAAATGGTCTCAGTTGACGAGCTGGAGGCCAGATGGTCTCAGTTGACGAGCTGGAGGCCAGATGGTCTCAGTTGACGAGCTGGAGGCCAGATGGTCTCAGTTGACGAGCTGGAGGCCAGATGGTCTCAGTAGACGAGCTGGAGGCCAGATGGTCTCAATAGACGAGCTGGCGGGCAAGGATGACTCAGTAGACGAGCTGTAGCCCAGATGGTTTCAGCAGACGAGCTGGCGGGCAAGGTTGACTCAGTAGACGAGCTGGCTGGCCATGTTAAGTCAGTAGGCGTACTGGCTGGCCATGTTAACTCAGTAGACGAGCTGGAGGCCAGATGGTCTCAGTAGACGAGCTGGAGGGGAATCTTTTTCTTAGGCGATCTGAGGTAGTGCGCCTTCCATAGGCGAGGTGGTCGGAGTCTTCTTCTTAGACGAGCTGAAGGGAGTGCTATCCTTTGTTGAGCTGAAAGAAATCCTCTCCTTAGACGAAATAAATGGGGTCTTCCGCTTAGACGAGCTAAACGGAGTCTTCATCTTCGACAGAGAATCTTCTTCTTAGATGTGACGAGATGTATACGAGATGCTTTCTACTTAGACGAGCTTCAAAGCTGAAAGGTCTGGTAATCATTGAAGATGTGCTAAAGGTATTCATTTAAGATAAACTGAACCCTTTGGAGAAAAGCTGAGGTGTGGTAAGGATTCTGGTGACAATCTGAAGAGTAAGAGTATTAATAGACAGGCTTAAAAGCGAAGAAGATATTGGGGACTTTGTAGAAGAGCTGATCTATTAGGTATGCGTTAGATGCAAGTGAGATAGGTGAAAGGGCTGAATATCTGTGTGTACTAGCTAAAGGGTCTGGAAGGTAAGGAATTAAGAAGCCCATAGATGGTCTACTTTCTTCACCCCCAACCCTGCAAATGGGGACTTCCTTAAGAACTTCTAAAAAGTCTCCTTCAAGCTCTATTATGGCGATTCCCTGTCCCTTCATATCACTAAAATGTTCTCTGACTGGCCTATAAAGACTCTTTGCAGTTCATCTTAAAATATGAGATGCATCTCATGTGTTACAAGTTGGCAGGTGGCTAGTGACCTATCTTCTTTAGAAGATACTTTACTGATATTTTACCTCTCTCTACAGGTCTCAAACTAATATTTTACCCATTTTGTTAATTTTCACAAGTTTCGGTTCTCATACACTGTAAAATTCAATAATAAATTCCTAGAATTCATGCACCCATATCCACATTTAAACGATGACAATACAGCGAAAAAATCTGCTCTTCATGTCTCAACAACAAAACTCACTTAAGTGCATCAAAAAATATATATCAGGACACAAGACGAAGACGATGGAAAGAAAAAAAATTAAATGCGAAATCTTGAAAAGCATTTCTAACCAGGCAGGCAGGCAAAAATGCACAATGATACATTCCTTGGGCGCATCAGCACACATATGAACACCCACTTTGGTCCACCTCCAACCACCACTAATGCACATTGCCAGCGAGCGAACGACCGAACAAATGTACATTCCCATCGTAACGCAGATAATGCAACGGAAACAAGTGAGCACCACTTGAAGAGATGATAGATAGACGGCACATATTTTTGTCATACCAAACGGGAGAAGGATCAAGAAGAGGAAGAATGCAGCAGCAGCTGTTGTGCTTCGCTGCATGGTTGGTTGGTTGGTTGGTTGGCTGGATGGCTGGCTGGTTGTTTGGACGGCTTAGGCTTTCAAAGTAGAAAATTTCCAAGGAGCTGCTTTTAACCGCACAACATTTAGAAAATGTCTTCGGGGGCAGTGTGGCACATTTCATTGTTCCGCACCAGGGCAGCAAAAAATAGAAGGATTCCTAACAAGAAAGAAAAAAAAAACAAGCGTTGGAAAATATACTTAAGAAAATTGTTCGTCATATGACCAAACGCCGGAAGAAGTTCGCCAGCGACAAAAAGTAGAAAAAAAAACAAATTAAATAAAATAAACTATATTAAAGTAATGTGTTTATAGATGGAGAGAAAATTGCTGTAATTAAGATGACATTACAATTAAAGCGAGGAGGACCTGAGTATTTAAGGAGGGGAGTGAGAAAGAAAACAAGCTTCGGGCGTAACAGCGTATTAAGAGAATCTCTCAATATGAAAACTGCTTTTCGTAGAGTTGAAAAAAAAAAAAAAAAACAACAGAATATAAGAGTTGGGTGTGAGCAATGCAAGGACAATGGCAGGATGCCTCCTGCTATGACAGGATGCCTCCTTTGTAACCATAAGCTATTCACTTAGCAAAATCTGGACTTTACCGAAGGAGTCTATAAAATATCCCGACCAAGCACACCAGGGAGAAAATGAGTGAGATGGAGGGAGATATGATCACAGAATTTCTTAAAGGTACGTACACAGAATAGGAACGTCCTCAGAAATGAATTTCGGAACCGTTTCTCATTACTATTTTTATACCCTCCACCATACATAGTATTTCGGAAATAGCAAAAAAAAAAAAATTAGAACAAGTTTCGATTTGTTCCAATTGGTCACCTTTGGCACGAATTATGGCCTTCAGATGGCCATTTATCGACGACACTTGAGTATTTTTTAGTCCAAACCTTCGGCATTTGTTCTGATGCCACTGTCGATTAATACGAGCAGAGAGCGACCATCGGCTGTTATGGCGGCCCACACCATCACCATGGCCGGCGCTTAAGTTCCGGTGGCCAACCGAAGGTGCAAATTTTCAGCTGACCTCTTTGGCAAGTAAACACGAACACGAATGTTTTCTCATTGGAGAAAGCCAAATTCGGCAGTTTACCACTTTCGAAGCAACTCTTTAGCTCTTTTAGGTCTATTTTCTTTCTGTTGCGGTGTAAGTTTATGCACTTTTTATACTCTCCAACATACTATAGAGGGTATATTAACTTTGTCATTCCGTAAAATTCTAGGTCGATTTAGCGATGTCTGTCTGTCTGTTGCAATTTTTGCACACATGTTTATTTTTCAAGTAGGCAGGTTAATTTCGTAAATGGTCCAAGTAGGTCAGCGTTTTCATATAGCTCCCATATAACGGTATCTCCCGATATTTGGTATTTTGATGATTTTAGCGACATTATTCAACGGAATTGTTTCAAATTTAGTATTTGAAGTTCAAAATGGAAACTACAGCCTACGACAGAAAATTGAGCTCAATTTTCAATATTTGCCGAATGGAATATTGCGTAATGTTCAGCTCACGAGCCATTTTTCGGCCACTGCGACGATCAGTCGCTTCTTTACTTTTCGAACCATTTCTGCTGATGTTGCTGTTTTCTTCCGTCCACTTCCTTGACGTCGGGCTACGCTACCAGTATCACGGTAACAAGCGATGGTACGAGACACAAAAGATTTATTCACATTTAAGTGCTGGAGTGCTCTAACGATAGCCACTTGTTGTTTTCCAGCCGAATAGAAAGAAATCAAGTTTTTTCATCTCACCCTGTATATATATTCTTGCGTAAAATTCTAAGAAGATTTAGCCCTGTCCGTTCGTCTGTCTCTTGTAATCACAATAAACATAGGAAACTAAAATTTTGCACAGATCAGTCCTTTCTGTGCTGGCAGGACAAGATCATTTTTTTTATCAACTTTCTTCATTTCGTTCGGAAGCTAGAGTGATTTCCGCAGACGGACAGAGCGATGGATATCGCTAAATCGACATAGAATTTCATGCTGATCAAGAGTATATACTTATATATACTATACTACTATACTGTGGGTCTAAAATGCATGTTTCGAGGTATTACATATCCTCCATACTATTGTGGAGGGTAAAAAAAAACTGTATATTTTTACCCTACAACACTTTGTGTTGGGGCGAAATATTGGTTTCACACATAGGAAAGTATATATGGATCTTCCTATCTCGCCCAGCTGAGTCGATCTAGCTATGTATGTCCGTCCGTCCTTCCGTCTGTCCATGTTAATTTGTAATCACTCTACAGGCCGCAATTATGGCCCGATCTTCACGAAATAGAAGCCTATTTCTTTTGGAGATGATCGCATAATATTTAGGGGTTGAAATGGACCAAAAACTGAAAAGTTTCCTGATTTTACAGTTGCTCTACAGGTTACAATTATAGACCAATCGAAGTGAAAGTTAGCATGGGGCAAGAGCTTTGAGCTGGGCAGAAGCCTTCCAATTTTGATGGTCATCGGGTAACATTTAGTGGGTGAAATAGACCATAGCATTTGTGATAAATAAAAGTCAAATTTTCCATTAAACCGCGAATATTTTTAATGCCGGCGAAATCACAAATAGGAGAACAGGTCAATTCTGACCGTTACGTAGATGCCTATAGTAAAAATATCGGGTATATATAGCGAAATATACACAATGTATATATACAAAGGAAGGGGATGTTAGCTAGAATGCTTATATCTCCAGAATGGCTGGAGCGATTTTGACAAATTTTGTAAAATTAGAATGCCCTTTTGGCATAAAAGTATAAAATCTAAAAAAAATCGCATAAAAATATATCAATAATGATGTTAATATAGATTTTGTAGTATTTTGTGACATTTTTTATTTTTTCATATTTTTTATCGCATGCGATTTTTTCAATTTGACTTATAATATTGAAGTTTATATTATGTAATATTTTTGCACTTTACAATACAGGTTGTGGTTATTATTTATATACAGATTGCAAATATCGTTCGATCCTTACGAAATTTTTGACAAAGGTAGGGTTAGGCTCAGAAGGGCTTCAAAGATGTCCGCAATATATTTAGGGGTTGAAATGGACCAGCAACTCAAAATGTTCCTGATTTTTCAGCCGTTATAACGGTCATAAATAGAAACCAAAGGACACGAAATCTCGCATAAAGTTAGAGTTTATGACAGCGGGTACAATGGACCACTAATTTTGTGTGAAAAATACCAACATTACTTACATGTGATATCCGAAATACACAATAGCGAACTTCTAGCTTTTATATGCTGATTTCGTTGAGGAATATAGCCAAATTGCTTTTGAGATGATTGCAAAATATTTTGGGGGTTCAAATGAACCAAAAACAGAAAAAAATCCTGACCACACAATTGAAGCCAATCGATACGCCTGAGAAGATAGTTAAGCACAGTGAAGAATTCTAGCATTTTGGATGACCATTGGATTATATTCAGCCGTAAAATGGACCACAAAAATTAACAGCACGACGGAGTGCATAAATATCGGGAAAATGTTCCTGGTCAAAATACTAAGGGTAATATCTGGGCAGTGCTCCGTGACATAATTTCCAAAATGGATTTGGACATGAGGTGGCTTCTCACATATTAAAGTGTTGTAGGGTATCACATGGTCGGCCCCGCACGACTATAGCCTTTGCTTACTTGTTTTTTTTAATATATTTGAGAACCAAAGTTTGTAGACTTTTTTAAAGAATATTTCGAAGCATCAAAAAATTGTGTTTGAAAGAGTATTTTGAAATTTTTAAGTAGTTTTCCTCGTCAAAAATAGAATATTTCATTCTTCTTTGCCGGCAACTCAAAGGATTCCTCTTTTTCTTCGCAGAATGTATTCTTTCTTAATATTTACATAAAACCTATAGAAGGCCGACCTTTTCATTCCTTTGAATTTGTTCATAGTCCCATAGTAAAAACCTTTATGGTGTATTCCTGTAATGCCATTAGTCTGATGTAGTTTGTTCATCTCTTCTCCGCTCCAGGGGTTATCTGAGAGCGTTTTGTGTTAATGGTGGTGTTAATGTTGTTATTATTGTTGTTATCTCGCACATTCAATAAGGCTTCTATGGTAATCGTTCTCATTAATATTTAATATCTCCTTGTTTACTAGTTGCCTTAATGTAGTCCCTCCTTGGGGCTCCTGTGAATTCAAATGTGTGTATTTGTGTGTAGGTCTGCACATATGTATGTGTGAGTGTTCTCTATTCATTTTGATGTGTTACATTGTGCTAATGTAGCCAGTTAATTAAGTTAAATCTTGTGAATTATTTCACAAATCTGACAACATGTATATCGCTTAATATATTAGCAAGAAGAAAAAAAAAAACAAATAAAAAATCTGTAAGTTTTGCCAGGCCGAACTTTGAACTAGCTAAAATCATAAAAATACCGAATATCGGGAGGTACCGTTATATAGGGGCTATATGAAGACGTGGACCGGCACAAACAATTTTCTGTCTTAGGCTGTAGCATCCATTAAGAACTGCAAATACCAAATTTGAAACAATTCCGGTGAAATCCGGTCGCTAAAATCAATAAAGTACCGAATATCGGGAGGTACCGTTATATGGGGACTATACGAAGACGAGGACCGGCACAGACAATTTTCTGTCATAGGCTGTAGTATCCATTACGAACTTCAAATACCAAATTTGAAGCAATTCCAGTGAATAATGTAGCTGAAATCATCAAAATACCGAA